>NC_087475.1:41431284-41736284 GCF_036417665.1 Passer domesticus | reverse complement strand
GTTGTACTGGAAATTGGTCTGTTATTAAGCATTTTTTAATTTAAAAACTTTGCAGCTTTTCTATATTCCTGAATAATCAGTAATCATCTCATGGGAAGCTGGTTAGGGGGAATTTCTTACAAAGTTACTTCAATTTTATATTTTTGTGAAATGAGGAACAAGCTCACATATTTTGAAACATTTGGAACGTGGGAAACAGGGATATTTTTTCTTTATTATTGGCATCTTTTTTATGGTTTTGAACTTATCTCTAAACTCTAAACTAAGCTAAATGCATAGTCCTTATTTGCACTTATCATTATATAAAAATATGAGCTATTTAATTCCTACCTCACTGCAAGATGACCATTTGGAAGAATGGCCTTATTTAGCTTGTTCTATGAATTATTGCTTGTATAGTAAAAACAAAACAAACAAACAAACAAATTTCAGTGTTAGGAGTGAAAAGTGTTGAATCTGTAAATACTGTTGCAAACACTACCTGTGTATCATTGTCGTGGTCATTAATGGGTAACAAATGTAAATTCCCCAAGAAAAGAGTTTCCTTCTTTACAGAATTAAGCTAAATTTTTTCAATTATATGTGGTAAAGCATGCATGTGGATCTGAAAATATTTGGGTTTGTTTTTTTCCCACTTCTAAGTATTGAAATTTGTATTATTTCTGTAAATAATTCAAACATCTATATTTAACCTACAGCCCTGTATAATGGCCCTGTGTTTGGGCATTCCAAACCATATTCAAACCATTGGGTTTGAATAATACAGAGAAGATAACCTACTGTACTGAAGTCTTTCAGCTGCCTAGATCCTGCTGTTTTCATTGACATGAAGGTCAAAGGAATGCTAAAAATTTCAACACATGTGAACAAAATAGTTTTCAGTGAAATAGACTTGCTGGATATTTAAAGAATCCTGTGGAAATTTCCTACTTATTTCTCCCCCACAAGAATCAGCAAGTCACACACAGGTGCTAATCAAAAGGGGCATGGCTTTGTAAATTGGGTATTAGGATATGCTAGAATGTGAAAACTTAATTTTTATCAGTAGAAGCCTTGGAAATGGAGTATCATAACTACTGTAGTGGAAAAGATAGAAATAGTTCTTCATTATACTTTGAATATCAGTTACCCAGTTATCTCATTTACTTAATTCCATGTATTGTTGGCCCTTCTTTACAGTCAGGTATTTTGAAAAATAGTTTGCACATAGCTAAACAGGAGCTATGTGAAGTTATCTGCTTTTGGGCTGAGCAAACTTAATATGTTAATCTTGGCTTAATTTAATTTGTTCTAATGGTAGTGGTGAATTTTTAAATGGTTCATTTGGTGCTTAATTATTGTTTAAGGGATTTAGTGTAGTTTAAGAACATTCATTTTGTTGTCAAGTGCAAAACCTTTTCTTCTGGGTACATTTCTTGTCTTTCCACTATGTAGGAGAAACACTAGGAGGTGGAACCTGGTGATTTGATTGCTCAGAGACAGTAAAGGGTTCTTCTAAAAAGGCTTTTAATGTCATGATACATTTTATTTCCTCTGATGTAGTGTGAGAGGCATAGTTTCTCTTTGTGCATGCCTCAAGCTGGTGGTCTTTTATTGACCTCCTGGGAGGTTGTAGGAGATGCTGAACCAATGCCAGAGAAGGAGCTCAGAGGAGGTCATCTGTTCACATGAAACTCACGGGTTTTTTTGATAATTTCTATTTATCTGTTTAATAACAGGAATATTTGCATTTTTCTTCATGGAAAAGCTTTCCAGCCTAAATGAGTTCAGTGAGTTTAGGCAGCCGACTTTATGGAGTTCTTATTTGTTTATAGAACAAATATTGTGCAGAAGCTGATACACTGCCCATGTTGTGATGTTAAAAGCACATGAAAAGTAATGTGTTAATATGGTAAAATACTATGGAGAGTGATACATGTGTAGAATTACACAGTTGATCAGAAATCACATTTGCCACGCTTCTTTGAGAGCCTCCCAGTCAGTGTTCCCATTAATCCATTTTTCCAGGGAATTGTTCTGAACATAGACTGCTTAGGGGGTTCAAACAGTTGTTCTTGGGAGAAGGGGAGTGAATGGTTCATCATCAGTAAATGCTTTTTGGTCTATACTTATAAATTTTAACCCTTCACAACTTGATTTACTTTTTAAACATTTAATATGTAGAAGCCTAGGACACTGCGAGTTTTTATGAGTTGCACTGTGACTTGCAGAGGTGGGGGACATCATTAATTGGTTTAAACATTAATTCAACTGCACCTGCTGCAAAAATGATTCTGGTAATTCCTGTATCCCATCCTAAGCCAACATGTCTGTTCTCCCTTCCCCTGTCTTCTGTCCTTACTCAGGGTCACCTAGTGTATCAGAGTGATGCATGTGGTGCAATTGAAATACCATCTCCACAGTGAACCTCAGAACATTTTGTACTTGTTTGTATCTGGGAAAACTATCAGCTCATTTTGTGGCTCTCGGTTGGAAACACTGTGCCTCCAGGTGTAAATAGTAAGGTCATGGTGGGGAGTTGCTTCTTGTCGAGTGAAGATGAGATTTGAATGCAAGCAGTAGGAGATGGGTTTGTATTTTCTACTGAAATTACCTTCAGGTTACACTGTGACAGGACTACAAACTGAAAAGTGCCAGACCTGTCCAGCCACCTGTCCTGCAATGTGAGAGTAGCACTCCTCATTATGATGACTTGTTCCTGAGTTAGGGTGGAATGAATTCAGCTCTCATTGTCTTTCATGGCATGGTTTAAGTTGTATCTCTATTATATGCTTAAGTCTTGTGATCTGAGGGCATTAGCAGTGACAATTATCACACCAGGAGCAGATGTATTACAGTTTGGGGCTCCCAGCTGGGAGTCAGTGCTGGAAGTTTTTATAAATACCTTTGTACCTCTCAGGTAAATAAGTCCTCAGTGTTGTTTCCAGTATTGGTGCCTCCTTTTCCTCATCTTCTGAAAACACGGTTAAAATCTCTTTTGTTTGGAAAATAAATGAAAGCAAAAACCTGCCTCTATGATGCTTTTTTTCCACCTTGTATGCTGCTAGTTCCCGTCTAGAAGATTAATATATCTGTATTTGTTTTTTCAAGATAGTCCTTGGAAATGAAGTCATGGATCCTTACAGTTTTCAGTGAGAAATAGTTTTCTTTTCCCACTTAGATCTAGTAGGACCAATAGGCCTACTTACTGTTTGTTCTTCTTCAGCATTTTATGATATAAACAAGAGTCACTGGTGCATCTCTTGTGTAATTTTACGTAACCACAATTTTAAAAAATCAATTTGCCCATTTTCCCCCCCCCAAATAATTTTCTTTGAGTTTGGAATGAACAATATTTTAAAGTGTATGTAAGTTTCTGGATTTAATTTTAGTCGATGTTGTTGGTGTATAGTCTTCTAAAAATAAATAGGTAAAGTAGTGATCACAAAAAAACCCCAAAAAACCAACCAAAAAACCCCCAAAAACCAGTAGTGATCCCAATATCTGTGCAAGGGACATTTCAATTTCATTATTATCCACCTCTGCAGGACCCTCTTGCTTTCCCATTCAAAGCTGAATCAACTCTAATAGTGCTTTTGTGTTCAAACTAATATTTTGTCCCCAAAATACTTCTTCAGTAAGATACTTCAGGCAGAGACATGCCTGCTTGGGCAAAATGTCGGCTGATGTCAGCCTGTGACCCACTTAATTTAAGCTTGTACTTGTGTGAGCACATTATTCCTGTTTTATGGAGAGTCATTCCTGTCAGATGTCAGAGGGGCCCTTTTTATGCTTTCCTAGGGTTTGTTTGTTTTTTGTTTTGTTTTTTTTTTCCCCTGGAAGCTTGTCAGGAAAGCTAAGCTGCTGGCTGTTGCTTCATCTGACCTTCTCGACATCTCAGTCTTGGACACTGGGCTTTGGGAAGCTTTGAGTAAAACTCTGGTCCTGAAGTGAGATACAGTAGCATGATATGAAAGCAAAATTCATAGTGTTGTAGAAGTGAGTGCAACCAGAGCTGGCCTTTTACAGTGATAAAACTCAGAATCACGAACTGGATTCTGAGAAACTGTAATGCTCAGCCACAGGAGTGATCATGCATAAAGTTGAAGAACTTTGAAAAGTAGATACACAGTGATACTAGAGAGAAAAACACTGCTTTCCCTACTGAAAACAAAAATTCCAGTCAACCCTACTCCTCCACTTCCAGTCTAGAATTGACTTTTAGTTTGTAATTTCTGTGTCCCATTCAGTTAGATATTGACAGAGCAGTTACTGTAGTTTGTCTATAGGAGTACATGGATCTACAGAATCAGAGATGGTCAAATAGAGCCTTTAATTGAGCATTCTGAATCTTCATTTCCAAAACTATTTCAAAATTTAAATACTCCTTCATGCTCTTACATTCTTGGTCTCCACTGTTTCATCTCACACAACTGATGCAACCACAGATCATAGTGTGTCAAAGACAAAATGTCCCTTAATTTAGTTTCTTTTGTATTAGGTTAGGAAAGAGCATCTCCTCTAATTTTATCCTGACAAAATGCTGATATTATAGACTCTTATCATTTCAGCTGTGGTAAATCTCTGCAGCTGAGCAATTTGTAAAATTAGAATAAGTGGTGGATCCAGAAATCAGCAATGTTAGATCTTAAAATTTGACTGTTTCTTTGCTCTTCAAATCTGACAGCAGTGGAGTATGTAAACATTAAGATTTTTTAACATTGGGAATGAAACAAGATACAGGTCAATAATTTGTCTGGTTTTGCTAGTCCTCTACATATTTGAGCAGAAAGTATAATTATTAAAATACACAAATTTTGGAGTATTGTTAGTAGCTGCCTTATTGCTGCTGAAAGTCATGTTTATCTCTGTTGTAATGTTAAGGGGCATGGAGTTGATCTCTAGAGCATTTCATAAGGCCTAAATATATTCCAGGCTTTAGGGATGAAATTTTTTTTGTGGGAATGATGGAAAAAAAACCTACTGAGTTTTATTTTCTACTCTGTGCCCATGCTAGTTATTCGTGCCTATTTGTTTGCTCCTTACTGTGGCCTCTGTCCTTCCTGCAAGAACAGTGCAAAAAAAGATTGGAGAATGGAGAGGTTTTGAGCAAAATAGTTTCATGTTGCTTCATTACACTTGAATGAGAATGAAATGAGGGGAGGACGAGAGGGATCACAAAGTCATTTTTGAAGTGAAAAATGTGGTATGGACTTTTCAGAATGTGAAAGCTGTGCTTGGAAACCACTTCTAAGAGTTATCTCTAATGTTTTTTACCATTCAGGACTAAAAATAGTATGTGTAATCCTACTGAGCGGAGATCCAGTATGTCCATAAAAAGAAATAATCTGAATTTATTATTAAATTTATAGTAGTGTTTACTGTGTACAAAGCAGGTTGAGTTCCATAATATGCAGACACCATATCAAGTATGCTGGTATTGCTGTAAATATCTCACAGCAGCAGACTAGTCAGCACAAATAATTTTGATTTCCAAACAGTAACAACACTGGCTTGTATTTGAGTCCATCAGCTGTTTGGTAACAGCAAAAAGCCCAGCAAGCTGGTTGATTGGTTTCAAATTTACTAAGAACTAATATTATCCTGTGAAAAAGAAGAACTTTTAAGGAGGGTATGCTGTTAAACAAGGTGTTGTGACTGAAAAAGGGGAGCAGACTATTGAGAACTGTTCTATCATTTTATCTGTCAATATACTGGTATCTAGTGCTGTGTAAAATGAGATGTCTGTTACAACCCCAAATCTTAGTAACAAGTCTGCCTTTGGGTGTATTCCTCTAAAATAAGAAATCTGCTGTATAAAGTAAGAAATCTGTAGTGTAAAACTGAGACATTCTGCTCCTTGCTTCTTTTTCACCATGCTGCCAATGTTCTGGCAGGGGGAAAGGGACAAATGGTGTTTGTTTGGAAAAAAAAAAAGGGAGTTGAGAGATGGAAAAGTGGGAAAGCTGAAATGATTTGTGTCTTAGGGGCTGGGACTGAGGGACTTCCTTCAGGCCTGTGAACATCTTTTGCTTCCAGCTGGTATTCATGTGTGGGGCAGTCAGAATTGCCTGGCAGCTGTTTATATTTTTAAGGTGATGTGTCTAGGTGTGCTAGGAATAATGCCATTCTGCACTAGGCTGATTTGGTTTTATAATAATCGTCTGTTTATGCAAAGCAGGGCTTTATTTTAAAGAATAAGTAATAGATGCTCACTGCTTCTAAAAGACCTATTTCATGATCATGTGGAAATTAGAAATCTAAAGTCTCAGATGTCTCTATCTGGTCCTGGCTTTTTTTCCTCTCACCCCTCTCCCCCCTGTTTCTAAATTACTTATTGCAAGATAAAATGCTGTAAAACAAAATTATTCAAGCACATATGCATTAATAGCTTATGGCCTTTTTAAATGGTCCTTATGGTCATTATTCCCAAATATTATATGTAGGAGTGCTGATGAACCGATGTATTACTTTATGCTAACTCTAAATACTGTGACATATCACTAACCAAGGGAGGGAAGTATAAAAATTCCAGTTCACTTTGTACAAGTAATTGTAATACCATCAACATGTGAAAGTAGTGTTATTGATTATCTAGTAAGTTAAAGTAGCTTGTACCACAGCCTTTCACTGATAACTTATTCTGGTTTTATTTGCTTTTTTTCTCTTCTCAGAGTGTTGTTTCTATATTTCTCTTGCAGTGTAAAAAGAGTATCTTTTTGATTACTACAGTGCAAGCCTGTAGTAATCAAATGGGCTTCAACCTGCATGACACTGCATTCCTTATGAGTTGGAGGTGTGACCACCCTTGTTAGATCAAATGGAGATCAAGCAACATGGGAAAGATTTTATGTAAAAATTAAAGAAGGGTCTAAATAACATTATTTATTTTTACATAGGCTCTGTTGGTGCATCTCAGTTGGTTCATGACAATATGATAATAACTGCATTCATTTAGAACATTGAACAATAAATGTTGGTATATTGTACTATTAGATTAATCTTTTGCCTTAAATGGCTGTATTTAACAGGAATATTACTGAGTTGTTAGGTGTTTTCAAAGCCCCTGTTGAGAGGACCAGAAAGGTCTTGAGTTTAACTCTTCTGTCCTCGTAGGAGGAAGCAGCAGCAGGTGTTGGCAGAGGATATTCCATGGGAAGAGGTAGGTGCTGGTTAAGGGCCTGTTGCTTTATGCAGCTGGATGAAGATAAATACAACAAAGTGTTTCATTGTATGTGTCTGTGTCTACTTCTGGCATTTTTCATTTATGGGATATTACAGAGAGCTGAGAAGTTGGAACAGAGGCATTTTAGTTTGGATTGCCTTGAGAAACAGAGGAGAAAGCAGCTGAGCACTGCCATTGCTGCATCCACATTTTAAACACCAACCATGTGTAACCCACATAGGACACTGCTGAAGCCATTAACATCTTCATTTAATTATGTCGTAAGTGTCACCTCTATTTTTGTGTGCCCCTTAAAGTAGTTTACATTGCACTACTTAAGTTAATTAACTTTCTTTAGTGTATATTTATAACACCTTTGTGAATTAAAAGCTTTCTACCTTAAAAGTATTGCTCTCAAGTAGGAAATTAGTGTTTTCAATATAGGGTTTGACTGACTTTTCTGTTCCACAATTTTCTCGGTCTCCTTGTAGGTTAGCTAGTTCCTTGGTTTAGAGATGAAATCATAATTTCTCTTCTAAGTGTCAATGAGAAATAGAAATAGAGGGAATGGCCTTGGCAAAGTTGCTTCATTAGGCCTTTATGTGTTATTAGGCTATTTTCACAACCTAAAAGTGTATTATTCTGTGACATTGGTAATCAGTAGTTACAGTATTAAAACATGTGACATTTCCACATTTTGGGTGTATTCCAGCAGCAATAGAAGACCTGTCAGATAGTTAGAAGCTGGCCCAATTTCTACAACTACTGCTCTTAAAAGATTATCTTTCTGGAATAGATGCTGGAGACTATTAAACATTGCTCATACTTCAACACCAATATGGGGGACAAAGATCAAAACTTTGGATTAAAACTTTCAAACAGATCTAATTTTTGTACTGTAGTAAGGTGGAAAACTTGGAGTAACGAGGTTGTTATCTACCTTTACATTATACAGGTTTAATAACACTGACACCACTTCACACCCACATTTTGCCAGCAAACAGTGTGTCTGACTTGGTTCAGTACATGAGTGAGCGGGGACCAGCAGAGCCTGGTCTGATCTAGAACCCTCACCTGGCATTTCCAGTGGCATGACCATGCTTGAATTCTTCTGAGGTGTTATCTCACCAAAGAAACAGACGCACTGTTTTGGTTATTAAAGCCATATAAAGTTGAGGACCTGCATGAAAATACTGTAATTTTGTTATTTATCCAGTAATTTAGGTATCTCTCCTCAAGCATGCCATTCCTTTCTAAGGAGATCAAATCACTGCAGTGACAGAGCCTAAAGAGTGAATTAGCTGACCAGTCTTAGGTGTCTGTCACGGGAGAGCCAAATTTGCTCCTTTTGGGTTCTCTGAATGTAGCAATTAAATCTCTGTGAAGTAGAAGAGCAAGTCAGCATTGTTTAGATAACTCTACCTGGAGCTGAGTCATAGTTAGTCATGCTCAATGATATATAAAGGAAGAATATTTTTGCTCAAAGTTTTAAAGAATACATTTTAAATGAAATCAGTGTTTGTTCTGCTAATCCATTCTTTCTTTTTAGCCAACTGTCTTTTACTGAGCAGTGTGAGATAAATGTCGTGGTGGGAATGAAAAGGGTTCTGGTAGAACTTTTAAAGAGAGCAAGGAACAAAGGAGGAAGGGAAAAAGGAAAAGCAAGAACATTCCAAACAAAATTCAGAATGCAAGCACTTGGCCAAGAAGGTCACACTCACACCCAAGGACAAGTTGAAGTGTCCAGGTGGCACAGGCTGACGATGTTCTTGAAGGTGAAGAGAGAACCAGCCTCAATGTTGAATATGAAGCTGAGGGACTCAACTGATGTATCTGTTCTGAACACCCTGTTTTTATAACTCTCTGTGCTGAAATGTGTGTCAGAGCATGGAGAAGGAGTGCTTTTTCTCCAACACTTGGGATTTGTTTTCATTGATAATTTTGGTGCTTTTGATCCCCCTGCTGGCCCTATGAGTGTCTCTATTGCTTTTTTAGAGGAACAGCATCCACAGAGTCCTCCATTTTGATTCTGTGTCCTCCAGTACCCTGTAAAAGTGAGTGGTTGATAATTCAACCCCATGAATTTATGCCTTCTTTGCTTAAGTAAAGGTCAGCTTTTGTTTTTCAATAGGAAGAATTAAGGGGTTTTTTTTCTTCCATATTGTGCACAGAGCATAGGCTCTTAGGCTTTATGTCAAATTATGTCAAATTAACCCTCAAATTCCTTCCCAGCTGCAGTTCTTAATATTCAAAGGATCTTTGGTCAAGAGTCCAAACTGTTCATGCCTGTTTCATCCAAATAGATTTAAAACCTTTGAATGTTTTCTTTCATCATCTTACTCTTTATCAGTGACACAAGAAGTGACAATTTCCAGGTGTTCTGTGCTTAGATTATGAGGCAACAAGGGATTTTGACAGGTTTAGTTAAGCATTTAATGTTTGGAGTAAGCATCAAAACCAAACCCCTGAGAGTCTGTCTTCCTGCCTAAACATCTGGGATGTGTGATTTCCATTGTCTTTTTGAGTACAGTGAAGAGCAAGGGCAAACAGATATTTAGCATTTGGGCTATGCAGAAATTATTTGTTTTATGTGGATTGCAGTGTAAGATTTTGAGAAGGATGGCATGTAGTTTTCTGATGCAAGATCCTCTGCAGCCTTAAATTATTATAGCTTCATTGATGTTGATGGAAGTGGGGCAACACAGACCTACTGAGAGTTTGTCTGTATTTGGTTTGTAAATTTGCCAGAGCTGTAAAGGAGAGACTGTGCAAAAGACAGTTCTGTTGTGTGTGGCCTCTGCACATTTTTAGTGAATTTTGTACTGAAGTTTGTACATGTTGGGATCCAGCTGCCCTGGTGACAGGACTGAATGTTTGTTCAGAGGGTGTCACTGTCCTTATACAGGTTTTGGTTGCTGGTGGGGTAGTAGAAAACATCCCATGGGAGCGACTGCTGTGTGCCCAGGTTGGGCCCATTATGGAGTGTGCTTTTTGATCAAATTGTGGATATAACTGAGGCCCCTCTTAAGTTGAGCAGTATGTGTAGATGGTTTCATGAATGAAAGCATGGGCTGAAAGGGACTCACTGGTGGACTAGATTAAATCATGTTGAAGCATGATTTAAAGAAAGCAGAAAGACATAGAAACTCTATCTATCTAGCCATTATCATCATCACTATCTATCTATTTTATATATCTCTAGCTATATATCTATCTCAGTACTGCTGTTTGAAAGGGATAAAGAGGGAGATGAGACCAGACTATGTGCAGATGGCACCAAGCTCTTGGAGTTCTGAGTTTTGAGCCCTGTGTTGGATTACCATCAATCTGAGACTCAGTAGGTGGGGGCATTAGTCCTGTACCTCTGTTTTGGCAAAAGACAGGTTTATCTAAGAGGGTTTCAAATGCCTTCCTGAAGGTTATAGATACTTCTCCTGTTTTTTGAATAAATGAACAAACTTAATTACTCTTCTGTAAATTATGAAGTTTGTCCTGATAACTGTGGCTTCTGTAACTCCAAAATCTGTATTACAAGTTACTTTGCTAGCTGTAAGGGCTCATTTTATGATTCTTAGGACCTGCCTTCAAGCTCTGGAAGAGAGGCAAACTCACACCTGGTGCCCAGTTCTAGGCTTTGCCTTTAGGTCAAGTTATACCACTTGCAGGAGATAGAGGAAGTGCTTTAATATTGGACCTTTCCTTTTTCCAAGGTCAACCTGATCTTCCTTGCAGATAGAAGGGCTGTGAAGTGTTTTGGGGGAGATTCTGTTCTCACCTCCCCAGACTGAGTGTGACAGCTTTTCTCTTGAGGAAGTCATCCTTCAAGAATATTGACTGCATTAAAGCTCAGGGCACTCTGAAGCACATGATTGCAGTTTTCCACAGGTTCAATTTTACATCAGCTGACATCTTGCTCTGTGCTGCAAGATCCCTTCTTTTCTCTCAAGGGATTTGACTTCTAG
The DNA here is from genome assembly GCF_036417665.1 of Passer domesticus. NCBI lineage: Eukaryota > Metazoa > Chordata > Aves > Passeriformes > Passeridae > Passer > Passer domesticus. Next base: position 41,725,178 of record NC_087475.1, on the reverse strand, counting down.
AAGAGCAATAATCCACATTCAATATACTTGATTTTGTACATCTCATGGGCTTGCCAAACATTTTGTCATATTGTCTGGGGAGCTTTTCTCCTGGATCAAAATTAGGAAAGGGGTCTTTCTGGTGGTCATCACCTTTACAAAAAGATTGAGACATTTCTGTCTCTTTTCCCTTGTCCTCTGCCTCTCTGTCACTGGGAGTGAATTCTCTGTGTGTCTGTCTCGAGTCCCTTCCCAGTGTTGTGCATGACTCCTGGGGTTTTTTGGAGTCACAGAATTCATCAGTCTCTGGTCTTCCCCAAGCTTCTGCCTGTGGAATCAGGGGCTTTGACATGCTTGTCACACATGCTGTGTGTGGGAGGCAGTCCTGTTTGCCCAGGATCAAGCTTTTCAGGTGGCCTTTCTGTAAATGTGAAATACCTAAAAAGCCAAAAAGTTTAGCAGTGTCCTTTCTCAGTTATTCAGTGAGATAACAGCTTCGTCCAAGGCTGTGCAGAGCCAGCTAACCTGGAATTGCCTCTGGGATTGTTCTTCACAGGAGATCAGGGCATATCAATGACTTTATTAAAAAGCCCTTGTCATTCCTGATAAGTACAAAGCAGTCCTTTCTATAATCCTAGCCATTTGTAATGGAAACAAGTTCTAGTTGCCCTGGAAGTGTGTTAGTGTACTGAGGAGCGTTCCACTTAAATAAGTTTCTTTAGTCACTGTTTTGCCAAAAACTTTTGAGATTTATATCCCAGTCTGAGTTTCAATGTGTCATGCTTGAAATCACCTGTACTGACAATGTGCACGGAGACCAGAAGGCAAGGGTCAGTAAACAATGGAAAGGAGTTTAAGTTGATTGAGTACACGTCCAAGGCTTACTGATAGTCCTGATAGCACCCTGCTAAGAGGGGTTCATGGGGAAAAATAACAGTGCTTTTGCTGCATGTGTACAGCAAAAGGAAGAGCCTGATAGATACCTTCACATGTTACAGATACTGTAAAGGCAAGTTTCCTCCACAAGTGTCTGCAGTATCTGGATCTGCTGTATGGCCAGGTACATGGAGTGCCTCCTAAGCTGTGTGGTGGGGGAATGCCCTCCTTTATTATCCCCTCATTTCATTGGCTGTGTAAGGGCTTATTCAGACCTGAGACAACCTGCAGTTCAGTCTGTGGGTCAGACGTGTATTTTACTGAAATGTAGTTATGCTGCATATATATTCTACTTCTACAAAAAAAATTAATGCAGGTGTGAGTACAGCTTTAGCAAATAATCTTCAGGAATAAAATGCCTGGAGCATTATCCTGTTGTGAGGATTTGTGCTCACAACAGCATAGTTGTTGTGCTCTGTCTAAAGCTGCTATGGCAGAATATCAAAAAAGGAAAATTCAGAATAAAGAATTCATTTTTAGGACATAAAGAATGCCATGAAAATTGGATTGACTTCATGTGTAGTTTCATTGTAGACATGAAATAGGCACAATGTTGTTTCCTAGACGTTTTTAAAAGATGCGTGTTCTCATACAGATGCACTTTCCAAGAGGTCTCCTTGAAATTCCTATGGCTGTGTCAGACTCTGGTTTTTGACATGCGTTCATTGCAGAATGTTTTGAAGGTGATATGTTGCTGTATTTTAATCCCTTCTCCATACAGTTCCAGGAATTCTGCAGGTTATTATGGTCAAAGTGCTTGGCCCTTTGTCTGCCCTTTCTAGTACTCTGTTGCTCTAATAGCTATCTTTCTCTATAGGTTATATAAATGCAGGTTAGATTTGTCATATAACCCTTATATAGATTGAGCCCACTGGTTTATGGTAAGCAGTAAGAAGCTGTGCTGAATTTGAGATGCATATTTGCCATTTGAACTTGTGAATGAGTAGTGAAAAAACTCAGTAGTTACTGTGAGTTATGTAGAATGCTGCTTATGCAGCTTACATATCTTATGTAATTGTGCCATAGATTGCCACTGGTAACAAGCCTATTATCATACAGTCACATTGTAAATAGTGTGGCTTAAATAGTCTCAATTATTTTATTTAGTCTTGTAAAGAAAAATGAACTACCTTTTCACAATGATTAGTTTGCTAAAAATAAATCCCTGGAGTTGGCTTTCCTCACTGTAGTTACTGTATGTTACAAGGGAGAAGTGAATGCTTTCTTTACTGCAAATTTCACAGGTGACAGCTCAGAAATGTTAATACATGCTAAGACTGCATTTATTAATGGAACTAATGCAGGTATAGGCACAAAGCTGCCTCATATTCTGTGACCATAAGGCACGTTAATCTCTTTAGCTGATGGATTCTTAAATGAACAGATTGGGTGAATAATTGCTCTCTTAATCCGTAGTTTAAAATATGAATGAAAATTCTTTGATGTTTATTTGCATAAAGTAGAATGTCTTCTATTTGACTTACTTACATGTTTGTACTGAGAATTATTTAGTATCCCTGTTCCCTGTGCTTTTGAAAAAAAAAAGCTTTTTGAAAAAGACAGAAGCTTACAGTTTTGCTGTTCCACACACAACTTTCAGCTGCCTAGTAAGAAGCTGGGGAAGCAGACAGTGCTTAGGTGAAATTGCAATATTTCCATTTTTGCTAGCTGTCATGTTTCTTGTGTGAAAGCCTGCAGCTATTGCCTGACATTGTTGCTGGGGAAGAATATGCACAGAGATGTCAAACTTACCTTTCTGATTGCCCTTTTATACTTGTATTCATGCAGTCCTCTTATGTTTGTTTGTGTTATAAAATTCTTACCATGAGATGTCTGTTGATTTTTGCTATGGTGAGCAGGCACAGAGCAGGGACTGCAGACTGGACAGTGAACTGCAGGTTTGATAGTACCTTCCATGTTTTTCTGTAGTCTTGCTGAAACTATGTATTTTAACATGTCAACAATTCCTTTTTACTTTTAATGTGTTTTTTTGGGGGGGTGTTTAATTTTTTCAATAGAGTCATTGTCGAGGTCTGATTTTCCATAATGTATGAAATTAATGTAAAATTTATAATGTTAAAATATTCGGTGAATATATGTGTAGGATGAGACTTCTCACTCTATTATCAAAATATAAAGGTTAGTACTCCTGCTCACTAGTGGATTGTTGTGAGTTTAATGTTTGCACAAGCAGGGTTTAGCACATGAGAACTTCATTCTGTCACCTTTCATGCTGATCTTAAGGCAACTTAGTATTTAAGTTCATGTAATCAGCCCTTTTGCTGCTCATTTGCTGTGTCTGGTAGTTTTAGCTTTATTGGGGTTTTGTCCATTTTTCACAGCATTTCATTAATTCAGACTGTCTTATTCAGCTCCAGTGCTTCTTGGAGTTTACAGTTTTCACAATATAAAAGATTGTGCTCTTGTGTGAGGTTGGTTTTGTTTTCAGGTTTCCAGTTTCTAGTTTCAGTCTCAGAACAGCTCTTAAGTCCTTTGTGTTTGCTGTAAAATGGTAGATTTTGTAGACCTCGAGCTACAGAAGTGGGAAAAAGATGAAACATGTTATGGGAAAAGGGACTTTGTGCACTTATTACAGTCTCTCTCCTGTTATTGCCTGGATAGACTGATACCATTTGCTGTCAAGTCTTTCCTCTGCGTATTGCACTTTTATTAGATTCTTCCTCAGAATCTGTCCCCTGTCAAAATTATCTACTTCCATTTTTGTTTTCCTTTAGATATGGATGAGAATGATCAGTAAAATCCAGTATAGTGCTTATTATGCTTATAACATTGCACTAAAATATGATTTTTTAAATAATTCATGAGGGCAGGATTTCTTTTGATATTTTTACTACAATGGATTTATAAGTTCATAATACCATAAGGTATTCCAGTTTGTTCTGTATCCTCTGGGATACCGAATATTGAAGATATTTTTTTTTTTCTCCCCTGGAGTTGCTACCATCCTAGTATTCCTCAGTTTGGTAATGCTTTCCTGGTAATTAATCACCCATTTCCCATTGAGAAATCTAAGGATTTTCTTCCTTGGGGTTGTGGGTGATTTTTATTTTTTTCCTTCAGTCAGCTAGATACAAAGATATTTTCCTTTGTTTTGGTCTCCATTTTTATTATTCATGATTCTTGGTGCCTATTAGCACAGTTTCTCATGGTTATCTACATTCTATGAGAAGGCAACAAGGCATGACACGCTGTGTTCCAAGAGTGGCCATGGTCATCTGTGCAAGCATCACATACTCATTGTAAAATAAATACACAGTTGAGATCACGGTCTTTTGTGCAGTGGTGGGGAATTACTGAGAAACATTTAAGTTGCTTTCTACTGAATTACTAATGCAGGTATTTATGCACTGCAGGGGCAACCTCGCACTGCCCATGTGCTCTCCCAGTTTGTCAGGAGGCAGCTGTGGCACTGGAGGGCAGGGATTGATCTGCAGCTTTGGATACCTGCGGTACCTCCTGCCCGCACACTGAGCTTTGTCCCGGCGGAGCGGTGGCAGCCGATCGATGAGCTGAGCGTGCGTGTGGCACTGCCACACAGAGAGGCAAACCCTTGCTTCATTGAAATGCGTATTTCATTAGCTGCTTAAAGTACCTGAGGTCAGCAAAGCAGTAAAACTGAGGAAAATGCTGCATAAAGCATTAACAGATTATACCAATGTCTAAGACCTATTCCAGTTGCCTACACTGCTGCCCACACTGTGGCTATCCAGAGGAGTTCCCCCTGCTCTTCCATCCCTGGCTGATGGAGGCTACTTGGGCTGGGCTTCAACCACTGAGCAGGATGGAGTTGTTCTGGCAATGGTCCAGGTCAGGGACCAACAGGTAGTTTTGTCCCAGCTCCTATAATGAAGAAAATGGCTCCAGTGCTTCTGCTCAGTTGTCAGTCTTGTTGGTTGATGTTTTCCAGATCATGAGAGGATCTTCCCCCTTTCCTCTGACAAAATTGCTGCACCATGCCAGGATATAACACCAGTCTCTTGGCCTGACCATTACATGAGTCTCTGAATCTTGCACTGCTTTGAATGATTTCTTCTCATGTCCCATTTTTTGATCTTTTTCGTTATTTCCTCATGCTGCTTTTGGGCACTGGTCTTTAGGGTTATTTCTTCATGTTACTTTTGGGATGCTGTAATTTCCAGGCAAACATTTACTCCCCTTCAGTCAGTCATGCACATACTCTGTCTTAGCTCCCCCTTCTCACAGCCTAGAGCTCTAAAGTCTGCTGTACATAATTTGTCTGTGACAAGGTCATAGTGCCAAAGAAGGTCTGTGAGATGCATCCACAGTTATTGAAGTGTTTGGGGATTTTTTGGGAAGGCTTCCTGGGGTAATGTTAGATGCCACCTTTTCAGCAGATTGAGTGAAGGAAGAGGAAGGAGCAAGTACCAGAAGTGGTGTTGCAAGGTTCTGAGGATTAATTGCTGTGTAGCAGTGAAAGCCTTCCAGCTTTTCAGGTCTGTCCAGACAGGAGCAGACTATCACAGGTTCCTCTGATTAGATTTAGACTCATTAAGCAGGCTGTGCAGACTCATGTCTGTTATAACCAGTATAATTTAATTTCATTAGTAAAGTGGTTATATACTTTTCAATGTCATGGGCAATGGTGTCACAGCATGTTTGCACTATAATAGATATTTTTATTGGTTTATTTTCATTAGTAGTATATTTTCCACTTTTTGCTCTTGAAGAGATTAGCCACTCTGATTTTAGCATTTTCAAGCATGTCTCAGGCTCTTGGCTTACCCTTTGGGCTTAATTATGAATGCACATCATGTTTGCAATTACATTAAACATAAGCAGCAAAATGTTACATGAGTTAAGATGGACAATAGCCAACTTCCTTTCAGGAAACACCAAAGTCAAGGAGATAAAAGCTGAAAATCAGGCTAGATATTTTCTTATTAAAACTGGGAACAACTGTATTTTGAGCTTTTAAAAAAATCCATAACACTAGTTTGAAAGAATTAGGATTACAAAACAATTGATATTGGGCAGTATTTAAGTTTAATTATTAAATAAAACTATGTAACACAGTTGTGTGTAGAAGGAGGGGTTTATTTGTTTAAATATAGGGGAAGACTAATTTATCAGAAAATCCATGCCTTTCAACGAACATCTGTATTATGACTTGATTTTGAACTCTCTCTTTCTAGACGACCTATTTGATTTAGGAAAAAAGAGTATTGCTGATCTTTTGTCACTGATGCTTAATGAAGTCGAAGGTATGGACCAAGCATGTTCTTAATAGTTCCCAAAGGAATTGTCCTAGGAAGACAAGTGTATGCTTTATAGTAAAAAAAAAAAAAAAAAAAAGACAAAAAAAGAGACCAAAATCATCATGTGAGTTTAAGATATTGTTTGGGAGCCTTTATGCATTCCTTCTTTTGTTACTCCAGGAGGTACTCCTGTGGAGAAAAAGTTGAAAGTCCATTTTTGTGAAAATCTAGGTTGCAGATATAGTCAGAAAAGCCACAGAAACTAGGTGATCTGCAACATGCAGGAAGAAGATCAATGACCTTGATTGAAAACTTCATACAAATAACCAGGAGAGTTTTCAGTTACCATTTTTATATAAGGATGGTAAGGAAGGCAAATACATACAGACTGCTACTTGGCACAACCAAGAGAGTTACAGTGGAGCTCCAAATAATATGGAGAATATAACTTTAGATTCCTTGTTCTCAATGATGGTGTTCTCAATGATTTGCTTCTACCTTAAGAAGCAAAAGGTGTGATAAGAAGTTTTATATAACCATCAGGATCATTTGAACTGAATTAGAGTCACTGTGTGAAGGATGGAGAGAATAACATGTCAGGTATCACTCTGATTTTTTAAGGACTTCATTACTTTTCTGAGTGTTACTGAGAAAGTACCTGTGAGGTGCTGAATGTGTGTGGATCGATATGCTGCCAGAGGGATCTGTACCAACCATCAAATGATACTAGAGAAAAGTTACTTTAAGTACCTCTGTAATTCACAGTTAATAAAATGCTGTTGTTATGGGGGAACCTCAATTTAAGAGTCATTTAGTGGAAGATCCGTGCAGTTGGACATAAAACAAGCTATTGTTGCTGGAAAATAGAGGATAATTCGCTAAAGCAAAAAGGTATTGTGCTGAATATATGATAAGTCAATTTTGGGTTTCATTTTGATGGATAAAAATGAAATAACCACTGGATTAGAAGCTGATGGTTGCCTAGGGACCAGTAATTTTGATCTGATTATATTTAGTGTAGGAAAATAGAGCACAAGTCCAATCACAAGCTTCTATCAAAAGGGCTGATTTCCCAGAGCTGAGGGAAACTGTATTTAAAATTGTCTGGGAGGAAGATATACACAGGAAATTGGGAGTTCCTTTACAAATAGTAAGGAAAAGGCCACCAAGGAAAGTATCTATCTACTTCCAAGCTAGGAAATGGAGGCAAGCAATGAGGTTTTTATTCTATAAACCATTCAGATCAAGAGAAATTAGTACTGTGTTACAGGCTTATGACTAGAAAGAGGTAGAAAAATCTTAATGTTGATTTGGGGGGAAAAAGGCAAAAATGATAAATAATTTTCTTCCTGCATTCTGAAGTATGTATCATTGGTTGTACCAATGAGATTGCAGAAATCCCTCATCTTTCAGATCTTTTAGGAACAAAGGACAGCAGTGATAAATAACATAGACTTATGGAATGAGAACTGCTGTTACTCTTGAACCACAAGAGATTGAGCAAACCAACAGAAAATTGTTGCAGTTGGTTATTGGACTCGTGAAGAGGCATTTAATCACTCAAAAGGTTGCACCTTACTATCTTACCTGTCTTTACAAACTACACTGTTTTTTGAGGAAAAAATTGCAAAGGCACCACAGTTTGCTGAAGGCTTTTATGGGACTCACAGGACCCCCATGTTGAAGGTCTGTAGCTATGCTGTGGATTAAAAAATTGATATTAGCATAAAACAAATCACTGCTAGTATTTTGTTGGATCAGTACAGCTGGGCCTGCTGTGAACAAATGCAGACTGTTGAGCTTTTAGTCCATCAAGCCAAATCCTGAATCGACTAAATTCCCCAAGAAAGCAACTCAGAATAACTGCACCAAAGCTCTGTAGGTATCTTCCAACATAATATGTAATCATAAATGCTGGAATCTTTTGCTTTTGGTTCGGCTGGGTAATGCAGGTCCATCTCTAATGTCACAGTAGCTGAAGGTGGTGGTCCCTTCAGCAGAAGGAATAAAAAGTGACAAGAACCTTCTTGTGAGGTGTGACAACTCTAATTGGGGCAATAAGATGCCCAGTCTGGTAGGGTGGTTACAAACTAAATTACAAGGAGTGTTTCTAAGAACAGTAGAGGACAACTTCCCTGCAGTTTTGCAAACAATGTAATCAGCTGTTACAAGGAAGTATTGGGAGGATTACTTACCACTAATCCATTTCAGACCTGCTGTTTGTGCTATTTTGAATAATCTATTTTTTGTTCAAATAAAATTATGTCAGATCTGTTTGCATGTGATTACCAATGCTAATTTTTCTTATCCTTTCCAACCTTCAAAATTAATGCAGGAGAAGAGTACTTATATTTTTATGTGAAGTTTTATCCAACATGTTCAAATAAAAAAAACCCCCAAAATTGCAAGAGATCTGTGTCACTGATCGTTGTTTCCAAGTGATCCTGTAAATGAGTGCTTGATTCACCTCATGCATATTTAAGTTTTGCTTGCCTGCAGTAATGTCACTACATTTGAAGCCCTGTCATGTTTGCACGACTAGCTGGTTCAGAATATGATGATGCAAAGATAGGACAATCACTTCAGTGATAAGAGTTTTACCATGCTAAACTTATCAACAAGATAAATAAAGTTTCTCTGGCTCAAGCTGGTAAAAATCCTCCCTTGTCCTTTCCTTCTGCAGCAGGGAAGATTTTCTCTGCTTTGTGTAATATATTGCTTTTTCTCTGGATAGGTTTTCCAAGGATGGACACTAATTAGGGAACTTTTATTTCTGAGGGACAACATTTTCAAAGGTAGAAGCATGATCACTAGGTTCTTACACAGTCTGAATGCAGCATATTTACAAAAGTAGCGGTGATATTTCTAATCAGAAGGTTTCATGCTGCTAGTAGTAGTTTGTACTCTCTTTTTAGGTTCTCATAGGAGAAACAATCTCAAGTCATGGTGTTGACTAATTAATACAAAGCTTGGAGCTTAAAAGGTTAGGCTTATCTTACTGCCTTGTGACACCTTGAACACCTTACTTGTTCATTAACTTATTTTTGAAAATGGAATGGCTGGACACTGGCTGGACACTGACCTGTAGGATTCCTAATATCAAAAGCTAATAAAAAATGCTGTTCAATAAATGATTCATTGAACTCTGGTGGAAATTTGGATTAAACCTTCTTCTTCAATGCTTACAGGTCATATATTTGCCCCTGATGGAAACAAGTAAAAGTGGCAAAAAGTTGAAGGGAGGATCCAAAAGAATTCCAGTTTTGGCATAATTTGATAAGTTTTTGATATGATTTTGGACACTTTTAAGTTTTGTGCAGGATCATTGCAGTTGAATTCAATCTTAAAGGTCTTTCCCGACCTAAATAATGTTATGATTCTATTCCAGGTAAACTTTCAGTTTTGGTTTCTGATTATTTCTTTCTGTTACAGGACTAGGGTAGATTTGGCTCACTACTGTTGGTTTAGTGGCCATAAGGACATGATCTCTAGGCTACAGGGAAATGCCTTCCTACTTCACTGGCCTCACTGTCCTTGCAGGCTTCACCAGCTATTTGTCTCGGTTCTGGAAATGCATTTATAGGAGTTGTCCTGTTGGGCAAGGGAGTTCATAGGTTTCTATGTTCCACTGTAGTTGAGTATGAGAATAGTTCTGAACACTTATTTAAGCCCCAGCATTTCTTAGTTCCTGTGACATCTGCTTGCTACCGTCTCTGCATTACAGTTACACTGCAGGGACGCCAGGGAGAAAAAGTTAATTGCCTATATCAAGAATGTTTTACTGGTTTATCCACAAGAGAGATACTTGGAAATGTCTGCCAAGCACACTGCAGAGCTGAGTGTTCCTCCCCACAGTCCAGTGTATTTGATGGTTCTAGGTCACTCTCGAGCCTCAGGCAGGAGGTGGGACAGATGCTGTAGTGCCACTTCAAATGGCAGGCAGCATCTTTATTAATTCATGTATATTTAACTACGCACCTGTTGTGCATACATCTAAATCTCAATTAGGGACTGTGTCAGGCAAAGATGATCTGATTTTATGCTCTTAACTGTTCTTGCAAAGCTCAGGTCCACTAGTCCTCCTGATTTTATTTTTTCTTCCCTCAGTCTGCCCTTGGATGGGGCCACATGTCTGTTGGCCTTCTGCCAAGTTTCATATCCATTGAAACCTTTGGCCATCTACCCTTGCCATTTGTTACATATGAGTCTTGGAGTTACTGACTGGTTCATTATGAGAGCAGAAAAGCAGTTTCATCCCTTTCAGTCTCAACTATAAGGCAAATTACTTTCTGATCTTGCTAATATGAACAACAGGATGCTGCATTTGTGTGTCAGAGATTGCTGCAACTCTGTAGAGAGCACAGATGGCTGGGTGCAATTCCTGTTCTGGTTGAAATCTGGATGAGATGATCCTGGTTCATGTAAGTCCAGGCTTTAAAATTGTTCTGCTGTCCATGCCACCCCATCACATCCCTTCCCGAGATGTGTAGGAGGAGGGAGCAAGGCAGATGACACCCATTTTCATTGTTATTGTGGTTGTTTCTGGGGGAGGGAGGCCAGTTATGCGGCACCTACAGATCTCTCTTCTCCTCTTACCTTCCTTATATTCCTTGGAATAGCAGCTGTGTAGGTTTCCATTTTGATCTCCTATAAAAATCAAAAATATTTGGGTTTTTTTACTCTTTCACCCCTAGCTGTTTCTGTTGACAGACTTTAAGATCTAAATATTTGTCCAAAACTGAGTTTGGGCATGTTACTGTTATCTTCTGGTTGAGTGGTGCACAGTCTGTTCAATGTTCTGAGTTACCAGCATCACAGCTCATGATGAGATGCAAAGGAGACTCTTGTGGTCTCTGCAGTATCAGCGAAGCTCAGCTGTTGACCATATCTGGCAAAGGATGAAACAGTCATTAGAAAACATCAGGAAAACAGCCTCCATGTCCTCCTTCCTCTAGACAAGAGAAATGGGGGCTGAAACTAGAAACAAGTCTGTTTTTAGTAGAGGTCACTTGACAGCATCATACCACTTACTGCTTCAGATCCCTAAAAGAGATTTCGCAACTGTGTGAGTAATGATGGCCTTCCAAAGATGTTGCATCATTCCTTAAAGTCCTCTCTTTATTTTAAATATTCTCATATAACAGTGTTGGCAACAGAAAATGAAAATACAAAATGATGGTATAATTCAAGGAAGTAGGTCATAAACCAAGTCTTATATTAATGTGGGTAATAATATTATATTTTATTTTATTGGTGAAGCAGGCAATTATTTTCCTTCATATGGTTGCTAATGTCTGTTGCAGGGACTTGGGAAATTTTTTGTAGAAATTGGGTAGAAATTAGGTAATTGTCAAACTGTGTTTCTCTAACTTTTTTACTTACATAGGTGAACATAATATAGAGAACCAAGTGCTATCTCCAGATTAAATGAGTCTTAAAACCCGGATGATCAAATGCAGTGAGGTGCTAAAAGCTACCTACTGCAAATTTAAAGGCTGTAAGAAAAGAGTAAACAATTCCTACCTCCAGCAAATCTGCATATACACAGATGTGCAACTTAATGTGCTTCAACAGTTAAATAATTTTTATTTTGAACACTACTTCCTGTTGGGGACAAAATAGTTGTTGTAGGCATTTGAGGGAAACATTTAACAACTCCCTTCAAGGTGCATTGAATAACTTGTGCACAAAGTTTTGTAACATTAGAGAAGGTAAGTTCCATGTAGCTAAGAGCATGAAAAGCTGAATTAGATGCCATTTTACCCCATATGGAATAGTTCAGGAAGTGTGTAATTTGGAAATGTCAACTACTAAGTAACAGTCACAGATACCTTAGAAAATACTTATAAATGGCTTATAGGCATTATACTTTAAGATGAAATTACTACTGTGCACCTAAATGAGATGCTTATTTCAGTCCCTGAGCAGCTTAATTTCAAGACAGCAAAGGTCAGGGAGGCTCTACTAATAATCTAATAACAATTGACTGCACGTTTCTGGGAGATTTAGCTGCACCAGAGCCTGGTTGCTGAGAGCAGGATGAATTAGTGGTTACTTAACTTGCACACCTTGGATCAGCATCAGCCACTGACTGTGACAAACGCAATGTCATGGAGTATCAGAAGGCACTAATGCTTGGACAAGTGCACTGGAAAGTTGGAGCACAGTCACTCTGGTTTTGAGCAGATTTGTCTGTGTCCAACCATTAAGGTTGCGAATAAGTTGGGGTTGGGGTATCTGATGTCATGGTTTTACCTGATAACCATCAGGTGGTGGTTCTGGAGAGGAATTAGATGTTGATTGCATTCAGTCAAGTGAAAAAATTACTTCTAGCAGTCTTAATCACTCTAAACTTTGCCTCCATCTAACTCTTATTATGATCAGATTGTATGATGAGTATGAATTCACTTTGAAATGCCCAGGTCTTAGGCACCAAGAGTTGCTATAAAATGATAGAAAAATAATGTTCTGATCACAATACCTCGTAAGAGTTTCCCTGGAATACTGAGCGGACATTTCAGGCTCAAGACCAGAGGCTTGTTTACAGAGTAATTAAAGTAAATGCACATTAGCAGTGATATTATTAGTATTCAGTGTCTTTGGGAATTTACAGGCAATTAATCTTAATATTTCCTAGAGGAATAAATGATAATTTTGTGATGACTAATTTGATGTAGAAATTCTAGATACGATCATGACATTTATTAATACAATTTTAAAAACATTTATTTTCTGGTAATCCGGTGAAGACTCAGTTTAAAAAGGAAACTTTTTGTTTTCAGTGAGTATATTTGTCTCTTGAGTTGGAGGTAGAATCTAATATGTCAAGGGAGGGGGAGAGAGAGTTGCTCTTGCAACTTGCTCTATTCCCTGCCCTGATGATCTGGGGCTGTGTGGGATGGGAAGAATTCATATCAAAGGAAGCAGGGGCTGTGCTCCCACTCCCTGTCTGTGATGTTCCCCACACTTCTTTGCCTAAGAGTTAAACTCAGTAGCTTGGAAAGAAACTAGGCTAGTGAAATAAATAAAACCTCTTTCTGGCTAGTGAGTTGAATCAGTGTATGAAGAGACAGGCTAGAACTGATGCCAAAGGATTGTGTGAGTAAGGGTAGAGGAAAATTACTGCTCTTGCTGCTGGGTTAGATGCTAGTCATGGCATTGCAGTTTAACCCATGTATTTCAGCATGAAGATTGACACTTTCTCAAAGAAATACCCAGTTGTTCACATAGGTGCTGTCTGGAGTATTAACTCCTGTTGAGAAAGCAGGAGGATCAACTGAAGAGGTCTGAGGAGTCATGGCAATCCCTGGAATGCTTATCTTATCATCCCTTATCTTCTAGACGTTCTGATTTCCATTTTTCCAGTTATTAATTTCTTTGAGGCTTTAGGATGTTGGAGATAGCATCATTACTTCATTGAGTAGGAAGTTTTGTTTGTAAACTCAGTTTGGCAGTGAGACAGTGTATGGAGTTAACATGATATTTCTTTGTTGGGGGGAGTTTACTACAAATCTGGCAGCAGATTATGACTGGGATCTAACTGGAATTTCATTGAATATATACTATTCAACATATTTCTGAATCTGGAAAAATGACAAATAGTCATAAAAAAGACATAATTCTGTAGCATCGAATAATTAAAGCTTTAAATTAAAACTAAAGAATTACTGAAGAATCTCATGATACTCAGTGACTGCGCAATAATGCAAGAATTAAAATTGTAGCAATAAATTTAAAGTAGCGTAAAGGGGATAAAAACGTTGCTGCTAACACAGTGATGGGCTGTAAATTATCCATTAGCACTCAGAAAAGAGATCTGGAAATCATTGTGATAGGAGCCTGAAAATGCTGGTGCTGTGCTTAGTACCAGTCAGAGCAATGTGAAAAATGGTTAGGAGAGGAGGTGAGTTTACTCTCCAGCCTCTCTACCCAAATATGTTGTAAAAGAAAGTTTGTGGACAATAAAGCTTCAGAAATGGCATAGAGGAAATGTAGAAGTGGAAAACTTATGGAAAAAGCATGTGGAAAGGAACACGGTGCTTGTTATTTGATAGAAATGTTAAACCAGGAGGTGGAGAGCTGAGAGCTTTGGACTTTCATTATACTGAATTCATATTTTTCAACTTGTCTTGAAAAGGATAAAATTGGAAGGCCAGCTGTGAAGAACTGTAGCTGAGTGGAAAATTGTGTGCATGACATGTTATGTGGAAGGTTATGGGTCCCTGTGGTTCCTTATGGATCTTAAATGGAGATTCACTCTGTGCCCAGAAGCCTGAGGAATTAATGTCCTCAGTACCTTTCATGTAACAGCACAGTAAATTCCAGTGCCACTGTTCCACAGGCTGGTTGCTGTATTTCTTACTATCCAAAAGAATGTAATTTATATGAAGAAACTTACAAGAGTATCTAAATTAATTCAGAAATGGAAGGCACTTTTAACAGTAATTTGGTGTTCTGACTCCATAACCTAATGCCATCCATCAAAGCCTTGAAAAAGGTTTTCTTCTCATCTCACTGTTTCATACAATTCTACAGGCACAGAAGCTGAACATCATCCAAGGTGCAGATGAACACACTGAAGAAGAACCTTTGCCTCCTCATAATGAGCAAAACCAGTTATGAACAGGGCAATTATTGCTGGTTTATATTAACTTGTAATTTGTGATTCCAGTATCAAGAAATACGATGAATAGTTATGGGAGGCGATGGGTCTGTTTTGTCAGCTGCTGATGTGGCTGTGACCAGCACAGGGTCCTGACCTTCTCTTTCACTCTTGCAGGACCTACCCTGCCCCAGCCTGTTATGCCCAAAAAAAAAAATCCTTCTGCCCTGGTTCTTGGCTTTGTTAGCCAACTTTCAAGAGTACTGGGAAGAGCTGACCTTTTCAGTCTAACCTGGGGTTGTGCAGAGCTGTTTAGAGCAGTAAGATGTGTGAGTTTCTATTCTGCAGCCTGTGGGTAGAGGTGAGCATAGGAGGCTCATAAGTGTGGAAAATTTTCTTCCAGCTGCTCAATTTTAAAAAGGAAATTATTAGTTCTGGTTTGGGGATGGTCATGTGAATTTGGTATTTAGTAGAATGTTATGACTGGCTTCTCAGGGAGCTCTTGCATTGCTTTCTGTAGTTTCCTGGCTTCAAATCTAGTGTAATCAGACGGGTAGCCAGTTGCTCAGTTCTGGAAACAACCAAACCCATGCACAACATACCCTAAAGATATTTAGGAAACTGGCATGTTGAAAGACCATAGGAATAGTAAATGTATGAACTGTGTTACAGGGAGAGCATGAACAATGGAGGTGGGCATCAGACTCTTGATTTGTGCACCAAAGTCCACTAAATGCTTCTTTGGATCTACCTACTATAGAATTTCTGATTATTTTCCTAATCTGTGTATGTTGCATTTAGTGTTCATAGAATCATAGAATATGCTGAGTTGGGAGGGACTCATCAGGGTCATCAAGTCCAGCTCCTTGCCCTTTACCAGACACCCCAAGAAACACACCATATCTGGAAGAATGTTCCAAACTTCTTCAACTCAGGCAGGCTTGGTGCTGTGACCACTTCCCTGGGGAACCTTTTCCAGTGCTCAACAACCTTTGGGTAAAAAACTTTCTCCTTTTATCCAAGATAAATGCCCCCTGACTCAACTCGGTGCTGAGTCCTTGAGTCGTATCTCTGCTCATCACAGAGAAGACATCAATGTTTGCTCTTCCTCTTCCCCTCACGAGGATGTTGAGGACCACAATGAGGTCTGCCCTTAGGCTTCTCTTCTCCAGGCTGAGCAGACCAAGTGACCTCAGCCACTCCTCATTTGGCTTCCCCTCCAGCTCCTTGACCATCCTTATTGCCCTCTTCTGGATGCTCTCTGATAGCTTCATGTCCTTTTATATTGTGGTACCCAAAACTGCCCCCAGCACTTGAGGTGAGGCTGCCCCAGGGCAGAGCAGTGCAAGACAATCCCTTTCCTTGCCCAGCTGGTGATGCTGTGCCTGATGCTTCCCAGGACATGGCAGGTCTTCCTGGCTGCCAGGGCACTGCTGACTCATTATTCTCAAAGAAACAGATTTGAATGTAAAAGCAAAAGTACATTAACATTAGCATCAATACCAGAATACAGGAAATGCTAATGCTTCTATTTATCAATCCTTTATATTCTTTTAATTATGAAGTTTGTCCCAGCAGTATTAGTCACTGATATTTAAAGCTAATTTATCTAGCCAGTAGTATATAATAGAAGATGCAATCTTCAAATTATTTTAGTAGCTTGTGTTCATAACTACCTTGTGGAAGTAATTGAATAGATTAAGTGGAAGTGGACATACTGCAAAACAGCTCAAATGTTGTATTGAAATCTTTTAAGTGGGTATCAACATTTCATCTTTACATCCCAGTATCACTGGGATTCTATGCCACTTTTGAAATATATATATATATATATATATAAAATGAGTAGAAAAGGTATTAATGAGATTAATTGTAATATGTGTAAGTAGCCTAAAGGAAAAAATGTTAAGATTCCAGTAAATTACACCCTAATTCTCCTTCAAGAGAGCACAACAGTATGCTTAAGCAGAAATACTTTATGAAATCATGATACCTTCAGTAGGAAGATCTAAAAATAGATCCATCAAATAAGAATAAATGAAGAAATGGATCATGATCTGGATACGTGCTGGGCTCAAATTTCTTTATGTATTCAAAAGTGGATTACTGTGCTTTTGTGATGGCAAATGGTGTAGTACATATTGGAAAGAAATAGATTCAGGAATAAAAGTCTGGAAAGCCTATTTTTATGGTCTTCAGAATAATTCTGTGCTGTTATGTGCTGAACCAGGATCACCTGATATTTACAGGGGAATTAGTCAGCATCACTGGCACATTCTCTATGGAATAAAACAAATTGTCCATGACATTGATTAAAATATTTTGATGTAAAATTAACAAGGTAGTTTTGAATAGGAGAGAATACTTCTCAAGGTTTTCTGAGGTTGCTTTTCCTTTGCAGTCATTTATCACAAATATTTCTGGTGCCTTTCACAATCCTAGTGGTAAATTTGCGAGTTATTCAGTCCAAATCAACACACAAGCCATGACTAAGATTATCATTTAAAAGAGTCCCAGGAGTAACACTGAATCACTCTACATCATCCAGCTATTAGAGAAAGTGGTTGGTATTCTTGGGTGAGAATTTATCATCTTGTTCCGTATGCCATGGAATTTATTCAGGTCAGTAAGCTGAGGCAGCATTTAATCACAGCCAGCCATCTGACCTAGCTACATGTGGCACGAGCGCTTCGAGTCGCTCTTGCTTCCATATGGAGCGGTGGAGGCGATACGCGCTTTCGAACGAGAAGTGTGATTTGGAAGTTGGGGTGTGTATTCCCCCCTTCCTCCCTGCAAACGCTGTGTACCCGGGTTTGAGAAAGACCATGGCACTCCTCAGAAAGCGATGGTAGAGGGTAACCATCTTCAGATAATCTGTTTTTCAAGTACTGTTATTTGAGAAGTTACGCAGCATTCATGCATGTGTGATGTTTAAGGTCTCTGTTCTTGGAACTGTCATTGGTTACACTCTTGCTGCCCTAAGAAGCACAAATTCATGTGATGTTTTTGTATCCTAGTCAGAGCATTGAAGTTATTAATGTCTTTCAAATTACAGTGTACATGCTTCTGTGATCACCTGCTTGCAGACACTTGGGCAACAAATTTGAAAAAAACCCAGAAAACTGGATACACTTTTATATAACTCAAAATCACGAAAATTTATGAACAGAATGTATTCCTTTGACGTTTCTAGCATTAATGACTCAGACATCTCATTAGACTTAATTTATAAAGTAACCTTGAAGAATTAAATGGAACTAATTTGTTTCTCAGATGACTCACTGTGTTGCATATTCACTTCTGTGAGTTTTGTATATGCAGTTTTCAGAAAGTTATAAGAAGTCTGCAATCACTGAAGGAATTATTTATTTTCATGAAATGTAGGTGCTTAAGCCATACAGTGTTCTATTTAAAGAGCCATTCATAGGGCATTTGGTTTTATAACAGACTTTTTTTTCACTTGTGGATGACTTCTGTGGGTTAGGGAGATATGAAATCAGTCTGAATTGCTCATGTTTATAAATCTGTTTTGGTTTTTTTTCTTCCCTCTGCAGGTGGGTAAGGAATTATATTTTTCTTCTTATCAGAAATGATATATTGGTAATTTTTTTTTACTTTTTACCTTGTTTATAGTGAGTATTTAGAAGCACAGATATGATTCTTTATCATTCTTTTTAATGGAAAAGAACTTTTAAAACATTTTAAGAAATCATTCTTGAAAATATGATGACTCCCCAAACATGTTGTCAACAGCAAAAATTCCCATCTCATTTATCCCAGAGGGTTAGTCTTGTTGAGGGAACAGGCACTTGCTGTATGCTCATGTTCATTGTGCATTCTTCTGCGTCATTTATGTACGACAGATGCATCCTACAGGAGATACAATCTTTTCATTTCCCTGAGCTGTTCTTTGTAGCCCTCGCTGTAAAATGTCAGGTTATCAAAGGCACATTAGAAAAAACACCATCTCCTCCCTGATTACAGGAACCTCTTAGATCTTTGCAAACAATCTTTAGAGCATCCCTGTTCAGTGAGGTGGTGCTGTAATCACTGCACACATATGAGGAAATAAGGCACAGATATTGTAATAAATAATTTTGGCCAGAGGAATTTGGGGACTCTGGAGCTGAACGTTTTTATTTAGTAATACCTTGCTGTGGTTTTGTATCAATGGCAGTTACAGCTATTTGGATTTATTCAATAATGTATCGGAACTCAAGCAGTCATACTGGGTGTAGTGAAGATGCAGAATGGCATCTCATGGAGACTGATCATCCAACCAGTAGAGATCATCTGATGTAGAGACCTGACTTAACTGGTGGAGAAGACCTTGGGTCTTCATGATTATCTTCAAAGAGGAGCCTTGATCAACATTATATGGGATTGCACGACAATGTTAGAGATCACATACAGTTCTCCAGTTCTGGAGAGTATAAGCCACACTGAATCTGCTTTTCTTCTCAAGTCTTCTCTCTCAGTCATTACTCACTATCTAACTTCTGTGACAGCAGAAATAAAGAGATCCATATGGCTGATTTTACAGACAAGTATAACTGACATTCAGAGATTCATCTATCCTTTATGTAACTTAATGGAAGAGTACATGATCATGTACATAGTGCATTTAACAAAGAGATGACAACATTGCTTAAATAGGGTTTCTTTTCTCATATTTGACCTTTGAATGGTGGACTTGAAACTTTAGCATCCTTTTTGTGTTTTAGCATTCTAGATGTCCAAATTTTAAAGTCTGAATATGCTGAATCTCTGTGGATTCTCCTTTCCTTCCCTTTGATGGATCATCTCTGGTGTTTAGGGGTTTTTTTGCAGGAGGCATCTGGATGAAGAGAATGCCATCTTCAGACTTTCTCCTAGAAGATGGCCAAACTGACAATGGAGTGGTGTTCACAGTGACTTCACTCAGGCATTTACTTATTGTAGCCAAGTCGGGAAAATCTCCCTTATTTATATGCCATTGCTAGAAAATGACAGACCATACCAGAGAGATCAACGAAGAATGCAAACCTCCTGGCAGAACAGAGCTGACTTAATGAAGAGTTACTCTCCAGTCAGCATAATCCCAGTCATAACCCTTTTCTCAAGGCCCATGATAGCTTTCTTTTTTCTCCCTGATGAAATCTAAATGTTCATATCTATGTTTTTTGTCTGTAGGGTTTTTTTTAAAGCTTGTAATTTTATTTCCCATCTTCTCTGCTCTGTTTCTCTTCATACTAGCTTTCCACTGCCATTTTGCATTCCCTTCTCTCCTGTTGTTTTTGGTTTGTTTTTTTTTTTTTTTTCTTTCTATCCTACGTACTTATTTTGTTCACATTCTTCTGAGTTCTTGTCTGAAGTCCTTTCCCCTGCTATCTCAAGGGGCAGTACAGTCTTCCTTCTATGTTTTGAGGAAAGGAAAGTGCTGGAGACTCCAAAGAAGCAGGAGGAGTGCTTGCAAAACACGCTGCTCTATCTTAGCATAGAGCTCGCTCAGTTCTGTGCAGATGGTGACTGCAGTGTGCCATGAGCTCATAGGAGCTCAGAGAGACCGTGCACGTGAGATGTGCCACAGATGGAGCTGCTCAGATCATCATCTCTGGGCCAGGCTTGGACAAGTTCTGGAGGAATTTGTCCGAGACCTATGGTCAAGCCATCTGGAGCAAGTGGCTAAAGAAATATCCATGGAGGTAGAATGTAACTGCCTGCTAGAGAGATTCATTCCAAAACATGAAGGTTTGGTACAGCAGAGAAAGACTGAAGCCTTCAAGAAAAGAAAATCCATTTAAACCTCACAGCCCGAGTTCGCCTGCAGAACACGATACTCCACGGATGGAACAATGCTGCCAGGCTTCAGCTGTAGTGTCTGTTGTTGCAGTGCTAGCTTTGTCATTCAGGTAACAGTTTGTTTGTGTGTGGCACGTGGGCAAAGTCAAGGGACTGAGGAGAGCCAGGCTTGTGTGGCAAGGCTAATGGTTGGCTTAAAACAATCGATCTGCCAGTGCGCCATTTAATGGTAATAAATGGTCCAGCAAAAACATACATTTCTTCAAGGTGGTATTGACTTTTTATTAGCTTTTATGATCCTTTTGGCTGGTGTTTGTCAGAGGTACATCTTCACTCTGTTTTGAGATTTGTTTAAAAAGCTGTCTATTGATTGGATTGAAATTCAAATTTGTTTTCTCTCTCGTGACCTGGGCCGTTTTTCATAACAATTTTCTACTTTAATGTAGAAAAAGTGTAGATTTCAAAATCTAGGATAAAAACAGCATAGTTCAGGTAGCATCAGCTTTTGAAAAACTAAAATGCCATTGTGTTACAGTGCATGGCTTTTTCTTGGATGCAGGTCTTGTCTCCCACACTCAAGAAGGATGTAATAGCATTATATAAAGGATGGAACAGATTCTCCACACAGAAAGAGTAAACTGCCTTCTTCAGCTTGAAAAGGAGGAATTGTTGGAGGGTTTTGATAATGTTAGGAAATGATCATGAGAGGAGAAGAAAGTGTAAGTGAAAAGCATCATGATCTTTATACGTCCAAGAGGTCTTTCTTTAGAGAGAAGGAACAAAGAGACTTTAAAGAATTTTTCAGTTTAGAAAAAGAATAACTCGGAAGAATTAAGAGTGAAGTATACAAAATCATTAATATCATGGAGAAGGTGAAGAAGGAGTTATTATTTGCTTTTTCTCATGGTACAAAAGCAAGGCCATATTCAGTGAAATGATCAAGCAGTAGCTTTAAGACAAATGAAGGGAAGTAGTTCATCATTATGTGCATAATTATATTGCAGGGTTCATTGCTGCAAGAGTGTTGTGGAGGCTTAAAGTTTGACTGGGTTCAAAAGCAATGAGACAAATTCATGATGGATACTTCCATCTAGGACTGTTAAGCATGATGATGGGAACTGGGAATCCCTGAACCACAGTCTCCAGAAAGATGAAAGGTTGCTGAAGGGTTGGGCAGAAGGAAAGAATTGCTCTGTGAATGAGGATGGTACATTCTTTTGCTAAGTATCCAGTGTCAGCCACTACTAGGGGTGGAAGTAGCAGGGAAGGGAGTGATGGCTGCCTCCTCTTTGTACCTTCCCCATACTTGCATACAATCATGAGATCCTCCAAACCTTCCAAACCTTCTCTTCTCTACAGCTGAACAGTCCCAGTTCTTACAGCCTCTCATCAGAGAAGAGCTGCTCCAGCCTCTTCATCTTGTCAGTGGCCCTTTGCTGGTCCCTCTCCAGTACTGGAACCAGGTATGGCTGTACCAGTGCTGAGTGGGTGGGTTCTGACTGCTTTCATTTTCCCATTATGAGTTTGAGAAATCTAGACAGTGCTGTTTTTCCTTCTGTAAAAGAAACATAGGCATTTGCATATGTACAGTGTGATTGTCTAAGATACCTTTTGTGATGTTGCAATAGATTATCTGTTGTGCTGGATTAATTAACATTTTGCCACAGTCAAATAGAAAAGATACTGTGCAAAGAGGAATATTTAATCTAAAAGTGTTTGAGAAGTGAATCACTTTACTTATACTTGTTTTTAGTTCTTAAGGTATCTAAAAGGATTCTTGACATTT
The DNA here is from genome assembly GCF_036417665.1 of Passer domesticus. Classification (NCBI taxonomy): domain Eukaryota; kingdom Metazoa; phylum Chordata; class Aves; order Passeriformes; family Passeridae; genus Passer; species Passer domesticus. The sequence continues at coordinate 41,702,857 of NC_087475.1, read as the reverse complement.
TGAAATGTTGTAAAAGTCTGCCAATTGTATGCATTTTATTGTTGAGAAAGGCTCATGGGTGTTTTTCCCTGTAGGTTTTATGTTTTTACATTGTTCATCAAGTGATGAAAAATGCTTAATATTTCTGGGAAAAAAAAATCAAAAAAAAATCTATGATTCACATTTGAGAACTTGGAAGTCATCAGCAATTGGAGTCTAAGCTATTGCACTACAGAGAGAATGGGTATGTTATTTTACATAACATTTTTTTATGACCTTTTATGTGTTCTATTATAGAGAGAGAACTAAAAAGCAAATTGTTATATGAAATTGTAAACAGAAAACTACTTGATCATATTAACTACTTAACACTTAGCTATGGTTTTACAATATAGGTGTAGGGTCTCTGACAAATGCTGTTTTTTTAGCCTCTCAAAATTTACAAAAGGAATATAAAGATACCACAGAACTAATCTGACAATTTCAACAAATGCTCTGACTTCATAAAGTCTGTATTTTCTATCTTAAAAAAGAAAGTCTCACAAGTTACTGTAAATATAAATGCTGTTCAAGCAGGGAAACTTAATTAGCTTTTTGATTGCACAGGAAGAATTAAAAATTAACTGGTGGCATCCTTGGCATGCTTTTTCTCCTCTACTGCAAGCTCCCCTGGATCATTATCTCTCTGCTAGAAGTTTTGGGGCTGCTTATGCTTTCATGTTCTGTCCCTTCATGTTCATGCATTCATGAATGTCTTATAATTTTTGTTTATTGCTTGCAGAATGATAAACCATTGGTATAGAATTAAGATGTGGCCAATAAATATGTAAATCTTAACATGACTCTGAACCTAATATGCAGGAAACACAAGATTGTCTTCCAAGCACTCATATAGAATAAGGCGCAAGAGAGAAATCAAGATATTAAAATTTCTACTGTTACTTGTCTTGCACCAATTTTTTTGTCTAGATTTTCAGGGAAAAGGGATCTTCTAAGCATTTGTAAAACCATGTTCTAGCTGAATAAAATTTTATATGAGACGTGATTGTCATTACCTTTTGTAATATAAGAACTTGGAGTTATTAAATGTCAGCAGGGGGCAGGTTCAACATAAACACATTGAGACAGTTTTTCACATTAATTAATGAAATACTGCATTTTTTGGGTTTTTTGGCAAGAGAATGCTCCTGTATCGCTAAATGTCTTCATGAACAAAAATAAAAGGTAAAGGAAGAAAAAAAAACCCTGCTGAGGGTTATTAAACACAAAGATACCATCTCTTTATCAGGAAATCCCTGAACTGAAATCTCCACTGTGATAAGAAAAAAGCATTACAAGCTTGGCCTATTTTTATGATCTTTCACTACTGGACACTGTCAGGAACAGAAAAGCAGATTAAAAAATCTTTGGTCTTGTACAGCATCTTCCTTTGGTTGAAGAATAAATGCATTAAATTTCAGAAGGGCAAGGGTTAGCTGGCATTATGGTTGCTAAAAGATTATTTACTTGGATTTTTCATATTGATTTACTGCTTTGTTTTTCCACATCAGAAAGTTATACATGGAACTTTCTCAGTGTAGGGTCCTTGGTTCTGCCTCACATACTTGCTTCAAAAGTTTCATTGTTGCTATTTTGGTTTCCTTTTACTTGTTTCAAATAGAGAGTTTAAAGGAAGAAGCAAAATTCACCTTGTTCTAAGGATATCTATTTTATTCTTTTACCTTTATCCATTTCTTTATAATGTTTTGGTCTACTGGGTTACTCTAAAAATATTTTCCTTTCTTGAATGCAAGTAGTTCATGGGTTCTCCTCCCCAGGACTTCATAGCATCTTCCCATGTTAAGTAAAGGGTTCTCTTTCATTCCTAGTTATCCTGCTAAGCTTGCAATAAGAATTGCCTGTTCTTCCATACAGCCATTGGGTTCTAATCCTAACCAGATTTTAAATTGATTCTCTTCTCTTCAAAAAGCTAAGAGCTCAATCCAAACAAAGCTGATAGATGTGAAGTGGTGCTTGCAAAGAATTTTGGTGTTAGAGTCTCCTTGTGTCATCCTAACCTTTCCCAAATTTTTATCAAGGCCCAAATATATAAGCAAGTTTAACTAATGTAACTCCAATTAAATTTCTTTATTGCAGTAAAGTCTGCTTGTGGAAACTTCTAGCAGTACAAGCAGTCTTAGCAGAGATATCTGTACATCATACACAAATTTTGAATACTTCTGAGTATCCCACTCTTTGAGGAACCTCTGAAGTGTGTACAGATCACTCTGCATACAAGTGACAGAATGAATGATGTGTACAATGCATTCACCATGACTCCTGAGTATTGGTTTCTCTGGGTCTGGATTGAAGGCACTGGAGAAGGTAGTTCATGTTCGGATTCAGGTGTTTATTATTTATCAGTGAAACAGCCTCAAAATCATTAATTCAGCAGCATTTCATTAGCAAGGCACAAAATGGCTAACTATCTCTTGTTACAAGGTCTTTTAAGACTAAACTATCCAAATAAGAAATGACATCTAGATTATTTTCCATTTTAACCCAATAACTGATCCCTTGAAGCCCGCAATGTGGACTTTTCTGTCCAATTACAAAACATCACCCAAACCCATGAAGAAGAAGGAAGAAGAAGGTAAAGAAGAACAACCTGCCTCCACCCTAAAATCTCCATCTTCCTTCATATTTATTTCTAGATTCTAAAACCCCAAAATTTAAGTTTTCCACCCTGTGATATTACACACTTCTAACCAACTACACACCTGTAATGCCAGTGCTGTTAATCGATTTTGGAAGCCTTCTCCACAGCCTCAGGTCAAATGCAGTGTTCTCTTGTGGGTCTGTGCCTTTAAGCACAGAAAGCTTAAAATTCTCAGTATCCAGGATTCCAACACCTGAGCAGCACACACACTGCCCTAAGTGTCTCAGCACAGTGGTCTCAGGGAACTCTAGTGTTTAGGATCACTAAAACAAGATGGAACAATTGCGCATTCCCATATTCTGGTCCAAGTTGTTTATTCCGTTCCGTAAGAAGGTAGCTGCTGGTGACAAATCAGGGCAATTCAGGAGCAAGAGCTCCATTAACTTCTCCTCACAGTGCTGCTCCCTGGAACTACCCCTCTTTAAGCCCAGCATACCTTTCTGCCTTAGAAACAGAAGGCATCTTGTTTTCTCTCCTGTGCCTGTGCATACCTGAAGGGTTTCTGTAGGGTCTGTGTGTGTATGTGTTGGAGATAGATGCTGTTGGTCCTCTGCTAAACCATCTTTGGAATGCAGGGTATGGGAAGTCACATCGCTCTGCATCTTCATTAACATGCACGTCATCAGCTCCAAACAGGCTCTATCTAATCTTAATCCAAGTTTCTGATCCTGTGTTTACTTCTAAAGCAAGTATTAAAAAAAGAAGGGAACCAAGCTTCCGAAGTATTTTTCCTTAAGATCGATGTCTACGATATTATCCTGAAATTACAGCAATGTGTACACACTCTTAGTCTGCAAACCTCATTGTGTATTGCTCTGTTCCTCACATTGCATCAGTTCCTAGGCAAATCATAGTATTAAATGATCATTAGGCCTTGTATAAACCATAAATACAGGCTCAGGTTTATTTGTCTCTAATCACTGCTTTAGTTTGCTGTTACTTTGCTGGGGACCTGCCCTGGAGCTGATTGAATATTGATGCGGAACAGTGGTCACATAGAATGCTTTCTGAACTTGGAGGAACTTAGTCTTCTGTTCTGATCTCTAACTAATGTTTGCTTTGCCTTGTTTATCTTGCCTGATAAATGGTAAACATCTCAATCTCACAGGTCTTATGTGATTTCATGATGTTCAATCTCCTTTGTTAAAAAACATTTCCACAGTTTACCCTTCCTGTCTTGCAGCTGAAATAACTTTTAATGCACCATCTAACCTGAGCAATTGCTTTTTACCTGGAGCCCCTTTCCTTTTTACAAAGTTGATGATGTTCCATGCAGGAACTGCAGGACTTCAGGAACCACACATTATTCAAATGCTTGGTGAGAAGCAGTGGGTCTGCAGGGCATTGAAGTATTATGAATAAAAAGGCAAAATTACAGTGCTTCATTTCTTCCAAGCTGCTGTGCTCTATTACTCATTCTGAGAAGTCCTTTCTGTGCACCCTTCCAGGGTGTGAGATACGCAACAGAAATACATCAGGTTTATGGGTAAATTTCTCCTCTAAAGTACGTATTTTTTCAATTTATCTAATATTTTGAAAAGAGCTTCTCAGCAAGGAGCACACAAGCCATAAATGATTTGCAAGTCATTTACCAGTTACTGATAGAAATTAAACCATTTAATTACTAGAATTACTAAATAATGAATAGTCTTTGCCAAGACAGGTGGTAATTCTAATAAATAGCTCATGTGAACAAACTTGTTAGATTCAAATATTTGTCATAAACTTGTTTTCAAGCACTGTATATAATTTTACCTTACTCTTTAGCATTATTTGCCTGTTTAGCTGAACATCATTATAACTTATTTATATTCTAGTATAATGTTTATTTCTAATAAAATGACTTGTAACTCCAAATTCCCATAAATTTAGAGCCAGCTTATAACACAGTTCATGTTTCATAGCGATAAACTAGATCTGAAACAAACAAAAAACCATAAAGAAACAAACAAACAAAGGAAAAAAAAATACAACAAAAAAGGAGAAAAGCCTGTGTTTAGGTATTTCAATTAATGAATTCTCTTTTAGAAATTCAAGGTAAACTTTTTGATTCTTCTTTTGGTTAGTAACCATTTCTGCATCTTACTGTAATGTAAATTTCAGGAGTTTTTTTTCTTTTTGAATTCTTACATATTCTGGGCAGGGAAATTATGTAAATATAGGGAGAGTGAGGAGGTACAATAAGGCCAAGCACCCACAATGTTCTGGAAACCTCAGATCTGGGGAAGGAGGTCTGTGTTGGAACCATGGATGGAATGGGCACATTGTGATGATGTATCACAGTTACTGATATGAAGAAATCAGTGCATATGCTTTTGGAATATGGTGAGACAACATCTTTCAGGCAAAAATATTGCAGTGTTTTTTAGGCAAATGTATAACCAGTGTTATCTCTGTGGATTAAATTACCTGTGGTTCTGCAATGTAGCTTGGACTTCCTAATTATCAAGGTTATTACAAACCTAACACCTCGGGCTAACTTGGCTTTATGTAATTTATCTAATATGTCCTGACTTCTTCAAGATGATACCTGCTTATGCCCTGAGTTCTTCAGGATGATGTCATGTAAATATGAAAGGCATTTTTCTTTGGACCAAAAATTTATTTGCAATGAAGCTTTTTATATACACTTGAGAGTCTGCTTGGGTGATAGCATTATTCAAACCCATGAGGCAAGGTGCAAACTGCATCTCTGAGAAGCTGTCTTAGGCAGTCATCCTTGTGTACTGTGCTGGACAGTTTAAGGGAATTGCTTCTTAATTACAGGGTTGTCCTTGATAACAGTGTCAAAAAATTGGTTTGGACAGTATTGATTTCAAGCACTTCAGTTCCTCTTTCGGGACATTCCCAGCCAGCAAAACATTCACTGACGGTCAGATAGAACAGCTTAAGTTCACCCCATGCTTAATTTAATCAATAGGAGCCTATTGACTTTGCAGAATGTTGGCCATGTTAATTCAGCCGTGGAAATATCATCATCATCATGTGCCTCTGAGGTACAATAGAAAGCAAGTTTTGGTAAAATATGTACAAGGCTGTACAAGTCTCTTGAATTTCCCCCAATTATTTTTCTAGAAAAGCGTAATATTTTTTATAATCTTAATTTTGGCAAGTTTTTCCCTTCCTCCTTTGGGAAGACAGTGATTTTCTCTGTCTAAGCATTTTGTTTGAAGCACATCTGTTTTTAGCAAGAGCCTTGTGTCATCCCTCCTATGTGACAGGGAGAACTGAAAGCAGCCATCCTGGGCTAACAGTTGGTTAGTGCTTGGAAGACCACTGATGGAAAATTTCACCTTCAGAATATTTACCAATGCTAAATGTGTCTGTGAGATAAAAGAGTAACCAGGATAACTTCTTAGAGAGAAATTGGGGTAAATTGAGATTAATTGCTTTGCCTAGAGCCACATTTCAGCTCAGTCATGTGGTCCAAAAGTAACGCTCCACAATGGATAGGACTCAAGTGCTTTGCACAGGGAGTCTGTTAGTCTAATTGTAAAAGGTTATCAGTATGTTCTCATTATCTGAAGTGACTAATTAAAATTCAGAATAAACAATGATGCAGCACAGTTTGTTTCTTTTTTAGCAATCACCTCAGATTCCCACACAAATATGTTTGGTGTTCAAGCTACAGTGTCCAGTTTTGCCTTTTCTGTTTCTTTGTTGGCTCTGGGCATTTTCTCATATGCAAACTTTCTGACTTGCTGTAGTAACAACCCATTACAGAAAGCAAAACGTTTTGAGATTGCGTTTTGGAGACCTGAATTTCCCTGATCATATTAGTATTGCTTTTATGGATGCCGTGGCAGCAAGTCCATTAACAAAACAAACAGGGACTAGAGGGGGAGCTGATGAAATGAATACAGAACACAGGCAGAAGCAGATAAGACAGCAGCACAGTCTGTGGCTTAAGACAGTGCTTGAGCAAGGCTCTGTTAACACCTGGGAAATCCCTTCAAGGTGAGAAAACCAAGGAGCTAATAATAATCCTAACTGTAAGCATGAAAATAACCATATTCTTAAAATTCTCTTCTGAAAAATATGGCAGAAAAAGGTCTGTGGCTAGGTGGGGAATATTGCAGGCAGAGATGATTGTGGTTTACTGCTGTGGAGCCTAAGTAGTGCTTGGTCTCAGCGGTATTGCTGTAGTGACCAGTGGCACTCTGGGACAGGTGACATGGATCAGTGTCAGGAATCAAATGAGGGTTGGCTTGGCTGCAGTGCAGATCACATCACACGTGTCAAGATGCTCTACAACCTGGCATTTATGGGATTTCCTTTGTATTCCCAGCACCTGATGGGGTGAAAGAGGATATACTGAAAGGAACCAGCTAAGTTGTTGCTGTAGACTTGTGTCTATAAAAGAGAATGGTAGAGTAAAATTGGTTTTACAGAGAAAGGGAAGAAAAATGCTCCTTCAGTTATGGTCTTCTTCCATAGCTTTTTTTTTTTCTAGGCAAACAGAGCCTTGGTAGGGCAACTGACCATGGGGTTGGTAAATAATTTTGAAATTCGTACAATGAAATGCATTTACATGCCAGTAACAGGGCGTTAAAGAAATTATAATTGATTGGTGTCATATTTCACCATTTTTAACCATTTAATTTCACAATATGCATGAAATGAAAATGAATCAATTTATTTCCATGTGTGATCCATTTAATCTTTTGTTTTGTTTTTATTTTTAATGATAAAATTAAATTCATAATTCATTTTGTGTCTGATATGAAAATTTGATGTTGCATCTAAGTTATATCAAGTAACATCATATTTAATAATAAGAAAACGTCACAATTACAGAAAAGTGATATAATTTAAATAATTTCGTTTTCTCTGGCTAAAGGACTTGCTTCTCTAGTTACAAGATACATAAATGAGAGAAAAATAGTATATTTCAAATGTTTTTTTGATAAGTAATTTTTTGTAATGCGGTTTGCCACTGCAAACATAAAAGAGCATTATCAGAAATTTGGACTTCGAATGGCACTCTTATGCCTTAATTAAACTCTCTGTTAAATGTATGTGTGTTTCTTACCTATTGGTCTTAGAAATTTTTTCCCCCTTACAATTCTGTTTTTGGAAACAAAACATGCTAAACTTCTTTTTGAAATACTCGTGTACTAACAATTTGATAGATTGTTGGGGTTTTTTAACCTGGTAGTGAACACACTAGCAATCTGGGATCAGGAGTGATATTTATTTTCAGGTACTCTGTGTTCTAGTCAAAAGTTAAGTTCCTCATTTCAGGATCACAGGTATTGTTCAAACATTGAATATTCTGTGCTTAGAAAAGCACAGGTTTGAAAACCTGGCTGTTCCATTTTTGCTAACAAATTAAGCTGTGTTTCCAGGAAATGTTTTTGCTGCAGCAGGGAGTGCAGAGGTACCCTCCATTTCTCACTCTCTAAATGTGCAAAATTCAGCTGCAGCTGCTTTGACAAGTTTTCTGCAGCGACCCCTGATATTGTCATATGTAAAAGTGAAAACACAATTTTACATTTGTTCTAAGTAACTTCTCGTAGGCAGGTGTTAGAGATTCACATTTAGGCAATTGCTTTTTCATAAGTTTAAATGTTATTTTCAATTTTTCTCTTCATCCCATTTTTCTGTGTCGTCTAACAGGGAAGTAGAAATTCTGGGTGATGGAAAAGCAGCACTGCCTTCTATTCTGTATAAAAACCAAAACATTGGAGAAAGGAAGAAGTATTCTCAGAAAATTGTTTACATAAAATGCTGTAGTCAGAAAGTGATAAAGAATAACTGTTTTTTTAGCAGCAGAAGAACATGAGAATATAGTCTTCAATTCTCTTACATGTTTTGTAATGCAGATTCCCTTTAAAGTGGCCTTGCCAATGTACCTTAAATATATTTTAGAATTATTTTACCATGAAATTAGTTTTTCTCCATCATTGACTTAGTTGAATCCTTCTTTTTGATCTATGCTGGGACATTAGGAGTGAAGCCATGGCTGCACATACTGTTTTAGTAGGTTTCTGTCAGAAAGTGTTCTGCAGTAGACCATACCCGGGGAGAGCAAAGGTTATTTAGCACAGCCTGGCTGCTCTGTAACCAGCTCCTTCAGCTCTCACCACGAGTCTTATTTAATCCCCACACTCTATACTTCTGCCACCAGGTTGTATTTACATATTTATTACCCAGAGGAAAGGCAGAGAAGGAATTTCAATCTTGAAAAAAAACTACAGAGTGGCAAGAAGCTCTTCAGGTTGTCCTCGTGCCCTGGTTGTCATTGCTCAGCCCGATTTAAACTCTGGTCTCCAGATCTCTTCTCTAGTAACCAATCTGCAAAATATTTCCTAACCTTTTAACCTTATACATTAGGTTTTGGTGGTTTTTTTGTGGTTTTTTTTTTTTTGGTTTGTTTTTTTTGTTTGTTTGTTTGGTTTTTTTTGTTTTGTTTTTTTTAATTTATTTTTATTTTTTATTTTTTAGGAGGGTTAAATGAAGCAATTAGAAGTAAGAAATTTGTTTGGGTAGACAATTTTGGCTTACTGGTATTTCACTGTCACTGTTCCATTAATTATTTTTCCTATTCACTTGCAGGTAGTTCATTCCTGCATTAAAAAAAAAAAAAGTTGAAAAAATGTTTTATCTTATAATAGCTATGGGGGGAAATTATTCATTGCTTTTGAGTTACACAGCCTGTTAAGGAACAAATATATTAAAATTAAGATGCACTTTTACATTACAAGGTCACTTATATCTGTTCAACCTTATATTAAGGAAACTATTTTTCTTAGACTTTTGTGGTATTTAATTCCAGTTTTATCTCCCACCTTTAGGTGAAATGTCTTTTTTCTTTTTCCTTTTTTTTTTCTATATAAACCATACTTTCTTGCCTATCACAAGCAAGAAGTTAAGTGAGTCTGTAAAAGATGTGGTAGCTGGATTTCAGGGATTGAATGCCATATGGCAGTTTTTTTAACTAGTCTTCCTTTGAAGTGAAACACCACAAATCACTTTGTTTCTGAAGGAAGAGCATGCCTCTCCTAGGCTGCCCTAATCTAGGTTTTATGAGAGCCAGGAACTCTGAGAATAAAAAGAATATGGGAAATTGCTTAAAGGTAGTCCACAGCAGAATCTGATCCTCACCTCTAGGATCCAATCTCTTTTATTCTTGTGTATACCTAACACTGCCAGTGTGGGTGTAGGCACTGAATATCCATGATGGCTCTGTTTTCCACGAGTGGCATTTTAAGATCAGGAAAAGAAACCTGAAATTTTTTTGTGATGTTGTATCTGTTGCAGTAGGTAACATTTGGACAGCCATACAAAAATTGCCACAGCTCTGCAATCCTTTTGTCTTCTGCTTGTCTGCTGTGCTGTGTGAAGAAAGGGGAGCTGGTTAGAAGGCAATGCTGACTCGTCTTTTCCTAGGAGTGTACAGGAACACAAATGGACAAAGAAATAGGATAAACATTGTAATCTCTACTTATGAATAAAAATTCTGTTAGTGAAAAATGGATACCACTAGCATCAGACATTTAGTTCTCACACGAGTTTCATATGTCTTAGTTCAGCAAGATCTACTTACTACCACTGCCTCTGTTGTGAGTACAGTCATATTATTATATATCCTATTATATACACTGTGACATAAATTGCATTTGTTATATACACAGATGTCCTGGGTACAGCCAGAGGTCCTCAGAGGGTGTGCCTGCCCACCCTGCCTCTGAGGACTTCCTTCATTTTCCTTGCCATGGAAGCTGGACTATGTGCAGCAATCTAGACCTGTTACATGATCCATAGTAGCCACTGGGGTGGCACCTGGCGCATGGATTCAGGAATTTAGAGATGTAGAAGGCTGGCAAGAAATATGTAAACTTGTTCCCTAAGTTCAGAAGCCTGCATCTTAACCTGAAATTAGAGATGAATATATTTGTACCCTACAGTTTTCTGACCCTTTAATATTTTGGACAGCATACATACTGAATGACTTAACACTTCAATAATTTGTATGACACATTTTCATTTTGACACAGCCTGATAGCAGCAGGGCAGTTTGGCTTTTGTCCAACAACTAAAGTATGTTGTGATGCATGAACATGTAATCAAAAAAAAAATTAAATTTTTTAGAAAGCACTGGTATGTTTAGAAGATGTGCACATCAGGCTGAAGAGCTGGCTGGGTACCAGCCAGGTGCTGCCTGTCACTGCTCCTTTCCAGACACCTCTGCCTGTCACATGAGTTTGTGCTGCAGCGGTGAGCAAGGAGTGGCAGAGATCGGTGTGCCTGCGTTCAGTTTCTGTGTCAGCTGCCTGGACAAACTCAGCCTGTGACTTTGCACATTCCTGAAACATCTTTTAGGTCTGTCTGCCTGTGGGAATTGGATTCCAGACTTGGGATCTTGAATGCTCTGCTGTAATCACGTGGTGCCCAGTTTGCTCATCCAGAAACAGAAAGTGGGGATTTGTTCTGTTGGGACTTGACTTGCTGTTTGGATAGACAAATCAATCTAGCACATAAATCAGTGCTCTACTTCCCAAATTAATTTTTCACTGAGTTGAAATTTATTGTCTTTTCTAACCTGCTCAAGACTGATTTTTGACTGATTTTTCTTACCATTCTGTGGTTTTCTGCTTCTACTTTGCAGTTGCTTCTTTGGGTGGTTTAAGAATTGCCCAAAAGGCTGTGCACTGCCAGGTGCCCAGCTGCTCTGTGCTGCACCCCACTGCATGGCTGTGGCACCAGCCCCTTGCAGTCCAGGGGCCCATAGCTTGGCCTTGTGCTGCCAACATCTCAGACGTGGTCCTATTACTTTAAAACCTGCTATATTCCCAGAAGCTGCTAGGTGTGGAGAAGAAAATAAACAGATAAATAAAGCCCTTATCCCCGCAGCCTTTGGTTCAGAAAAAAGCAGGGAGCAAATGTAGAAAAAGTTTCTATTTCATGAGTAAATTAGTAAAAATTCTTTTCAGTCACAGACTTTTGGATCCATTTGATTTCTTTAGAAGGGTAAATATTTCTTTTTAGAGGATCAAAGAAGGGAAAACTATCCATTAACTCATCTCACCTTTCTCTCCACTAATGTATTATTTTGCTACCTCTACATGCTTCTGCTTTGCTGTATCTTCTGGTGCGTCAGCTGCTGACGTGTATTGCAGGCAGAGAGTCAAATTAATTACAAGGAAAACAAAGCATCTTTGAATACTTGAAATAATTCCTCTGAATGCTTCTTAGCTTTGTTGGATAGTGTAAAAACAGTACACTGTTAATGTTGTTTTGAGCCTGTCTGAACAAATTTACCTGGAGGGGAGAAAAGAAAATCTACCTGGATTGCACCCAGGCAGAATGGAATACACTAAGGTATTAGAGCACTGTGTAACAGCAGTGTGTGAGTAATAAATCATCTGAGTAAACTCTTACTGGAGGGTGAAATAATGCTACTTGAGCTAACTGAGGTATTTGTTGTTTGTTTTGAAAAAACAAAACAAGCTTATTTTCTGCTTAATATAATCAAAGTTATGCAAGCTCACTAAGTGACACTAACAAGTAAGAAGGATGTTTACTCAATTTAATGCTAATTTGAAATATATGTTTAAAACTATTGAGTGACAGGGTGATGGATGGCAGATGAGATATTGAAGAGTGCATTGAAAAGGAAGAATTATCCTAACTTAATGTGAGTGGCAGTGAGTTCTTGAACATTCTATTTCCATTCAAGAAAAAATCTTTGAATTATAAGAGGTAATTCTGTAAAAACAGTGCCTCTGTGCTCAGTGGTAGTCCAAGAAACAGAATATTGAGGGTGATTATGTGGAGAATAAAAACAAAGCAGACAGAGCTGCAGAAACCTGTAACTTGTTGGGTTCTGTCCTCCCCTCCATCTTGGCAATGAATAAATAGAATTGCAGAAAGTACAATGGAGAATAATAAAGAAAAAAAAGGTGTGAAAGCAATTCTGCACAAGTAAGTGATTAAATAAAGCTGGACTTACCATCCTTGGAGTGAGAGAATTGAGCAGTGAATATAATAAGCACAAATGGAAAAGGTGAGCAGTTTCAGGATGTCTCTCAGCAGATGTCAGAGGCAACAAGCAAAGCTAATGTATGTCAGGTTCAGAACAAAGGGAGATGCTTCCTGGGTGGGGTGGTCAGGAATGTTGCAAAATGGTCCAAACATTTACATGGGTTCAGAAAACAAAGTGAAATTGAGTAAAATGGAATAAAAATGTGTCACTGAACCCAGGAAAATCTCTATCAAAGCGCGCAGGTGATATGCCTGTGATTCAATACAGTGCTGATCTGCATCCAGCTGGGACCATATCCCTGGAATGTGTCTCTGTGTGATCCCTTTGTCCTGTTGCTGAAGATCCTGGGCAAAAAGACTGTTTGGTCTCAGTGAGAGTGCTCTTCCATTTCTTTTGCTGTGTGTGGGGGGAGAGAGTTCAAAAGAGCAGTGTAGTCAGGTTCACTCAGTTGTAAAAGACACTTCAGATCTTTACAGGATACCAGCCCATCAAGGATTATTGACTGAACCCTTCTCATCACCTGCTTCTTTTCTGTTCATTACCAGAAATTAGTCTCAGCTTCCTTTGCTTGTCCTCAAAAATATAGCATAATAGGTTGCAGAGTATATTATGTACTTTTAAATTTTTAATTATTTTATTTTCCTTGGTATTTATTCTCTGAGAGCTCTGTGCAGGACTAAATAACATATGTACAGAAATAAATAGTAATACCTGTGTGTGTGCAGATGAGCTTTCTGTCGTATAAGGGAACAGAAAAAAGGAAAATAAAAAATTAGGGAGGGGGTAAAATGTCTACTGAGATCTAAAATGAGATGTAAAGTGATTGAAGCAGAGGGGGAAATGGATGTCTGATTAAAGATAAGGAGCTCTGATGATGTGACCTTTCATGCCTGCTGCATCTTCGATGGTCAGTAAGAAGGGCTGATTCAAAGGGCAGCACAATCCGAGGTTGGTTGTCTCGCACCAAACAAAAGGTTCAAAAAGAAGGAGAAGGCAATTTTTAGTTGTGCATTTTAAAAAAGGAACAACAAATGTACGTGTGAGGGAGTGGTGGTGTAGTCACCTTTGTTTAAGTGTTACAGAGCTCCAGATCTGTGACATATGTGTGAGAAAGCTGCAAGCAGAGAATTTCCCTACTGCTGAGAATCTAGGCAGGGGCTTGTGTAGAGGGTATTGCAGGGGCAGTGGTGAAGTAGGGACAGGTTGCTCTCCGTGCTGTAGATTTTAGAGACTGAAGCTGTAATTCGGCTCTGGAGGGTAATACATGTTGGGTTCCCAAATAAAGCATTAGATTTGCCCATTCTGGCTTGGCTGAGCAGCTGCACCTCTCACCTGTTCAGTGACATATTGGCCACTCCTGATGGATGTGCAGCCACTGCGTGAATTTGCAGAGAAGAGAACAGAGGGCTGAGTGACATCTGAAGTGTTTCTATAGTACCTTTTAACACACAAATACATGCAGGCAGCTGGAAGGTCTCTTCCCAGGGCCACCTTTCTGTGCTGGAAAAAAGCCTGTTCTTAAAGGTGGCAATTTCATGCAGTTCCTGTCATTTCTGTCCCTGGGATCCTGATGAGTGCTGACCAAAGAGCAGTCGGCCATGCTGCAGGGGAAGAATGCACATCTTCACTGATCTGTGGGGATTTAGGGTGGGAGCACCAGCTGCATTTCCTTCTCAGTGAACTTCTGTAGGGGACATAACGAAACCAAAATCCTGTCTCACTACCATCACACGTTTTCTCCTCAACTCACAGCATGCGTCTTCTGTAAATTAACTGCCTTGTGTGGCAGGGATGCATGACTGAAGGGGGACTTTTAGGCTCTGACTTGGTCCCTCCCTGGCACAACAACTTCCCATCGCCTTCTAGGTCTTTTTCATCTGTTCTCTGCCATCTAGTTGGGCTGGAAGCTGGCAGGATTCCTGGGGGAACAATACTGGCCTGATTTGTAGTGGCATTGGAGAAAATGAGGGCAGGCAGGAGGATGGTGAATTTTGGACAGTTGTCCTCTGCTGATGACACCTCTAAAATGTTTTCCTTGAGAGGGAAGTGTGCTGCCTTTCATCCTTTACTGGAGTGCCATCAATCCTTTGTTATCCCTTCAGGCTTTCTATTAATTAACAGATTTTCAATTGTAAATAGCTGGCTTAAAAGCCTTTCCTGTGTTATCCCTGAACATCCATAGCATTCATATGAGCCCTTTTCTCTATAACTCTGAAGTTGATCATTGTGATACCAAAGAATTTTTTTTCTATGTAGTTCTTCTTCCTGTTGCCTAAAAAAAGTGTTATATTTGAATGCTTCAGCACAGTATTACCCTTATATTTCCTTTCCTTTCCTTTCCTTTCTTCATTCAAACCTTTTTCAGCTTTCACGTGTTTCCTGAAGAGGTCAGATTTTTCCAGAAAATCAGGAACAGCTGTGTTAGAATAAACCAGTAACATCTTCTTTCCAGAATCCCATACCTGGTGGTGTTGCACAGTGAGCATCTGTCATGGATTATTTTGTGAAGCACTGCAGTGGTTTGTGGTCTTTTTATCTCACCAGTTGTAATTGAGTGTTCTTGTGAGTATGTAATCTCATTTCATGGATAACAGATGTACCTATGTCAGTATCTTTTCTGCATGTATGCACATGCAACAACCTCCATGGTTAATTATACATGATTTAGAAATTTAAAAACCCTGCCCTTCATAATTTATTAAACTAAAATATGTTAAAATGATATCTTTATTAATTCTATATATACTACTTTTGTCATTCAGTTTCTTTCTTTATTACCTTGTTCTTCTGGATAATAAAATGAAAACAGTCAATGTAATATGTTTGCAATGATTGATTGTGTACCCTATGTACTTTGTGTATTTCTATCCTCCCTTAGTTTTCTGTACCTTATGAGGCACCTTAAGTACTTCTGTGTTTTTTCCACTTGCCTACTTTTAAATTTTACATATTACTTGCTGTAGCTTTTGCTTTTGGGATAGGTGACAAGAAGTACCAATCATTTATTCCATGTTAGCATGTGTTATAGCATGATAAAACCAAATACATAATTAGATTTTGTTAATTTGCCGAGTATGATCAAGTGCTTGGCATACTTCTATATAGTTGTAAGTGAATAGAAATTGCTTGGGAGAAAAATAAACACCAGCCTAGGGAGTTTACTGCAGAAATTTAGATTCTTTCTTCAGATTTTTGTATAATTGTTTGTCTGTTTTCAAGTTCAGCTGAAAACCCCAAGCAAGTTCTGTAGAAGAAATTATAATAACATATGGCACAAATTTAGATCAGTTTAGAAAATCTGGTGCTTCAAGGGTTGGGGACTCTTGTTACCCCACCTACTTGACAGTCTCTCCCAATAGCAGTGGTCTTGCCAAGCCTCCTCCATGCACTTTTGGGGGTACTACTGGTCAGGAACAGGTGTTGCTTTGTCCCATAAGCATTCCCAAGGAATTTAGGCAGCACATAAGGTACTACTCTAGCATTGAACACACCTTTTCGTATCTTAATTGCAAGGTTGTACACTGCTTCTAGGAAAATAATTTGACTGTTCCTATTTTTTGTGTGCCTCCTTGTTTGGCCAGGGCACACAGGATATGAACTCTGCCTGTTGCCTTTGGCCGTGACTCCTGCTGATTGCATCCAGCAATACCTGGAGAAGATTGCAACTTTCAAAAGAGAGGTGGTGGCAACTTGCTGTGCCAGAGAAAAGAGAATCCTTAAATTAGACCTAAAATGTATAGAATGAAAGGAAAAATACACTGCCATCTTTAATGCTTTCCCCATGGTGTTTCTATAAAGTGGTGGTAAAATTTTAAATTTATTTGCACTAGTGTCATTAAAAGTCAGCAGTTCTTTTTAGCATAGAAAATTGTAAAAACACCTGGTAAATTATACCCTGAAATAGGTTAATTGTTAGCTTTTTGTAATTATAATCAAGGGCTTTTATATTTACTAAGGAAAACTACTATGTGGGAGTGTAGATAGTATTATTGAAAATAGAGCTCTTGATTTATTTTCATCTTGTTTTCCCTTTGATCTGATTATTCTGAATGACAAATCTGTCATCTGTGTGAACACTGGGAACACTGACTTTGGCTTGCTGTGTATTCAATTCTAACAAGTAGGAAACTTGCTTGTAGGTCTTTCTGCAGCATAGTTTTCACCTTTGCCCTGCTTCGAGCAGATGACAGTATTTTCATCTTGCACTATGCAAGATGCTTTTAATTAATTTAGTGTAGTCAGCTATAAATCATTTGCTGTCCTTGAATGCCAAAACTGATGACTGCCATTACAATACTCAGAAGAGGTGTGAGAGAATCCATTTTAATGAAACAGCCACTTGGGCATCCTTATTCCATCCATTTATGTTTTTGTTTCCGTAGCAGCAATAAAAAAGTTTGTGGCTCACAGTTAGGTTTGTGTTTAGGTCAAAAGCTTTTCTTAGATGTGAGTGTGTACAGATGTACCCGCAGACAGATATCTAATGTGAAAAAACTTACACAGTTGTTTTAAGAAAACAGAGGGTGGTGGTTTTCTAATGTATGGGGAAGTTGTAGAGCTGCTGATTAGTATGGAGGCTGACTCTTTGAATGTTACTCAGATATTTTCTTTTCTCATTCCCTTTACATGATTCTCATGAATATAATTTGTTCAGTAGTATGTCTTCACCTATTTGGAAATGCTCATTATAATATACAAACATTAGAGAGTCAAGAGATGATGTGAGCTCCTGAAATGCTACAGGTTTTAAATAGAGGAAGAACCTCTTGGGTTCATGTCACACTTTGAAATCACATTTTAAAACTCTTCTTTCTGTCTAGCCATGCAAATATTGTAAAATACTGTATTGCTAAGGCTATAGGTGGTTAAAGGACAGTATGGACCCTGGATTAAACTTGGGATCTTTTGAGGATACATTAAAACACATTTGTTTTGGCATCCTTTTTTAAAATCCAAATTACTCTCAGAAAAGCATCTGAATGTAAATTTTAGAAAGACAAATGTGATCTGAATCACTAAATATTGTATTTTCTTTATGAGGAAAATCTCTTTTCCTGTTGACTTTATTGTTTGATTAATGCACTCAAAATATTCAGGGAAACAATAAAAATGGAAAGGCAGGAAGTCAAATAAATATGAGCTATGTATTTGATTAGGAGTGTTAGTGTATAAAAGAGTGCAGATAAAAATTGGGGTTTTTTTCTGCATTTTACTGTTACGATGTCACAAAAGAATTGCATGTAACTTAAACACATCTTTTTTTCTGTCCATTCCCAATGGGAGTAGTGTGAAGGAGTCTATATTCCTTTCCCTTAAGTCTTTTTTACTCTCTTCCAGCAGCATTTGATGCTGATGCTTCTCTGTGGCTTTATTGCCCCTGCCATTACTATTGATGTTGAATCTATGATACATGTTTCAATTAATAGTAGAGTAGAAAAATGCCTTCCCCTCCTTGTACACAGCAGGCAAAGCATGGCACAGAATAAAAACATTACAAGGCATAAAGGCCATGAAGCAAAAGTAAATAAGAATCATCCTAATGGCTGAATGCTTATTAGTTGGTAAACACTTACTTGTTAGCCGTATATTTATATCTGCTGAATTAAAGAGGAGGAAGAAAATCTGAGAGATGTTTGTGTTCATCTGTGTTCTCTCAAATGTGTGTGTTAAAATTAGGATCCCCAAACAGAGCAGGAAAAATGGGAACTCCAAATGTGATGATACTGGGCAAACTTGTGTACTAAATTACTTTATGCTTGCTTCCAGTTAAAACAACTGTCAATATTTGCATCTGAAAACCTTTGGGAGAAATTTTACGGAAACAAGCAAGAACCACCTGTGGGGGGATCTAAAAGTCGAACGTTTTACAGAAATGGCTTACCACCTCATAACTAATAATTTGATGGGTTACAGTAGGCAATGGAGAACTGTTCCAGTCAATGTAGGTTTGTGAAAAATGTAGAAAATCTCTGTTCTCTGTACTCCGTCAGACAAAGCTATGCAAGTGTGGATGCAAACTATGAGTCTGACCTTCACTGAAAACTCAGTGGAAAAGGGAAAACTCAAAACCAAAATACGCCACAAGGCAGATGCCAAGCTACAACAGGGGAAGTACATTTCTTGATGTCCCTCTCTCCAGTATTACCTGCTATCTTGTTTACCTCTGTTGAGTATAGGGCAAGTAGGAGGTGATGCAGATCTGGGAATATCCACCCAGCTCTGGGAATATGCACCTGGGGATGACACAGTCACACTTGGCATTACCCCATCTGAGCTCTTTGGCTCTCTTGAAGGCTGTCACTGATGCTGACCTGGAATTAAGTGAGCAGGGAGTGTGCTTGACTGCTGTTGGCTGGTTGGTGTTGCTCCATTGCTCTTTCATTGATAGTTATCAGTATATAGCCAAACTCATAGAATGGGTTGGAAGGGATCTTCACTTGAAATCCAGCTAGTTCCAAACCCCCTGCCATGGGCAGGGACATCTTTCATTGCATCTGGGTGCTCAAAGTCTCATCAAACCTGGCCTTGAACACTGCAAGGGATGGGACATCCACAGCTTTTCTGGACAACCTGTTCCAGTGCCTCACAGTAAGGAATTTCCACCCTCATGGTAAAGAACTTCTTCCTAATATCTATTCCAAACCTGACTCTTATGTTTTGAATCCATTACAGTTTGTCCTGTCAACTTATAAAAAGTTGCTCTCCAGCTTTTCTGTAGGCCTCTTTTTGGGTACTATAAAGCTGCTGGAAGGTCTCCCAGAGCCTTCTCTTCTCCGGGCTGGACCTGGAGAAGTAAATAATTTTGCTGTCAGCTGGTATATTTGTTAGCTGATTCTGCAATTTATTATTTGAGAACTAATCATCTCGTATCGATATGTGCAGGCTAGCAGAGTAATACTTTTATCCATGTTAGGAGAATGGGGGGGTGTCTACCCAGGGTCATTCAGGAAAACTAATCCAAATTGATTTTTAAAGTAGATTAATTAAATTAGTTTCCATCTCTTTGAATTCACTAAGTGACCAAGTTTGAGTTAGTTAAATTAGATCAAATCCTTGTTTAACCTTTCTGCTTCAGAATTGCAATGGCCTTAATTTGATGAAGTCACTTAAAAATTGAGACAAACTTCAGAGTGATCACTTATTTTCCAAATCAGAGACTTAGATAAAATTTAACTAAAGAACTTTAAATACAAATATTTTGTCAGCTGGAATTCAAGTTTTAGAGTTCTGAGTGAACATGTATCTGGAAAAGAGTACTGTGCAAATTATTTGTACATTTTTTAAATTGTGAATCATTAATAGTGTCTGAGGGAATTAAAATACTCTTGCTATGGCTGTAAGTCTTGCTTGTGTCCTCAGTATTTCATGCATGAATTTAAGGGTGAAAGAGAGAGCTAATATTTGACAATAAAAGAATTAATTTTATCTGCTGATAAAAACTGTAATATTAATTCACTGTAATTTGAAACTGTGTATGCAAAATACCTGATGACAAAGCTATCAGAGCTTGCCCAGCACTAACAGCCCAGCATTATCCATCTGTATCTTATGTCTGAATGTGTTCCTGGGTGTATCAGTTGGTAGGGAAGCTTTCTGCTCTGTATTGTTTAACCTTACGATGCTTTTAATGTGGAAGATAATGATGTGTGCAGCGAACAGATTACACGGCGGCTGGTAATGATATGTGTGTGACAATTCCCTCATTCCTCTGCCTCTGGCGGTGGCCAGGAGAGCTGTCCTGACCTTGACAGGGGCTTGCAGAGCAGAAGGACTAAATATTTAGTTATGAGCACTGAGGGTGAAGTGAGGTCTGTGATGTGCTCTGTTAACTAAGGTATTAGTCAGGCTAACATTGTCTCAGCCAGCTCTTTCCTGATTTATGTTGCAAGACTCAGTGGCATATTGCTTATTTATCACTGATAAACTGTTCCTGGATAAAACTTTTTAAATTTTTTTTTTCATATCCAGTTTCTGACTGCTGTGGGCTTTTGATAACATTGTGATTTATATTTACCTGTGTTTTTTCCTGGCAGTGGTTGAATAGCAATAAAATTTCTGTTGATTTTGGGTGGTCAGATGAAAACTTAGGGCTATAACCAATGTATTAATCAATGCCAGCCATCAAAATGCTCTCAGTCAAAGAAAAAATTTATATAAAAGTTATTTTATTTTGTTATCTTAGTGAATGGCATAAAATATTTCCTAGGTGTCCTTATCACTGGTAATGCATTAACATTGGCTCATCCTCCTTCATAGGTCTGTTGCTAATCAATAAATTATTTTGACTTGTGGGTTGGGGTTTTTTTCGCCAAGGAATGTATTATCTAGAATCAAATGAATCTTCATGAAAGAGTGAACCTGCATGTTTTCTGGATTCAATTATGTTCATTTTTTCAAATGTTTGATTTTGTTTGGCTAGAAAACTGCTTTCTGAATTTATAGATGGTTTCAAAACATTGTTTTACCACTGCATAATGATAAAAGCAATTTAAATTCACAGATTATTTTTGAAATGGGAAACCAATAGTGACGGTAAATTGTGAAATCTGCCCAGATGAGCAGATAGGTTGCTTGTAGAATCAAAAAATGGAAACAAAACAAGTATAGTACACAATGCAGCAGATCTGTTATTGTCCTAGAGAAACACATCATACTATCTAGAACCAAGATAACAAGAAATTTGTTGCACTGTTCAACACCTTAATGGTACACAATTCCACAAGAATAACATCAGCTACCCATGGCAGTAGATCTGTGTTGAGAAGAGCAAAAACCTCTAAAGATGCTTGCTTGAAAATGATACTGTATTTTTTCAAGATAAAAATCACTGAATGGCCCATTTCCCACTTCCTCTCCCTTCTGAAATTCAACTCCCAAGCTACTTCAGTGTAGCTGCTTTCTGAAATGTTGCCTAATCAATTAGTAGCAGTAGGATATGAACTGGTGACAATTACACATAATTTGCATTGAAAAAGAAATACTCCAAATGTTTTGAGGTGTAGTCTACATGTGAAAGAGTATTCCTTTGTTTTGAAGTATCCATAGCTGTGAAAGTATTAGAATGCAAATAAATGTCAAAAAAATAATTAAAAACAAGAATATATATTCACTGGCTGGTTGCACGATAAAACTAGTGACCACCTTGTTAATTCACTCCTGAGTCTCAGTTTACTTCCAGTGAGTTTATTCCTATAAAGTTTCCTTAAGGAAAATGTTTAGGGTTGACCTGTTTAGGTTTTTTGTTATTGTAAGTTTTTGTTTTGGCTATAGTTTTTTCACATCTTGATTTTTTTCTTGCTGTACCATTCATCCATCTCTCCTCCCATCTGCTGTTGGTGATAGTGCTTTGTTCTGCTTTCATTTGATATTACTTTGCTTTTTCTTTAATTTCAAGAGGTATTTCTGTTTTGTCAAAGATAAATTTGCTGGTTCTGTTTGTGTTGGTGTTGAGAGGGACAATACTACTTCATGTCTTCTGGTTAATTTATCTCTTAGTTGTAATGCTAATCTAGTTAAGACATGATTAACAGTTATTCTGTGGGCCTCATTTTTTTTCCTGTCCAGTCTCTTTTGACACTCAAATTAATGCTTTTGTGTTTGTTATATATTTGCCCAGAGCTTAAGTTTGATATTTTTCTACACTCTAGGAGTGGGTTTGGCTCTTCAAAAATTATTTTCATTAATTAAAAATTGAAAAATTTCAGAGAAATTTAGGCACAGGGGGCAGTTAATTAGGAAAGTCCTTTTGAAACTGCTAAAATTAATCACACAAGAGTTTAAGAACCATTTTTGAAGCACTGTAGAGTGAAGCTTTTCATTAGAATTTTTTAGTTGTACAGTATATAATTGCATAACTGTTGATGAAGGTGCCTCAGGTTTCTGCACTTATTAATTGAGCCAAAGTCTTAGACCTTTTTAGTAGAATGAATTTAGATAGAGCCAGTCTGATGGTGAATGGTGAATGGTGAATTAGAACTATGCAGTATTCAAACCATGTTTCTTGTGCCAGTTAGAGCTTCTCGCCTCTATCAATGTTGTCTCATGTAGTTTCTTTCTACTTAGGAATTTTGTCACAGTCTTTGTAACATGCCAGGTAGAGAATAGTTTCTATCTTGTGTTCCATTAAAATTATACAACAGATTCAAATGCTCCAGGACTTCTGATTTGAGATCTTTGAACACGTTGTGTCTCTTCCTTGGGACATTGAGCTGGACTACACCAGCCCCCCCTTCTGTGTTCTTCCTGGTGGAAAATTTCCAGGTGCCTGTTGTGATGTTTCTTCTTATTTACCTAGTGTATCATTTATCCATTAAGAAATCATCCACCACAAATACTTAATGTAATCAGGCTGCTCAGTTTTCATAGTCTTCTGGCAGGAAATATCAGCAGGAATGCAGCAGAAAGGATCTGCTGGCAGATCTAGGGAGAGTGGGTAGGGATTTCTAGTTCTTTCTTCAAAGCAGTAAGATTTTGTGATTCCAGGGAATCTTTGTGACAAAGGAAAAATAGAGTTCTGGAAAAACAAGAGCTCTCAGGTTTGCCCCCCACCCAAGACATGATTTCTGAAGTGCATTTATTCTGTTATCCAGTCTAGCAGTTGATTTTGGCTACTCCAGAGATAATGCCTTATCTAACATGGAATTTCTACGTGTCTGAGGAAGGAAAAAGAGGAGTGACAAGACTCCCTTCTGAATAAAGGAGAACTAATGAAATTATGAGGACAGGACATAATTCTGTTTGAAGCCCCAGGGGAGTGCAAAGTGAAAGTGAAGGCATGCTGCTAGGCGTGGGCTCTGCAACTGGGACTGTCTCTTAGGATAGAGCGTGTAGAAGACCTCAGTGTGTGTTGAAGTCACCTGGAGGAAAGTGAAAGAAAGCTTTCAGGTTTGACCTTGATGTAGGTAGGCTAAATCTGTTTTCATTTAGTTACTCACTTTGTTTCTTACAGTTATTTGTAGCTGTGTTGCTTACTTTAGATGTGGTAAATTAATACTTTGAATAAAAATGGCTTTCAACAGAACTATCTGAAAACAAAGCAAGTTTTCTAAAAAACCTACAAGAACTTAGAGTGTATTTTCATTTTTTCTGTAAATGACAAATATTATTCAATTATGATTTTCAGTCCAAGTCCAGAAATTCATGTCATATTATGTGACCATGAACCAAAGGCTTTCAGCTTTCTGCTGGTATAATTTGAATTAAATCTTCCTTCCTTTCTTTCTCTTAGAAAGGAGATTATATTAGATCAACTTGTTTTTTCAAGCTCTAAAGGTCCAAATAGCGGAAGACTAGGAAGAATAGAAAATGGTTGCTAGTGCTTATTGGCATGTTTATATTTTTCATCCTGATTCAATTAAGCTTACTAATTACTGCTCTGTTTGACACTGTCAAAGGGCTAGGGGTTGTTTTACAGTTTAATAACCATAGTATGGTTCTAAACATCCTTCTGTTAAAAAAAGAAAGAAAGGCCAAAACAAAAATCATTATACTGATATTTTTGAGGGGACCTTTAGAGGATATACTTAGCATATACTCAGAGTGCTTGCCATGTTGATTTGCTGTGTGGTGGGGAGCTGAATGCTGAAAGCAGAGATTATATTGGGAGCATCATGCATGTGTGGTTATGACAGCTGGCAGGAGCGCTCAGGCGCTGCGGAGAGGGCAGGAATGTCCACAGAACTGCTGCCCATGAAGATTAGTGGGTAATATCCTAATTTCCTCCAAATGAAGGGTAAAACTAAAAGGTTATGTGAGGGTGCCTGCGCTCAGTGCGGTGAAAAATCTCATCACTGTGTTTTGCCAACTCCTATCCCCTATCAGTCAGGGTATGAAGGATGTCTCCCACTGAAGGCAGTTTAGGTGCAGGTATATAAGCTGTAATCTTAATGTGATTTTCTGCTTCCTTCTCTTCAAGCAGCAGCACAGCTAGAGTGGATTTTGGTACATTGTACCTTTGTCCTTTGGCACGGTAAGAAGTTTGAGAAGCATTGAGCATGCTGAAGCAAGAGGCTTCTGCTGACCTTTTACTGGAGCTGACTGAAGCTGTTGGGAGAACCTGGAGAAATAGCTTTATGACACATTTGGCTTTCACAATGTTTATTTCTAAACAGCTTCCTGTTTCCATGCAATTTCCAAGCTGAACTTACTTGATATTGACAGGTAATATTTTAATGGGTAGATTGATTGGACTGGCAGAATGAATTAGCCATCAGCTTGACAACCACATAGCATTATGTTGTGTATCTGTTTACTCAGCACTGGGTAAAATGCAAGAGTCTATTGAAAATCAGATTTCCATGCTGCTTTGTCAAAGCAAATTTAATCACAGCTAGAACATGTGGCATCCATCATTTCCACTTCAGAAGGCATCAGCAGCCACAGATCAGCAACAACAAGCAGTGCTGCCACTGCTGTCTTTGACTCACATGGAAAATTAAATTTTAGCATAGATTTTTGATAAATGATGCAGTCTTACCCATCAAACATGATTACTTAAGTGTTCTCTATTAAAGTAATCCCAATAGCTTTTTATCTAGAAGCAAGGTGTTACTCCATTTGGCTTTGAGACACTCCTCCTGATGTGGGATAGGCCTTTGGATATTGCCTTTGCAGATTAGACAACTGCTTTCTGTTTGTTGCTCTTGAAGATCTCAGATCTGCCTGGCTGCCTGCTTTTACCTGCATTTTAGTGGCCAGCTCAGTTACATACTATAGTTTATTCTGTGTTCTTCTCCAAAATTCCACATGAATGCATCGCTTTCTACCCTCATGGATATCAGGAGACAAATTTTATTAAAAGAAATCTCAAGATAACTTAAGGAGTAAAACAGTACAGAATACATGGAAAGATGCAACCAGCTGCTTTGTTCATGCTTCAAGTGTGGCAGAGAACATTTAAAGTGTCCAGATGTACATAAAGTGTTTAAAAACTTTGTAAATATTAGTCCTGCAATTTTGCTTTAAAAATTTTGAGTTCCTTTAATTTATCACAGACACTGAAATGACACCATTTTAAAACCAAATACTTCTTTCGAGGGGATCTTTTTCCCCCCCTTCTGCTGCCATTTAGAATATCCAGGCATTTGTTTTGTAACACCACTGTCTATTCCTATTATTCATGTTTAATTTTAATTTGATGTGTTAATGCCTCCATAACTGAGCCCAAAGCCTTTTTCTTTCAGACTTGAAGATAACAGCACAATTTTTCTAATTCCTACTAATTGAGCTATGATTCTTTAAGATTGTCTCAGGTCTTGTACTGTCTCTTCTAATGTCCTCAAAATTAATGTCATCAAGGGAAAGGAGCTAATAAGTTATTTTTCATTTACAGCAATACTCAAAAATACCCTGCTGGTAGAGTATTTGAGTTCAAATAATAATGCTTCTTGTGTTTTTATGTTTCCTCAGCATATTCAGCTGTTTGCAAGGATTTTGTACTCTCAATAAAATTTAAAAATCGTTTTTCTTTATAGCATTACCATTAGCATATCAAGATTTTTAATCAAATGCCTGAATATGCTATTTTGCCTCTTTGCTTTAAGGTAAGTCACCTTGTTGAGGTGTTATTCTCTCCAGACTGCAGAAGGTGCAAGGGGTGAGTAGTGTTGCCTGGAATGCTGAGCAAGAAGCAGAATTTGAGGAGCAAACAAGCCCAACAAGCCCTGCCTCTGTGATGGATGCCACAACACAGATGCACTGCCAGCACTGTCAGTGCAGATGTGTCGCACAGCTGCCGCTGGGAAAGCTGCAAGGAGCGCCTGGGTGATGCTGGTTCTGTGATTTGAACTGATGCTGCACAAATGCTGCACAAACGAATGCTGCACAAGCAAATTGTGTATTTCAAGACCCGCATGCCAGAACTTGTTCCTTACTCTGCCAGGTAGTTGCCCACCACATGTCCTCTGAATTTTGTGTTATCTGCACTTGGACATCTGTACTGGGGACTCTTGTGTAGAATGACAGCTGAATACATACAAGAACTAATCAATCCCTAAGGGTACAACAGTTTTGTCTCTGTCAAACTGGTTTATTGTTGTTTTTCTTAGAAAAATATGAAGCTGCTGAAGTATAGCTTACTTTTCAACAACAAAAGGTGTTTCTTCCCAAAAGCTGGGAGGTGTTCAAGATTTATGACTTTTCTGCTGTCTGATTTGCTGGTCTGCATGATTGATATTCCTATGCTAGCTATCAGATCGTCCTTTTCAGACCAGAGTTTCTCACATCAGTAGCCAGTGCAATTTGTAATTAATTATCACTGGCCTTACTGTTATCTGAGTGTATTGATAAGCATCCACTTGTCAGCAGGTCTTGCTTTTTGATCCACTTTCTTCTGTATAGATCTTAAAGGTACACTCAGGGTGACAAAAACTCAAAATATTGAGACCTGAATTGTGATACCTAAATTAGCTATGATAATTTAGTTTAGCTCTGTTGGTATCTGGTCATAAATAAGGTATGAACTGTGGGCTGGGATAGCCAAGCACTGTATGACTTTCCATCCCTTGCTGTAGCTTCCACATACAGCTGACCCAGTTTGTGTTCCTCCTGATCTTGCCCAGTGTGAAAATTCATTTGTTTTTCTGTCTGCATATGCCTGTATTGAGTGCTAGGCTGCTCCTTTGGGAAAGACCAGTGAGGAAATACTGTGCAGTGTATGTATTATCTTAGCTCATGCCAGCAGAGTATTTTCACGTGATTTTCAGAACAAGGTTGTTCTTGGATGCTGAAGCAACTTCTAAATTCAGTCTATGAGCCCCCATCTAAGCAATAGTGCCTCCAATTTGTCTGGAATGGCAGTGGACCCATGTGCTTGGGGTTGCTGCATATTGATTTCATTGAGATCAGGCATGTATGGCGATTTTGCTTTGATATGACAGAAAATATCTTTTAGTTTGTATACTTCTTTCATTTCCATTCCTGAGAAATAATTAGAATTGTCTGGAATAAAAGGGTGAAGTGAGGCAGAAAATTCATTTTGATTGTAGCCATTCAGTCTAGCAAAAAAGTAATAGTGCTGCTTCAAATTTTTGAATAATGGAATAAAACAAACAAAATGTAGTAGAATTGTATTGATAAATAACTTTATTCTGCCTTGTTTTAAAGCAAATAACATTTTCTTACATTTTTTTCTAACATTTTCTTACATTTACTGCAAAATTTCTGGACTTTTTTACATTGCAGTGTCCCCAAACTCTTAAATTCATGAAGCTAAAGTTTCATGACAGATTTATTAATATAGCTGAGGAAAAAAAACTAGAAGGTGGTATTTTAGATTTGATAGTGCTTGATATGTAGTGCAGAAAAGAGAGGAATGGGCTTAGTTGGTGTTCTGAACAAAGTAAAAATATTGGTCTTTCCTACAGACTTTTTACTGAGTGTAGAAACTTGTGTCCAGTTGAACAACATGATCTTTGGACCTTGTTCAGATATTACTCCACTCTACTGAATCAAGGACTTCTCCAGGATTTTATGGAGCTTTCTGTATTCACATGGTCTCAGTCATTTTCGCAGTAATGTAACAATTTCGTGTGTCTCTTGCTCTGGTATTTATACATCCATCAGGTTTTAAATTGCATGTAATCTTTTTGCAGCAGTTTAACAAGGGAGGAATAATGCACGAAACAGCAGTAAACATTTACAAGCCAATGCTTGCCTATTATCACTTGGCTAAATGCATTTTAAAGACCAAGGCATCCTGATTTGCTCCAGTGACAATCTCAGAATTGTAGCAAATACAATTTAGAGCACACAGTTCTGGAAGAAAAGATGCTGGGGAAACCTAGGAGGATGGAGATCTGGGATTGGAAATAACTGCTTGATTGCTCATGGGAGCCTGTGTTTTTAAGAAAGCAAGATATCACTTTCTCTGTCAGTTTAAGCTTATTTTTGTTGTCAGCGTGGGAAAAAAAATGTGGAAAACTTTGATGAAAGCACACACTATTGTGGAGTAGAGGACCAAGACTGTAATATAAGTGGTGACCTAAGTGTAGCATGTTATCATCTGTCTCTAAAGAATAAAACAACCTCTCTTCAAATTTTGTTTCAGTAATTACAGACCCTTGTACTTCAGAAGCTTGGGCTCTGGTTGTTTTCTCTCATGCAAGTGATCCCTGACTGTAGAGGCCTCATTTCAAAGTCATTCCCACTTGTCTTGCAGCGTCTTCAGGGAATTCCAGAGGAAAGAGAATGAAGGTACATGACATATGCCATGAGTTGGCAGGTTAATTCAGTCAAAATCAGCTGCCAACTCATCCTTTCCTCATAAGTGATTCAACTTGAAGACAAGGTACTGGACTTCGCTCTGTTTCCAGTAAACCAGTATGTGATGAGTCTGGTACTGTACATGTTGTTCTACCTCTGCCTTAAAAGCTGTCTCTGTATTTCCCACAGAAGTCCCTACAGTTTCTCCTCAGTTACAGAATATCATTTAGACACCACCTACACTTGATGTTTTTTCCTTTTGCTAAGCACAGAAAGTCACAGAGGTTCCTGTGAAATGCTCCATGCTGGATCCCACCGCCTTAGGTACTTGAGTAGGCTCTGAGAGGCAACATCTCATCAGTAACCCACAACCTAGTCACACCTACTGTGCTGTGAATTGCCTGGAATGCCCAAATCACAAGGAAGACCTCTTCCTGTTCCAGCTGCTGCCATTTCTTGCCTCACACAGCCAGTATCTGCTCTTTTCAAGGGCATTCAATTAGCTTGAGCCCTTTCCCTCACAGCTGCTGGAAGCTACAAACATTTCCTGGGAGGGTAACCCATGGGATGAAACTAAATTGCACTGGACAATTCCACTCTTTTCTGCACTGCTCTGTCTTAAGCTCAGACAGTCTGGTTAATTTCCAGCTCTTGTGTCCTTCAAGAATGTTGATGTGTCCTTGTGCATGCATGCTTATGCAGTAGCTTGCTCTGGCAGGGTCACAGAATAAGAGAGTTTATTTCTGGGAGATCCTAAATGTGAACCTGTTCATGGCAAAACAAGGTTTTCTGCAGATGAAGGCTTGTTCCTTCTTTCCTCATTTGCTCTGTGAATAAATCTTTGAGTCAGACCTTTGAGGTAGATGTACATAGATCTTTATCCTCTAATAAGCTCTCTGAAGGAGACAAAAAGCTTTTGAACTCAAGAATGATTTTATCTGAGTCAAAGCTAGAATAAGTAACTTCTTAAATCCAGAGAACTCAGAGTAGATAGATAAGATGGAATGAAAAGAAAGTATACAGCATTTTTGTTGATTTAAAACCAGCATGTCTGTTCAAAAGGTGTTTGCTTCTAGGCAGTTTAATGGCTCTAAATAGCAGCAAATGCTGCACTGACTCCTCTGATACTGAGGAATTTTCCTTCTACCTGACTTTCTGAGGTATGGATGTTGGCTGCTGGCTCTGAGCAGTCTCTGTGTGAAGCTGCAGCACCCCCAGCCTGCACTGTGACTTTCTCATTGCAGACACTGCAGGCTCTGGAAGGTAGATCCTTCTTGCTATGCTCAGAAGACAGGTGTCTCCTCTCCCTCTCTCTGTTTTGCTGTTGAGGAGGAGTGTGCAGGGTATACCTGCACACCCCAAATTGCTGCCTTGCTCTACATTGCTAGCAATACATAGCTTAGTGAAGTGATCTGTTGGTCTTCAAAAAGGCAAGGAAAAAAAGAAATCTTGCCTTCAACAAATGAATATCAAACCATATAAATCTGAAATAAATAATGTGTTGAGACTTCAGTGTTACTTTCTTTCCTGTGTTTGTCTGTTGTTTTCTTCAGTCTCACTCCCCAGATACCCACCCCTGCCTTGTGATTCCCTGTGTACTTTTGTCCTCTGTCAGCATACGGTCAGTCTTTATCATTTTCATGTTATTCTTGAGCAGCCAATGTTGATATTCGTCTTCCCTTTCTACCTGCTCCACTTGTTCTTTTGATGGCCAGAGAGCTCTTGCTTCCCCTCTCTTCTGCAGCCCACGTACTCCCTGCACATTTCCTTTACCCTGCCACATCTGCATCTTGTCCCTTGTTCTAGGGCTGCATGCAGAAACACACACCTCCAGGGCAGTCACACACTGCCTTCCACTTCATCCCTCTTTGGCTGAAGGAAGATGGGGGATTTTCAAGGCTCTCTCTCCAACTCCTCCATCTGTTCCCCCATGAGGGCAATGTTTTGAGAACCCTGTGATGCTGTCCTCTTTTGTGTTGCCATTCCAAGAGCACGAGGTCATATGGATTTGTTTAGTACTTGTATCTCTGCCTGTAGGACCTGCATGAAGTTTAAATCCTCAGTGATGATGCTGGCAGGACTTGGAGTGTGACTTTCTAGTTGGTATCGTTAAATGAGGCCTGAAACTATACCTAAGAACTTGTTATTAATAATTATAGAAGTGCAGTAGTAG
Organism: Passer domesticus; assembly: GCF_036417665.1. Classification (NCBI taxonomy): domain Eukaryota; kingdom Metazoa; phylum Chordata; class Aves; order Passeriformes; family Passeridae; genus Passer; species Passer domesticus. Next base: position 41,671,819 of record NC_087475.1, on the reverse strand, counting down.
CACTTAATGGGTAGTAGATTTAAAGTAATAATGTAGACTTTTGTAACTTTGGCTGGAATGGAGTTCAGTTTCTTCCTAGTAGTTGCTGCAGTGCTGTGTTTTGGATTCAATATGAGAATAATATGATAACACAATGAAGTTTTAGTTGTGGCTAGGTAGTGCTTACCCTGAGTCAAGAACTTTTCAGTTTCCCATGCTCTGGCAGCGAGGAGGTGCAGAAGAAGCTGGGAGGGAACACGGCCAGGAGAAGGTGACCTGAACTGGCCAAAGGGCCACTCCATACCATGGAATGGCACACTCAGTGTGTAAACTGGGAGAGTTGTCTGGGAGTGACTGATGGCTGCTTGGGGATGGGCTGGGCATCCATCAGTGAGTGGTGAGTAACTGTGCTGTGCATCACTTGTTCTGCTTGGGGTTTATTTCTTCCTATTTTTAGAAATCTCTCTTTTAATTCTATTATTATAATTGTATTTGATTTTATTTCAGTTGTTAAACTATTTTTATCTCAACCCGCAGGTTTTACCTTTGTTTTCTGATTTCCCTCCCCATTCCTTGGGGGTTGTGTAGGCTGTGAGTGGGTGTCTGTGTCATATTCAGTTGCCAGCTGGGTTAAGCCAGAACAGTTCTTTTGATGCCCAATGTGAGGCTCAGTGGATTGAGTTAACAACAAATCTGCCTAGAATGTGTTAGAACAAATTTGTTACGAGTATTCATTATACTTAATAGTCACAACAATTTCTTTGCTCTCAAATTTGGTGTGGCTGTTCTTAAAGTTGCATTATGTAATCCCTTACTTGCAGAACATGTTCGTTGTGTCGTTCAATACCTGTGGGAACTGGACTAAGGTTATCACATTGTAACAAACACTGGTTTATAATGTGATAGAATTGTTGGTCTTGAAACTAATCTGGTCTTTGTACTCAGCATTGCAGTCATATCTGTACTCCAGGAAACTATAAATAAGTTTCTTTTACCTTTTACTTTTTTTCCTCTGAGATCAAAATCATGGCAGAGGCACTTCCCTTTCTCTTCTCCTTCAGGATAATAACAATAGCTCTTCAGAATTTTGAATATCCTTGAGATGTTCAAACCAGCATGTTCCTCTTGCTTTCTCTTCTGAATGTGTTCCAGGTCTTATTTAAGGTTAAACAGCTATTTAAGAATGCCACCCAGAGATCTGTCCTGAGACTGGCTAGTCAGGAGTGGCTGAGTGTGTGGGATTATAGGGGCAGGTACTTAATTCCAGCAATTTAAAGTGGGTATGTCCTACTCCCTTCAAGAGGAACTTGAGGCAGAGGCAGCCGAGTGGTAAAGCACAGCTGATATCACTAATGGATTTTTCTCAATCCCTTTGGTGGCAGGGTGCAGGCCACAGTTTGCTTTCACGTGTGGGAGTGTCCAGTACACCTGGAATGGGCATTCCCAGGGGTGGACACACAGCCCTACCATCTGCCACGGACTGATGCAGACTGTACTGTAACAGGGTGAAGCTGGGGGAAACCTGCAATACAGTGATGGCATCATCAGGAGAGGTAACAGAAGAGGAAGTTTTGAGAAGGGGAAGAAAATAGTCCAAATCCCTCATAAAGCCAGTTTTGCCCTAAAGCAAAGCAAGGTCAAGAGACCAAAGGGGAGATCCAGTTTTGGGAATAAACTGGCAAGATGAATGTCATGAGGTCTCAATGCATGTGATCAACAATAATAACAATTTTATTTCAATTATTAAACTGGTCTTATCTCAATCCACACCGCATGGAGGATGAGATTGGTGAGTCAGCAGCTGCATGGTACTTATTAGTTGCTAGCTGGGGTTAAACCCTGAAAAGTCAAGCATCAGTAAAACTAGTATGGCATGTAACTGGAAGCTGATTTGGGCTGTACAAGTAGCTTTTGGAAAATGAGAATGTGATACTTAAGTAAGCTAAAAGTCAGTCCTAGGACAGTGAGATTTCTCAATGCCATACCACTAAAACAGACTTTCATAAAGCTTTTCTCCACTGAAATTAGCTATTTTATTTTTGTACTAGTTAATCATATCTTTGAATTCAGGTAGGGACAGTAGTACTCTGAACTTATTAGCAGTTATTAGAAATAATAGGAAATAATATTTCTTATGCTGTAACCTCAATTATAGTTGTTTATGCTAATTCTAACATTTACTTTTAAATACAGAGGGCTTATTTTAATTGTGTAACACCTGGAGAAAGATGGAATCTTACAATGGAGGTTTGTTTATGTTTATTACTTCTTAGAAAATAGCTTTAGATTATATCAATGTGGCAATTATCTTTAATGAATCCATAATGATTGAATGCATATGGAATGTTCTTAGTATGTGTCGGGTAAAGAGCAATAGTTAACCAATTATAGGACTAATTTGTCTTTAAGCTCTTTTATTTTGTAGTCGTTTATCTTCAAACTTGTCAATAACTTAGAGGATGTAATGTAACATTGTTTTGAAAATTATTCTTATATTGGTTTTAAAAAAAAAGGATTGTGAAAGTGTTTGGCTGTATGCATCCACCCCAAATGACTCATTCATGTGTAGACACCTATACTGTAGAGCTCTGACACAGGCACAGTGAATCTGAGCTCTAGATTCCCTCCACTTTCACTTGAGTAAGAGAGATGTTTTCGGGGGGGAATTAATCCACCCTGAAATGGGCAGCCATCTAAGGCATACGTACTAAGTCCTGTTATAACTGGCAAAGATAGCATAGCAAACCCTTAGCAATAAAAGCCAACACATAAAGGAGGTGAAGAGAAAGTATATTCCTCATGGTGGAGCCATACTGTTTGAAAACTAGGCCTGCCTCAAATTTGGGAGAAGAAGCAATGGAGCATGCATCCCTGTATTCTGTGTTTTGTTTTCTACCTGTGCACCTGCCCCTGTCAGTGGTATGTGAATGTCTGTGCTGTGCCAAAGCTTCTTTTATATTAACTGCATCCTTACACCCTCTGCTCAGCAGGTCTTCACTGGTGTGTACAAAGGAATGAGATCAACAGATTGAGAGGAGCTTTTATTTGTGTGTGTGTCACTCTGTAAAGTTGTGCATGAGATTTTGGTTGTAGGGATGTTGAGAAACTGGACAGGTGTTGAAGGAGAGCTACTTGCAATGAGCAGGAGCAAGAATTCACATCCTGTGTGAGTGACGTTGAAGGAACTGGGCTTTTCCAGTTCTGAAGAAATGCCTTGAGAAGCATTTACAGATATGGCAAGGTCTTCTAAGTAGTGATGGAGAATATAACAAGAGGCAACAGCAGATGGTGTATGAGGCGGTTTAGGCTGCACATAAGAAAAAGAACTTGAGTGGGTGGATCATGTGGCACTGGGACAGGTCATCCAATGTCTCCATTCTTGAGGGTTTTTCAAGACTTGGCTTGATAAACTCTAGGTGACCTAATGGTACAATGCTGGTCATAGTCTTGGTTTGAGAAGAAGGCTAAATGGACCTCAGAGTTACAATGTTCCCTGTCACCATTTCTACAGTTTTGTGCTTTTCCTTTTACAATATGATGTTTCTGTGATGTTTCTTCTTTCTGGCTCACCCTTAGCTATGCAGAATGATCTTACTGCTTGTTTACAATCCAAATGATTGCACTTCAAAAAGCATTAAGGCAAAAAGATGAGAAGAAACTGGCATTCTGCCTCTCCTGAAAGGTCCATGTGTTTTGGTGTCAATATTGTTCCTTTCTGAAAGAATGTGCAACTGGATTTTTTTTCTGTCAGTGGTAGGAAAGGTCGCAGTCTATAAACTGCATGGGAAATTTGCAATCGCAAAACGATGATTTTAATTGCAAGGTAGTGGGAGAGAATGGTAGCTATGGACCTCCATTATTTATGTCTTTCTGTGTATGCTTAGAAGCAGACAGTTAATCAATGTGCAGACTTAAACATGGTTGTTATAAATTTACTTAATTTCTACTGCCCAAGGGACTGTTGGTATACTAAACCACTAACAATTAAAATTTGCACATCAAGCTTTGTGAATCCAACAAATCCTCTAACTGTGGCCTGAATAAAATGTCAGTAAAACAAAACTTAGCAGCGTCCTCTTTACTAATTAAACAGCCTGACTCAGTGTCATAACCATTCAAATTCCCAGGGAATATCTTCTGGAAAGAAGGTAAGATACAGTACTTGACTTCAAAGTGCATTTGCAAAAGGGTTTTAAATTTGTTTCCTTTTAAACCCTGGCTGACAAAAATCTGAAGAAAAAAGGTTGTTTGATAAAGTTTATTTAGAAAACAGATGCTTGCTGAGTCAGAGTTCATGGGATTAGAGTATTGTACACTGATTATATCAGGCAGCAGCTGTGGCTTTGATTCCTGTGCCAGGTTTGCATTAAAGAAGGATATTTCTTCTGGGACCAATCAAAAATACTAATATTTGATCAAGGAATTACTAGCTGAATCTTTATTAATTGCATAGTGAGATGTTCTGTGACCTTTGTTTAAGATGATTCTTCAGCGGCTAAAATTCAGCTAATCTGTTTCATTTAGAGTAGACTAACCTCGGAAATATCACTAGGAACTAAGCATCTGCTCATCAATCAAAAAACTTTTTATGGGAAGAGCTCTTAGTTGATTCTTCTTAAGAAGACAAAAGAGACTTCCAGGTGAAGTAAGTACATCAAAATAGCAAATTAAAATGAAGCAAAAAAAATATAAATAGCACATTAAAATGAAGGATACATCTGGATTTGATGGTAAAGGTAATGATGAAACTTCATTACGTAGGATGGAAGTAATTAAATTGCTTTTTTCAAGTTACTGTGAGGATACAGAGCATGTTTTCATAACCTCTGCAATCTTGAGAATAACAGATTCAATAAAGATGAAATTTCATGGTAGGATTTTATTTACTTTATTCGCTACATTTGCTCATGAAATCATGTAAGTGACTTCAATCTCAGCTAGGTTTGTCTTGCTAAAAGATAATCATAATTATTTTCAAAAAATGCCAGAGCCTAGTATAGGGAAGGCAGTGGCCATAAAAATGTATGAATGTTGCTCTGCACAAGGCACGCTGACTTCAGTGAAGGCTCTAGAGCGAGGCAGAGGTGAGGCTGAGTCAGCATTCCTCAGTCCCAAGGTTCTTCTTCACCAGCCTACAATTTCTCAATATTTGGGACTCACTTTGCCAGCTCTATTGCCTACCCAAGTATGAATTTGGAATTTTTCCATAGCAGTAATATATTTTGCAGTTACAGGAAAATAAATATTTTTTGTTTGTTTTCATGGACTCTTTCATTTTCATGAACTCTCCACTGGTTTGTGAATTTAATTTCTTCTTAAAAATATTCTTTATAAGTAGAAAATATAATTCTCTGTCCTAAGATGTCAAGAAATCATGGACATTTTTTTAGGAGGCTGTTTCAAAGCTGGAAAGAAAGGAAGATACTTACCTGCTAACTGTCAGCTTGTGAGTTACTTGGACTAGCAATGTGGTCATGTTTGGCTTTTTAGAGAGTGTTCAGAAATAGCTCAGGGGGGTTCCAAAGTTGTGTGATCAGCTTTTAATATAGGCCATTCATTAAGTTACATTTGCATTTGAATTTGGATGAAAACAAAAATTATTCCCTTGTTTTTGTAGAGTGATTTTATTTTTAAGTGCTTTTCCAAAATTATGCATTGTTGGGTGAGCCAGTTGGTGGGAATAGTTTAGTCCATTCTTCTAAACAAAATGTTCCTGGTACAGCAAGCCGGAGGGGTATTTCTCTATTTTGTTTCACTTGTTAGTTTTCAGGCAGAAAAATTAATACTGAGTACAGCCTTTTCTCTCACCAGGAATGCATCTATTATGAAGGTGCTGCCACTGTCTGATATGCTGTTGAATGCAGTAGGATTTATTTTTCTCAGTTTTTCAATTTTTCTGCTTGAACTGCATAGAAAACTTACCAGCAAACATACAGTAAGTATAGTGATTAAAAACTTAGAAAGCTGTAAATATAAAAACATCATTCTCTGCTTCACTTTACTGCTCCTTCCTTTTCTCAGAACCATACATTGCAGCCCTTCAGAACAGGTTTCCAGGGCACTCATTTTCCACTTGGACAGTGGAATGAACACTGGCTGGACAGTGAATGAGAGTGCAGATGGAGTTCAGAAGTTTCAAGATCCAGAATCTGCTTGCTTATTTTTTTCCTTATTAATATACACCCAGCTTTGGTTTTGATAAATGTAATTTCTCTCCATTTTGTAGCATCAAGGAAGGAAGGACAAGTATTTTTGATTGGTGGAGATGACATTGTTTGAAAGGATCTTGGCTGCTCCTAGCATTTCCTTGTGCTTGGAGACACCATCCAGGAGAAAAATGAAATGCTCCTGCTGAGCAAGGAACGTGCAGTGAATTACACATCAATCAATGAAAAGATCTCTTTTTCTAAGCACTTCACCTTATGTCTTGTGGTCTTATTTTGGAAACAAAAAAACAAACACACCAAGGCCCCCCTGCCATTTGCAGTCGTGCTTGGAATTTGCTCAGGTAAGTAGAGTAAGCAGGAGTCATCAAAGGCATGTGCAGAATTATCCCTAGTGATGCCAGAGTTCTGCAGAACAGCAGCTCTGGCCACATACTTAAATGTGCTCGAAGGGACACGGCCTGAACTTTGTCCTTTCTGCTTTAAAAGAGGGTTTGGTTGCAAATTTTACAAGGTCTCTGTGAGGCTGGAGAGTTTTCTTGGCTTGGTGTTGTTTTGTTTGGATTTTTACATTGCAGTGAAAAACTTGCAGTTCTGTTCCAAAGAAATCAGACTGTAAGCTGTATATAAAACAACAATATTTAGGACAAAAGAACCAGTAGTTTATCTGATTTTCATTGCTATTTCATCTCTGCTATTAAATAAAATGTAGTAGGCTTGCTAGCATGTCTGTGAAGAATCCAATAATCAAGGGTCTTTGAGGTCTATAAATTAAATCTCTTCAGTGACTATTTATTGAGATTGTGTTTGAGCTCTATAGGATTTACAACAGATGCATGGTTTACTAAACAGCCCTAAATTATGGTAAGTCTATGTGGTTTTCTGCTGCTATAGCCTTCAAGATTCTAAAAGGATCCTATAAAAAGGAAATATGTATTTTAAATACATTTAAATGAATAATTTGTATAAATCTGTATAAAAAGACACATATAAGCACTCAGCATAATGTCCATAAATATGACTGCATCAACCCTCTTGTTATCTGGAAGCAAGGCAATGTCTGTTGTTCTTGTTCGTTTTGAGTTTTCCATCAAAGAAACCAATACCAAACTCTTGAAAGACACAGAAATTTTAAAGAAAAATGTTTTTAAAACTTTCTCATATGTCTTCTTTTGGTTGATCCTGGCCTCTCTTCTCATCAAAAGACCAGTAGATTGTGAGCAGGACTGCATTTGCATTTCCCTTCAGCCATGTGATTGCCTGCTGAGACTTGCAAACGTACCTTTTGCCACACTGTCTGCAGATGTGTTTTTGATGCATATAAATGCTGTGGAACTTGAATTGATGCACAACATGACAGTTGTTATGCTTTAAAATAATTGGTATGGGTTTTTTGCTGGTAAAACTGGGAAAAGGAATTAATGAGAGATACTTTTTCATTTGCTGTTTCAGTGCTAAGCTGCTCTGGACTTTTTATGTCGTTTTTTCCTGAATTCTTCCTTATCCTACCTAATAATTAGTAGCTGTGAAAAATAGCTGATACTTTTAGAAAAAAAGAGATGAGGTTTCTTGTTCTGATAATGTGTGGTAGAGAAGTTTTATTTTCGCATTGTGTCTGTTGTACAGTTTGTACCTCAAGATTTCAGTAATTAAGCAAGGGAGGAGATGAGGAGGAAATATTCTTGTGGTGAGAAGGTGCTCTGAGGTTTCCTTGGTTTTTATCAGTGAGACATGCAAGACTGCAATTCTTTTTCTTGTTTAATTTCAATCAGGAAGCTTAATCATATTTCAATGCCAAATTAAATTCTGGTACTTTTATAATTTGGTGTATTTAAAATTTGCTTCTGTTGTAGTAGAGGGTGTTTTTATAGCATCCCTGTCAATAGGGGAATCTGCTTTTGCAGTTTAGAAGGAAATGGTTTGGGGTTTATATGTATTGTAAAAGTAAGATACAAAGACTAACTCACTGCTATCTCATGCTTGCAGGTCTGTGATTATAGCATCTATTTGCTTTATTTTCAACAGCTTTTCAGAGCAGTGTTTAATTCTGTAAGATCATTCAATTTGCTTCATTTTTCTGTCCTTGAAAGACTATGAGTCTGATTTCTGTTCTGATAAGAGGGTTCATGCAGAAGTCAAGGCTTCTAACTTCTGAAGGCTTTGGAGTCCTAGTAGCACCTCCTTCTTGAGAGATTTAATTGCAAAGTAAGTGCTCTTCACTTTTCAAATATAATGAATTGTCCAGTGAGTTAGAACTATGTAAGGGTAAACTCTCCTACATGTGATAGCTGGGTAGAGCTGGAAGAAGCGTAATGGGGTGCTCACACTCATAAAATCCTCCTTGTTTAAGACCATTTACTGCACAGTACCAAAATAACAATTAAGGAAGTGCTTTGTTGGTACGTGGTGGCTGTGCCCAAACCAGTCCTAACCAGGATGGCAGGAGCACTCCCTTTCTCTGTTCTGCTGCCCCCTGTGCACACCAAGTCCATGGAAGAATGCTTTGGAGTGTTCCTGGCAGCCTGTGAAAGCTGTTTGAGTGCATGATAATGATAAATGTATCATACCCAGAGGATGCTTAGGCTTATGGAATCACATGCATTTTCAACAATGTTTTTCAAAAGAGAAGAATCCAGCCTCGCTGTTAGTGTGGACATCACTGAACTACAGCAATACACATTATAATGTGTGATTGAGGAAATGGTTTGGGATATTTTAAATGTAATGATATAGCAGCTTCTTTGAAGAATGCTTTATTCACTGATGTTTTCCAGTGTGGCAATGAAAAGTTAGTAAATGCATTTTTAAAGGCATTGGATTTATTTACCTCCTGTTCTTATTGAAGAGATTCAAAACCTGGCAGGTACCTGTCTTTAAAATCTGTAGTATAAATGTCACATGAGATTATATTTTCAACTAAAACAAAAGTGTGAAAAAATGACATGTTGGACAGAGAACAAATAGAACAATATTTTCTGTTTATGGGGCAATTCAATTCAAAGTAGAAAAATATGTTTCCTTAATATTTTTCTTCTCTTTTGTGAAACTGTAGGCAGTTGAGTGTTTATCCTAAATGCAAACTCAAATAGCTGCCAACACTTTTAGAGAAATGAGTGGTACATAAGCATTTTATCTTAAGATTTATTTTTCTTTCCTCAAAGTTTGTGTCTCTTTGGGTGAGTTAGCCAGACAAAATTTTGTCCAGAAGAATTAAATATGGTGACAGGTATTATAGTACCAGTAGTTCAAAACAGTGTTAAAAAATTCCAGTGCAAAGCAAAGTGACTATAGACAGCAGCAATACAGCTCAGGCAGTAAGGGGGGAGATTTTCTCATCTGACAGCCAGAGCCATGCGTGGTATGAAGTTCTTCTGGCCGTTCTCTCTTCTGTCTGCTTTGTCTTCTCCCTCTCAGTAATGCAGGTGTGCAGGTCTTCTCCCTTGCCGTAATACCTCTGTAAACTGGTTGTAGCCCAAATACTGACTATTTTGAGCTTTTCTTACTTTCTTCAGTTCTAACAGAACCAATTTCCCACCTTTGTCTGCAGGAGGAACAGACTTCTCTGTGGGCCTTGATTATGGTAGTCTTTTTCATGGTGTGGAAAAGATGTGAGAATCTTAACTTTACTTGTGCCTTTTTCTTTTCCTGTGCTGTCAGAAATGAGACTGTTTCTATAAATGATTAATCATCTCCATTTACTAAGGCTGTGTCAAAATTTCCCGTAAAAACATATGGGAAGAGATGTCTGTCTCTATTCTTTATCATTATGTCTACAGAAACTTAGGAGGGCTAAAATAAGCTCTTGGAAATTATTGGATTTGTCCTGTTTGTCATGAAGCAAATTTCAGTATGGAATTTCTTCCCCAGGACTGGCAGTTGTAGCTTTAGAAGTCTCTCTGGTGTCCATCCTTCTGGAGGATACTGATCCAAAGCATCCGGGATTCCAGAGAGCTTGCTAAGCAGGATTTTACTCAGCTGTATTAATGGTCCTCAATGAAACAGGGCTCTGCAGGATTTCCTAAGTGTCTATTTCACATGACAGAGATTGTTCCCATAGTGTTGCTGGAACGTGAGGATCACAGGACTATTCATGTTCTATGAGGCTTTTTGAAGGCAAACCTTTTAGAGAAAGTTTAAGTTGTGTGGTTCTAAGATTGTTAGCCTTAGGAAGTGACAAAGGTTGGATGTGGGGATTCACGTGTCTTCCCTTTGTTTGCATGATAGCATCACACTGGGCATCAGGTGGCTGCTTGGCAATCGCTGACAGCACTCTTTGCAGGAGTTCCAGTGTTGTCTTTGCAAATATGTTCTATTAGAGACCATCTGTTTCTTGTAGTTCACTCCTTTTGGCTCTCTTGGAACTCCTTATTTTATCAGTATTAGTAGCTGTAGGCTGGGTAGTGTCTTGTGTGCTGTGGACCCTGACAGTGTGGGGTACGTGGCTGACTCACTGCAAGCTCAGAGGTGTAGGCACAGTACCTAAATGTGTCCAGAACAGGCACAGTAAGGAGATCTTCCTTAAGTGATTAGGCATTCTATTTTCATTTATTGGGGTATTTTCCATTTGTGTTTCCAGTGCCCCGAAGTGCCAGTTTGCAAAGTTACTGTGTACCTATGAACAGGGATCAGTGCTTGCCTTTTTTGTGTCCGTTCAGAGTTTTTTATGGCTTGTAGTTACAGTCTTATGTCAAGAGAAGTGCATTGGCAGAAGAATTCTTAAAATATAGTTACAAACTCAAGAATCACCAAGCTTTTACTCCCTTTTTCCAGTTTGTGTTTGGGGTGCTTATGTTATAGAAGGAATTAGATAATCACAAGTGATTTGAGCATGGTGTGCCATACCCAACATCCCTCTAACTCTTTCCTCGAGGACTCCAGCCTGATGCAAAGCTAATCTACAAGAAAAATTGTGAGTATTAAAAACAAATGAGTAGCTGCTGTGCTCCTTCTATTTCTCACTTATGACCCTTGTCTAGGCTTCTAAACAAAAGAATCTAGCAATCTGTCACACAAACTATTCTTGACATCTCCAAAATGAGCTTCTCCCCCCACCTATTTTTTTTCTTCTTACTTAGATTTAAGTTGTTGCATAATTAAAATCTCTTTGACATCCTGCTTACAGTCATATCCTGTTGCAGGATTGGTATCCATCTGGCTCACAGCTGATGGATCTTTATACAAGCCCACTCTCCTCACATCAGACACCACTTGAGAACCCATGACCTTAAATATCACCACAGATATATTTTTTAACCCCCTACCAAGACTAATAATAGTATCTCCTGACTTGGAAGTGACCCACAAGAATAATCCAATCCTACAAATCACACCATGTGCTCAAGGGCATTGTCCAAATACTTCTTGATCTCTGTCAGGCTTAGTGTCATAACCACTTCCTGGGGAGCCTGTTCCAGTGCCCAACCATGCTCTGGGTGAAGAAACTTTTCCTGATATCCAACCTAAACCTCTCCTGGCAGAGTTTCATGCCATTCCCTTGGGTCCTGTCACTGGTCACCAGAGAGAACCGATCACTGCCAGCTCCTCCACCTCCCCCCATGAGGGATCTGCAGACCACTGGGAGATCTCTCCTCCAGGCTGAACAGGGTAAGTCACATCAGCCACACCATATTGTGTCTCTAGACCCTTCACCATCTCTGTAGTCCTCATTTGGGTGGTTTTTTGTAGTTTTATATCTTATATTGTAGTGCCTTAAACTGCACGTGGACTTGAGGGTGAGGCCACACCAGCAAGAGCAGAGCAGTCTCTTTCCACTCTCCAGCCTCTCATTTCTCAGTCTGTACCTACATCCAGGTCTCCCTATTGCAAGTGCAGAATCTGACACTTGCTATTATTCAATGTGTTTAACAGGAAAATCCCACAGATGAATACCTGGCTCTGGGCAGAATCTCTTGTCACCAGCAGAATTTTGAGGTTTTTGATCACAGGTCAGCTTACAGGCCTGGTGGCTGCAGTGGGGTGCACCTCTCTCAAAGGGGGAAAGGATCTCTGCTCAGGAGTTAACATGGCTTGTTGAGAGAGCTGTAAACTAGATTTGGAGGGGAAAGGGGATAAGACTGGTTCACCTAGGGATAAGCCTAGGGGCAGCGTGCTGATTTTAGAAGGACAGTAGCAGAGGTAGGAAATGGTATTTTTAATGGTAATAAAACTGTAGCAAAAGGAGAGGGGAAAAGCTGATTTCTTCATCGAATGATGCCTGACGAAAATAGTCAAAAGGCACTTGCAGTTGGCTCTTTTATGCAGTCTTTATAGAGAGCTTTTGATATGGATTTCTGAGAAGAAGGACCTGAGTGGCTCTGCACTCCCATGCACAGTGCTGCCTCCCAAAATAGGTCCACCCTTCTCCACTTCTGCTGCTTCCGTGCTCATGCAGAAACAGGAAATCCAACGGTGGGCAAATTCAGGAATTCACAGACAATGGGAGCACCTTGGGGAGCCCTGGTGGAAGTCATGGCCCCATGAGGCCATGAGGTCACAGAGCCCCTCTGACTTGTTCTGTGCCAGCTGTGGGTGATGCTGCAACAGCAGCAGCAACAACAGCAGCAACAGCAGCATGCTGCGGGCATGGGGGGTCATGGTCCTCACCCAGTGCCTCCTCCTCCTTCTGGTGCTCCTGCAAGCCCAGGACACCCTGTCTGCTCCAACAGAAGGGCAGGGAGCAGGTAGGCAAGCTGCACCCAGCCCCAGGCTGGCAGCAGCAGCAGGGCTAGGGCTGGGTGAGCCAGAAAGGCTCCACGGTGCAGCATGGGGCAAACACACCATGAGGAGGTGGGAGGTGCAGGGGTCTGCAGCACTTTGCGGGGGTGAGGGGTTCCTAACAAGCAGAGGGGTGGGGAGTGACAGTGTGGGGCTAGAAACTTGGCAGTGGGTTCTCCAGCACTTGGCTATGTTTAGCCAACCTCCTGGTGTGTGCCCTGTCACTACATGACCTCTGTACACATTCTGTATTCAGATATGGCAGTGGAGAGCAGAACATGTAATGGGTACATCTCTTGGGTGCTTGGTTGTAGATGTGGCCAGAGAGGGGGCTTTTCCAGATCCTCAGGTGGATTCTTTGCTGGTTCCCAGCTTGCATCCCACAAGTGAGTATCTGAGAGTCTCTACTGACTTCACAGAGTGAGCTTTCCTTTTCCTTGTTGTTCATGTGAAATGTAACTTCATCATTTCTGTTAACATCCTCATATAAAGCTACAACAGGGAATGATTTGCAGCAGACACTTGAAGTTACAAAGAAGGTCCTGAAAGGCTTGGGGGAAACTGGAAACACTTTGTATAAGTCCCTCTGTTAACTGCTAGGACCTGGGGAGCTGCACTTTTAGCTTCCTGTGCAGCAGGAAGGGGCCAGTCAGAGCCTCGCTGCTGGGACACTTGATTTCCCACCTTGCAGGGACTGCAGAGCTACAGAGATGGTCCAGCACAGTGTCTGCTACCAGCTGAGCTCCTAGATGAGTCCCAGGGGCAGCTGCTACCACAGTTGTACAATTACTGGTCAGAGTTGCTTTGTGCAGATGTGAATATCCAGATGTCAGGAACAGGTGTGTGCTGAAGTTGTGTTTGGCTCGTGCAAACCCATCTTCAAGGCAAGAATGACAATCCAGGAGAGATTCTGCAGGCCCTTGTGCTGGAGATGGATTTTCAGCCAGCAGACTGATAGCTCTGGTGGGATGAGTGTGGCTGTTGCTGTTGCTTCTGGAGTGTGTGAGGGATGTGCAGAGGAGCTAACTCTGGCTCTTGAGCCAGGAGAGGGAGAGCACCCTGCCAGTCACTGGGGGAGAGAGAGCCCTTGGCTGCCGCAGAGGAGGTGCAGGCAGTTTTGGTTTGCAGGGACCAGCAGGCTTTGTCAGGGCTGCAGGCAGTGTTGAGAAAGAAAGAGGAGCAGTTCTCTGAGGATGACTGCTGTCTCTAGTCTGTGGAGGTTACTGCCAGCAGAGATGCTTGTGGTCTTGTCAGGGTAGGAGGAGAGATTGCTCACCTCCCACCACACCCAGTTCCCAGGAATTGCAGAACTTTACTCTTCTGGGAATGAGGCCACTTGTGAGATGATTTGTAGCACAGAGCACTGTAACGTGTGCTGTTTTCTTTTCTCCTGCAGGACAAGATTTTGAAGAGGCCAAGGCTCAGAAACCTAAATGGCAGGACATGTACTTTGTTCTAGGGACAACAGTAGGCTTGTGTGTGCTGCTGCTTTGGATAATTGTGTGTTGCATAGCCCTGTCATGGCTGAGGGAGAAAGACATGTGAGTTGGCTTTTTGCTGCAGTTATTTACTGCTGCCTTGACAAAGCAACTGCGGGCAGTACTCTGCTGAGATTTCCCCAGTGCAGTCCTTCAACTGTCCTCTCAATTAATGAGCAGTTGAATGAACCAATGAATAGTTGTTTCTGAAATGCATTTGCACAGGGGGCACTAGAGACATGGAGCAGCACTGGGACAAGCTCTGGAAAAGCAAAGATCAAAGAGGTAGAGGTGAAGCAGAGACAGGAGAAGGACCAGCATGCAGATCTCCCAACTCTGCCCACTTGTTTCAGCTGCTCTCTGACTGATGGTGCCTCTTCACAGAAAAACTGGGTATCTGTGGATTCACCTCACCCCACATCATCCCAGTGTCCCTATAACCAGTATCAACCAGTATTGTGCCTCCGAAAACCATAATTTTTTCAATTAGTAATTTTTTTTTTTCCAAAAGCAGTGAGTTCTTGCCTATTTTGTCTGTTTCTCTTTGGTAAAATACTCAAGAGCTGGCACTAGGGCTGTATCTGTGATAGAGTCTGTCAGAGACCTGCCCTGCACGTGGGCCACCTTTGTGTCAGCATCAGCCTGTTTTCCTCACTGGGGCTGTCATCAAGGCTTTCCCCCACCAGAACAAGGGTTTGCTGGTGAGGTGCAAAGGCTTGTCCATGAGCTTACTTGAATCAGGATTGTCCAGGCAGAGAGGGAAGGAAGTGTTCAGAAGGATGGGCACCCAGTGCTGAGCCCATCAAGGAGGGCTGATGGGGTGACAGAGGCTGCAGGTGCAGCAGTGTCCCCCCCCAGAGCTCAGAGATCATAAATGAGTGGAAAGGTGGAGCAGAGCTGGGTGGGAGAGGAGAGTGAAAGCAAGGTACTATTAAGCAATCACAGGGGTGGCATTAAAAATGAAACAGAGTTAAAATAAATAACAATAAATAAAAATAATAAGAAGAATAGTAAAAATAAATTCAAAAAGAAAGAGTTTAAGCATTGCAGACTGTCAGCAAAGGGGATGAACGCCTTTGGAATACATCTAAAGTCACACTGGCTGAATACAGCAGATGCTGTCCAGGCTGATGTGGAGTCAGACTTGCAAGGTTCTTTTCAGAGCATGTCAGATGACACAAAGTGCAGACCCCAAAGCCAGTTTTATGGCACCTCTTCCCTGGAACTCTGTCTGAAGGGTACAGCAACCAGGCAGAGAAGGCTTTAGACATTGTCCTAGGCTGCCTTGCAGGGCGTTATAAACACCTCTTCCCAGCACCCCTCCTGCTGTGCAGAGCCCCCCATGTCCCCCAGTCAGCCCAGCTGCTCACCTGGCTGGCTGTGCAGTGCCAGTCCCATTCTGTGCACCTGCAGGAGCTTCCCCAGTGCCTGCTTTTGCCCACTGAGGTGTCAGCAGCCAACCCTGAAATTCTTAGCACAGGGAAAGTGTTCCAGAAGCTGCCAGAAGAGTTCTCTGAGGATGGCTGTTGTCTCTGGTGTGTGTAGGTTATTGCCAGCAGCATGCCAGAGGGGTATCGGATTTGCAGGGTGCTCCCGAGTGGGAAGAAGTGATGAGGAGGACTCCACTGAAATCAGAGGGCTAATGAATTACTTTATTATGCTATATTATTCTATACTATATTACACTACATCTAAATTGAAACTGCACAAGCACTCATCTCTGCTGAACAGAATCTTGTGGCTGTCTGCTGACCGACAGTCTGGACACACACTTGGCCCTGACAGGCCAAGGAAACAAAACACCATCACTCTGGGTGAACAATCTCCACATTGCATTCTACTTTGGCACAAATACAGGCACAGCAAATGAGATAAGAATTGTTTTGTTCATTCTTTTTCTCTGCTTCTCTCAGTGCTTCTCTCAGGTTCAGAGAATGTGAATCCCACAGAGGGGTGCTCATAGAGTTCTTACCTCCCACCACACTCAGTTGCCAGGAATTCCAGAACTTTCCCCTTTTGAGAATAAGGCCCTTTGAACTACAGTCAGCAGGGGATGGGAATTCTGGCTCTTGACCTTCCATACAAAAAAAACAGGCTCATAAAATCAGAATCATAGAATCTCTTGAGTTGGAAGTGACCCACAAGGATCGTTGAGTCTGACTGCTGGCCCTGCACAGGACGCCCCAAGAATCACACTATATGCCTGAAAGCATTGTCCAAGTGCTTCTTGACCTCTGTCAGGCTGGTGCTTCCAGAAAAGCTGCCATTTGCTGTTCAAGGACACAATATGCTCAGCAAGACTGACACAGGTGGGAACTGCTGTGCTCGTGTGTGTCAAGGCAGTGGTTTATCAGGGAGTCCCTGTCATCCACACCAGCTTGTGCATGTAGGTCTAAAATGTCCCACACATTTTAGAAATATGGATACTTTTTTTTTTCTACCACCCAGGCACAAAAATATCTCCAGGAGGAAGAATAGGACAGATCTGAGGGAAGAGAGCCCTTTTTTGTAATGTATCAGTATTATTCCTGTCACCAGGGTAATACAGTGAAGGCAGTTCTGCTGAAAAGCCATTCAGAAGCAGTGAGTAGCTGAGCAATGGCATAATTCAGTGCTGGGCAAACAGCAAAGGGTAGATTTCTCAGTGAGGCTCTGCACTCTGTAAGTTTGGATGTGTTCAGGAGTTTGTCTCAGGTTGGGCTATGATTTTTTTTCTTTTTAGCTATCATGCATTTATAAAAATCTATTTATGGAAATACAAGGGCTTCATGAATAAATGAGATGGTATATTCCTTTCTTCATTTCGTGAATTACAGTATCAACATTTTAGAGCCTGTTCATGAATTAATAATTACTTTAATCAATAAAAATAATTACAGTGCTAAGAACATTTTAACAATGAATGCTTTCATGCCATTTTCACTCCTTTTTAATTAAAGCATGACAACTCATATTTACCATTTTCATCATGATCTCTCTAAATGGTGAAATTTGTCATCTTTGACTTGGGCTCTAATTATAATTCTTTTAGATGGTTCAGATTTCTTCTCATTATTCAATTATGCTTGCTCCAATTTTAAACTGAAAAAATTTTCCTCTCTAAATCTCTTTCATGCTGTAAGAATATCTTTGACTTTATAATACCCATTTTAAATATCCTATGCTAGCCGAAATAAATGCAAATTAAATATATGAAATAGAAAAACAAATATAAACTGCTGAATATAAATAAATTCAGCAGAAGACCAATTATTTTCAGTTTAAATGCATCTATCTTACTTCAGTATAGCATGAAATATTGATATAAATTTGCTGCAAATACAGAAATTGTAATAAGACCATAATAAGCTTGCAAAAGCAGCATGCAAACTTAATTTTTGTGCCTGTGACACAGCCTCCAATTAAATGATCTCACTATTTTTTCATACAGAATCTCTTCCTTGCTTTTTCACTAGATAGCGTGGCATTCCCTTAAATATAGTAACCTGCTATGATAGTCTTCTTCAGCCTATTCTCCATAATTGCCTTAGTATTTTTTTTATAATCTCGGCCATGTGAGAAAAAATTTCTTTTCCTGGTCACAGTGAGATTTGTTTGCCTCACAAATTTGTGAGTTCTGTCAGTGCCTCAGCGATGTTTTGCCAAGTGTGAGCTAAGGGAGTGAGCCACTGAGGAACTACAGGGGAAATTATTATGCTTGAGTTGATCACAATTAGGCAAGTAGTACCTAGGTTTTTAAATTCTTTGCTTTGTAAAATACCATGTAATGCTAAGAAATCTTGTGAACACTCTAAGAGCTTTTTTCTTATTTCCAACTCAACTTTCATGTGCTTCAGGAATCTGTTCAGCTTAAGGGCTTCCTCATGTGGATTCAT
This sequence comes from Passer domesticus, assembly GCF_036417665.1. Classification (NCBI taxonomy): domain Eukaryota; kingdom Metazoa; phylum Chordata; class Aves; order Passeriformes; family Passeridae; genus Passer; species Passer domesticus. The sequence continues at coordinate 41,653,609 of NC_087475.1, read as the reverse complement.
GCCATCAGAAAAACATGTGATTGTGATAGCAGGATCAGTGCAATGTCTCTTTGTATTCCCCAAACCCCACAAAGGTTTCTTTTGACACCTTGCTGTTATGATTTTTGTCATGTCTTTGGTACAAAATGTCTGCAACAACTTGCTTTGCAGTGCATCAGGTTTGCTGGCAAACAGTGGAGTAAAGAGGTGCATTTGGGCAGGTATCAGTGTGCTCCAGTTGCTGTGCCTCTCAAGTGGTTTTACCTATCCTAAGGAAGTTTTCAGCCGACCTTTTTGGTTTTCAGTCACTGTATAATGTCTGCCTAAAAAGCCAAATATCTCCTTCTGTGCCTGTCACCCTACAGCCAGACTGCTGCTTCAGGAATTTGTTGGGCATCAGTCTGCAAACAGATCCCAACATTTGAATCCAACCTCCATGAACTACTCTGATGGGACAATTAAGGACCAAATTATAATTGTGTGCATGGAGGGGAGTAAGTTAAATTGGCAGATGAAGCCAGATTCCTGCTGTCATATCTCTGGAGTGCTTGACTTAAAGTCATCACAAGGTTGTTTCAACACAATTTTGTGCCTGCACTTTCCAGTAGTTCTAGAGGATCCATTAGGAAGAAAGCACCAATAATTCAGTACAGAAATAGATCATGGTAAGGATTAAAAAATTTGAGATGCACAGTTCAGAGCTTTGCTGCTAAACCTAAATTAATAGTCAGCAGCTGCTTTCTCTGAATGACTTTTTCTATAGCTTCATACAACCTGGCTTACAGAGCTGGAAATCCTGGGGTTAATTCCAGCTCTGGAACAAAGTGTGCTTCTGGGTGCCCACGTCCCTGCTACCTTTCACCAAGTTCTTCTGTCCTGCTTTGTCTCTTTGTGCCCCGATCCTTTTTCAGACTTTTTCTTTGCTTTTTCCAGCTTCTTCTCCATGGAGGCTCTTCAGACTCTGCCTAGGCATTCCTTCTATTCCTGGATGCTGCTCATTGGATTACACTAATATAGTACCAATATAGTAGTTAAAAAAAGAACAAAAGTATAAAATTGATAATGCTTACATTCTGTTTTTTATCTGGAGGTCAATGTCCCATTGCAAAATATGTATATAAGTGCTGCTTTACTTGTAATTGAGATTAGTTGGTATATGAGACTCTTGTTGGCTTTCTGCACACAGCAGATTTAATTTGTGGCATATTAATTGCATTTGGTGTGTTAGCATCTTAGTGCATTTTAATAACAAAAATTATTTTTAGAAATTTTTCTCTTTATGTGGGTCACAGAATTGAGGAAGTGTATTTTTTAAGGTATTTGCACAGTCTGTTTTTGCAAGGAATATGGGCAGGTTTGGATTGGGTTGTCACGTATGCAAACAACTAAGAGACAATCACTGATTTTTACATTTTCTTTTTTTCAGTGGCAGAGAATAGGTTTTTGTGAAATCCAAAGCAGCAGTTGCTATTTCAGTATGGACAGTAATTGCTTTAATGAAGCAGAGAGGAGCTCAGATACCTATTTTCCTGGCATGTGTTCTGCAAGATACTAAACAGTTGAAATATTACACCAAATCCAATGTCAAAATGGTTTTCCTGTGTTATTTCTTGAACCCAGAATTTTAATATACGTCCAAAAAGTGGGTTGAGCAAATATTTGTGTTTAGTGGATTTATCATTTGCTATTGGCAGCTTCCTTAAATTATTTCAAGACATCTGAGAATGCTTTGCCATGACATGATACAGCTTTTCCTTTTAAAAGAGGCATTAAAAAATAATTGCTGTATAAGATGTAACGTTTATGAGGTTGTATGAATGGTTGCATAATGTGCACATGATGAAAGCTGTGCATTTCATGTTAAATACAAGAACGACTGTGCACTGGGAAGGAGTATTTAAGAAATCATGAGAACTATAAAGAGCCATCTGCTTCATGCTCCATTTTTATTTGCTGGATTAACCCACTGCAATATTTAAGTAGATAATGAACTGCTGTTTCATCTACTCATTAGATTTTTCATGGCACGAACCCACCTCATCATGAAAAAGGTTTCCTTCCTATGCAGGGAGAGGACAGCTGTTTGGGAAGAGGAAAAGACAAAGCATAATATGACAGCTGGCATGAGCTACACCTTTTTGTTAACCTTTGCTGTAATTCCAGTTTTCCTACTTGCTCTTGTCTGTCTTCAACAGTGGTCCTGATGTTGCTATGGGTTACAAAGGGGGAATGAAAGTGGGGTCCTGTCACTGTCCTCCCTCCCGTTCTTTTGGGCAGTCCCCTGTGCTGAGTAGGAGAGTGAGTGAGTGAGTGAGTGAGTGAGTGAGTGAGTGAGTGAGTGAGTGAGTGAGTGAGTGAGTGAGGTGTGCTGTGTTCTCCTTACTCTGCCTGCTTGCATGCACTTCCTGGGTTGTTGCTGCTGAAGTCTTCATTTCAACAGAAACATGGAATTGTGGAATCACTGGGGTTGGGCCTTCAAAGTTCATCTAGTTCAACCCCCCCCTGCCACATTCAGGGACATCTTTCAGTGGATCATGTTGCTCAAGGCCCCATCCAACCTGATTTTGAACACTTTGAATTGCTCCTAGGCTACTCTGACCCTTCTCTTTGCTGAGGTTAGCAGAGTTGACAGGCTCAGTAGCATGAAACTTGTGCAAAACATTTTTCCATTTCTTTCTTTTTCTCTTCTTTCGTACCAAACAGGGGCAATGGAGAAGGAGTCACCGTGTGGTTGCCAGTGTGCTCTGACACTGGATCTCAATTTTGTGCTTTGCTGCAACAGCAGACAGTATTTGAGTCTCATAGTTCTGTAAATATGCATTACTGCTCCGCCTAACCAAATAAGCAGTGCTCCTTTATTTTGTGAAAGGTTTCCAGGGAGTGTTTTTTTTAACTAATAAGCATTTCAAGGTAGTAGGGAAAGCCCTTTCAGTGAAGGATAAGTCCTGGGTATGTTTGCATTTTAAAAAAAAAAAAGGGGCAGTAACATTGAGTGTTCTGATTTTTTTTAAGATGTGAAGATGGCTGAAGAATAATTACTATAATATTATTTGAAGATAATAAACTGCATAGTCGGATTTACCTAAATAGGCCTAATAAAGCATTTTAATCTTTCCAGTGTGATTGTGGTCATATTGCAGAAGCACAAAGCAAATTACAGCCAAAGCCTTAGAATCTGATGTTTGCAACAAAAATATGTTGCAGAAGGATATTTGAATACATTGTTAGAAGAGAAAGGCATCTGGTATGGATGACCCACCAACCCTGGAGTAAATGCAGACGATCTGTCCAGAGCTTATGTTTTCATAAAAATCCCTGTTATCTCACAGCCTCATTTCTGAGTGGAAACAGCCCATTAAGATCTCATTGCTGGGCTGAATGCATGGTTCAGATTACTGTTTTCCCCATGTGCACCACATTTGTTTACAGTGAATTTCACTTGCCATTTTATTGACTAATCACTCGATTTCATGAGGTTTTTCTGCAGTTCTCTTCCCTCACAGCATAAATTGCAAGCTCCACGGTGCTTCTGCCTAGAGGCAGGCTGTTTGCTATCATGCAATTCAGTTTGAACTGTCTTACCATCCTACTTTAGCACCTATTTGTGAAATAGGACCTTATCCTTCAATTCCTCCTTCTGAGTTTAGTTTTGCAGGAACTAAAACTCTTCCTCTTTCCCTCTCTGTGTTTTGGAGAAAAGAATATTTAAAAATTCATGGGCTGAAATGCTTCTTCTTGGATTTCTTGCTCTGTGTGAGACCATTTCCCTTTCATAATGGGCAGTTTCAGCATTTGTTTTGTTTAGGAAAATGACTAGCCTGAAAATATATTTTGTCCAGTTTGAATAAATTTCATGCTTAGTTGTTCACCTTGTCAGCCTTCTGCCATCTCTGTCCACGTTATTCTGCTGGGCATCTGTTAGGAAGAGAAAAAAAGTGAAGTACGAGTTCTTCTTGGACTCTGAGAAGTTCAGAGGGAACATTTTCTAGTGTATGGCTGCAGGGAAATCATCAGAGAATGTTGGTCTCCTGCCTGCATCTTCAGTTCTGCAGTCAAGAAACTACATAGAGTGGGAACCCATGAAGCCTCTTAGCAATACATCAGCAGTACCCAGATGGTTTGTATATGGGATGAGATTTTTCAATACAAATATCCTTGAAAATTGCAGAGGTTGCTGTACACCCACCCCATTGCATTGGAAAGGCACAGTCAAAGTGAGCTTACACCTGCCCAGTGGTACACTGCTGCTCCTACAGTCAGAGTTCCAGCAGTGTAACTCTAAATCCTAGTGAGTCGTGTGGAGTCAAAGACGGGAACGTGATCTCACTTCCCTTACTGCAGGGCAGCTCCACAGAGCTTCATTGTTGAGCAGAAGGCTTCGACAGATTACTGAGATTTGTTTCTCAGACACTGGCTTCACTTGCACTGATTACACGCCTCTGTGCAATTTCTGCAGGTCAGTACTTGAAGTCGGATACTTATTTTGATTCTTTTAATCCTTTCAAGCCCCTATGAGCTTTATGATGACATAAACATTAAAAATTGGCTTAAAAATATGAAAAAATGTTGATGCAGTTTAAAGATCTTTGCAAGCTTGTGCATATTAGGCAGTATTTTCCCTGAGTAGTTATGACTTGTTTTATCAGTCAAAGACACTCCCAGAAATATTTAATACTGGATTGCAGTGGAGAAGATGACTGGTGAAAGGGATGTTCTGAACTTTCAAAAAAGAGCAGAGCATCTTGGTTGCCATCTGGTACAACTGCTGCAAATAATAACATTTAAAAATACTTCTAACTGAAAGTTAAGTGAATTGGCTTTGATCTACCTGGCTATAAAAATTATTCATTAACTTAGAATAATTATGAAGCATTTTTGGCATGCAGTAGCTTTCCCAATTTCAATGAGTTCATGGACTTCATTAATAGTGGTAATAAAAACACAAGAAGCACTTTGGTTATTAATTAGGGAAAAGTCAGTTAAAAGTGAGAATTTATAATTTTCACAATATGATACATGTTCCCTGAAAGATTTAGAGTTAACAAGCAAGTATATTTTGTTTAATTGTCGTGGTTAATAAGAAAAAAAATCACTCTGCCATAGAGATTCTCATTAAAAGCTGATAACATTTTGAAGGAGTGGTGAAGCCCTCCAAATATGCAGGATTTCTAATGATAGCATGTGGCCCTCTGTGATTACCTGTACTCCAAACACAGAAGGAAATACTCTGTATCCCATACTCAATGTGTAGGGGATGGCTCCCCTAGGCAGCTTTGTAATTTTAGACTGTAAAATCAAGGTTAAACTTCCACATCTCGTATAGGTGGGTGCCCTATCCCTGGAAATGTTCAAGGCCAGATGGGATGGGGCTCTGAGCAGCCTGCTCTAGTGGAAGGTGTCCCTGATCATGTCAGGGAAATTGAAACTAGATGATCTTTAAAGTCCCTTCCAACCCAAACCATTCTCTGATTCTGTGATGATTCTATGATGATTCTGTGTTGCATGATGGTGGCTGATCTGGGGAGTCTCACTTCTTTTCTCTAACAGCTGGATAGCAGTTACATGAACAAATTCAGAGCCTCTAGGCATTCGATTATGAGGCCAGAAATATGTTGAGCACACTGGAAAACTGAAGTCACATCAATAATTTAAAGTGCCTTACAAATTTTTCAATCTTATGAATTAGTAAATAAAACAAAATAAAGTCTTTAGATGTTAAATAAATGAAAATGAAATACAAAGTCTAGTTTGCTTTAATAATTATAATTGTTTATTGTGTGCTTCAACATGATTCTATTAAATCTTCACCCTGATCTGCTGAGACTGACATTTTTTCAGTCCCTGAATTATAGTAGATTGCACAGTATTGAACTGAGACTTTAATGAAAAGGGAAAATTAGGAAACTGCATATTATGCATCAAAAACAGCTCCGGAGCATTTAGGGTACTATTTTAAATTTGCTTTTTGGTACATTATCTCTTCTTTCTGTATACTTCTACTTTAATGCAAGACAGGTCATTTTATGGGAGGTAGAAATACTGTAAATTCAGGTTGAATTGGTGAGTGCTGTGTACTTTTAGTACTGTGATTTTCAGACTTTCTTCCACATACCAGTGGGAAAACATTGGCAAAAGTCTTTTAGTTGTCTTCTAGAACTTGGGGAAAATATATATTTTAGATTTCCCTGAGAGTTGGAACCAAATAAGAGTGAAAAGGTATGGCCTGGGTTTTTGCCAGCTGGTGGCTTGTCAGGCTCCAGCTGTCTCAGGGGATGAAGCAGGAGAGCACTTTGGGGCCATTTCGGAGTCTGTGCCCCTTTCCTCCCTGCTGCCCCAGAGGATTTTGAGACTGTGCAACTCCAGGCTGACACAAGAGATATGAGAATGTTCCTCCCAATGGTTTTGATGCCCTCCTCGTGCTGGCCCTGGACCATCTCTCCACCTTTTGTCCCTTTTTTAAGGCATCTAGTTTTGATGATAAAGTCGTTGTAGCAGTCACCCGTTGTCTTTTCGAGAGGGAGGCATTCCTGGGGTATGCATCACTTTCCTGGAGGCAGATGGTTTTACCAGGTATGGGTTTGCCTTGCTTGAGCATAGTTCACTGTAGAAACTGCTCTCAGACAGTGTTGTGGACAAAAAGGTGCATGGTTCATCTTCCTCTTCCCTGCAGTTCTCTGACACTGCCTGAGCAGACTTGGCCCTCTCCAGCATGGCCACTTGGCTGCCTGTTGCCTGCTGTGGCATTCACCTGCCCATTCAGTTTTTGTTATAAAGCCCTGTTCTTGTTTAGTGCAGCAGAGCCCTTTCAAGTGCTTTGAGAATCCGCCCCAAAATCATTTTTCTTCATCCAGTATGGGCTGGATGGGATGAATGCAAAAGGAAATGGAGCTGCTGGTGGGACAGAGAATGAGATGCTGGCCCTCCTTTTACAGTGCTGGCAAGACTCCCGACAACTCTGAGGTTAGGTGGGATTCTAGGTAATGTACTCTGAGATTTATGTGCCATTCTTCAGTGTGAAATGTTCAATGTGACTCATTTCTTCATCTTTGAACTTCTCTTGTGAGAGAAACTGGCTCCACATACAGAAATCTTTGACATCTGTCCTGGCCTGTGCAGCTGTTGTATGTCTGATTGCCCTCTTGGCTGTTTTTGAAGCAGAACATGATCCCTTCGTGAGAGAGGGCATGGGAGAGGTAACTGTTATTCAAGGAAACTGCAACTGAGAACTCAAGAGGTGTTATCCAGACTTGTTTTAATTTGTGTTGTTTTTCTTCCTTTTTTTAGTAAGTTTTCTGAAGTCTGATAACAGTGAACACAAAGGGTAAACAGAGAAAACATTTGTGTTTTTTAATTGCCCTTATTTTGGAGACTAAGGATTTGCTGAAGTGCTCCCTTCACCAATCCATAGGTGGACAGTGAAGTTTGAATTTCTGCTGCAGGTGACTCCATTTTGGGATTCTTTATTGCTTTTCTTTGGTTAAGCAGGTAGAGCTAGATTTCTTCAGATGTTAACTTTGATGTCTGTTGTGCTATTAATTTCCTATTCAGGTATCCACAGAAAAGCTGAGTGTCAATGTGAAGCTTTACAGCTGCATCAGCATTACTTTTGTCACTTTGTGCATGTATAAGGAGCTATGCATTTCATTTAACAGAAAATAACAGAAAGACATTTGGGTAATGTCAAGGTGTTGTCATACTCCATAGTGGTTTTGGATTATATTTTTGTGTTTATAGCAGCCTAGCTTGCTCTTTATCTTGTGGGAATGTATTGTATTTAATCTTTTTTTAAAGTTCCTTTAGTTAGACTTAAATGTGTTGTCTTTGAATTTCATCGTGTCTTATAGGAAAAGCATAAAAATATAACATAATTTATAGTTATAGTAATTTATCTGCTTAAAAAATAGTCTCATATCTTTTATCATTATCACTGTAATTTTGGATCCTTCTTACACTTCTATATATTCAAAGAGTATACTTCACTGGAACAGAACATGTTTGCATGTTTGCAGTCTAGAACATAAAATATAGATTAATTGTTTTAGTTAATTTTCAAATTCATTCCATCATCTTAACTGAACTTCTATGTAAGGTGTGACTTCTCAGTGAACTATCCAATATAAATTTCACTCTTTTCCCACTAGAATGGTTCAGTGAAGAATTCAGAAATATGGGTGTTCTAAGTCCTTTTCTAAGCTTTATGGATTGTATATAATAATGTGTTTGATATTGTACACTTATTTAAGTGAAGTATTTCAAGAGACCTCAGGCCTTTTTAAAATTTTGATCAACCAACTGAAATGTTTTCTCTAATTTGCAAAATTTTACTGCTCCTATTAATTTGTCCTTGAGAAATTTGTAGGGTTTTTTTTTCATGGGTTGGGCGGGGACATTTTTCCATGGGAAAGGTCATCAAAGTGCTAGCATGCTGAATTTAATATGCTGAGCAGACTCATCATAAATTCTTTTACAAATTTAACTGCATTGTAAGCAAAACACTGGATTGCTGAAAAATTGAAAAATAATTTTTGTAGCAGTACTACTCATTTTATGCAGGAAAACTATGGAAGGCGCTTTGGTCTGGAGACATCGTTAAAATTGGAAATACATACTTAGATATGTCTTGTCTTGAAGTGAAATCTCAATTTGTATGTAAATAATTTGTGACTAAGCCTAGTTAATTTTATTTCATTAAAACTCAGAATAGGTGCTATGATATTTTTTCATTCCAGTGAAATGTATATGAATGCTTTTTTCCACAGGGCTCCAAAGTCTGTGTTTTAGGTCCAGAAGCCTTCTAAGATGGTGTAAAGATATGTATTTTCCCAGGTACAAGTAGTTTTAAGTCATGTCAAGGAAAACAGAAGGTTTTTCTGCCTGTGACCAGCACCTGGATAATGGACTCTGCAGTTCTTTTCCATTCTGCCCCTTTTTATCCCTGGGTCCACTCTGCTGCAGCTGTAGGATCTGGGTTATAATCTAGAGCAACACAAGATGTCCAATGGTTGCTCAGATCCATGTCAGCCAACTGTGCAGTCTCACTCAATACATGGGTTTAGTGGCCAAACCTTTCTTTCAGCAGCAAAACCACCCAAAACGTAACAAAATTAAATAAATATCCATGTTATACAGTGATTATTCTTTGGAAAAATACCACACACTGACAAATTCTCATTGATACATATTTTTACATGGCTTTAACACCAGGTAGGTTCCTTTTGTTCATGGTGCGAGGGAGCGTCTCTCCTGGGAGCTGTTCAGCATGCACTGGAGGGGGGAGACAGTTCTGGGGGAGTGTGTCTCATCTGTTGCCTTCAACCATTGTAAAGTTTGCTGTGACTGTCAAAGGTAGTGGCCAGCTTTATTTCACATACGCTAGAAACCAATTAAGTCTATCTGATAGTTTCAACATGCAGGCCATTTAATAACTTTGGGTCACTGCTGACGTGGATCAGATTTGAATTGGTGTTCTGAAGGTGAAAGACTGGATATTAAATTATTAATGCTTTGCAGTCTCAAGTTTCCTTACTGAAGGTATCCTTCCCTCCTTTCTGCTTCCTCTAGAAGTTTGAATAAAGTACACGTGTCGGGTCAGGTCTGCTCTCAGCTGGAAACCTGGGATTTGGGTTCTCCTTTCCCATCCTCCCCTCCCTACCCCCAAAACGTATACCAGTCGACATTTTTTTGTTACTCTCACTAGGTCTTGAGCCACTGTCTGCATCTACAATATTGATATATTTTCTATTCCCTGCAGGAGTCTGTGGCTTTATATCTGGGGAGCCAAAGGTCAGAAGTACTCCTGTATGTTTGGAGATACAATTTTGTCTTGCTCTATTTCTCTGTGGAGTTGGGTCTCTAGAGGAGCAAAACGTCATATGGCACAATATGATTTTTTTTTGTCCATCAGTTTTTCAGTTACTAACACTACAGGTACTCTGTTTTGTAACATGTCAATGTAATTCCATCTTTAAAAATAATCTTTTATATCCAAGAAAGGAAACATCACGCAAAGACAAAGTCTGCCTTCATATCAGAGACAGAGAGAAAACATCTTTCAGCTTAGATTTGTGTAAAGCCTGACATACATCGTTTGCAGTGATTTTACTTTCAGGGAAAAGTCTTTTCAAATAAATAAGAACTTGCTCCAGATTCAAATGACAGTGTCTCAGTAAAAGTCAGATCTGATTTTTTGCCCTTTTCTTGACAGTGATTATAGTAAGTGACCTGAATGTGGTATGTTCCTTTGAAGTGAGCAGCTTTGAGATACACTGAGGAGGCTCCTTTTTTCACTCTTTGAAAATAAGACGAGAAGGATTGTAGCATTCCCATCTCCATAAATGCGAGTGGAACACGTGCCTGCTTGTGTGTGCTTTAAAACAGTGTCCCTGCTACAATGCTTAAATGTACTCAGTGGTTTATCATGTAACATATGCCAAGTTTGTTTTCTGTGGTTTCTGTTAATGCCTTTTCAATAACTGAAACACGTTAATAAATAGTTGTTTATTATGACTAAAGGAGTAACCATATATTCTAAATTTATTGAGTGCTGCCTGGAACTTTTTGGTTGGAAGTTGGTTGGGAAAAATTACTGTCAAACTCATTTACAGCAGAAATGCAGTTCCTTCTGGGAACATAGGCATTTGTGTAATCTGACTCTGTGGCACTGAGCTATGCTGTATGTAGTGTATTTATGATTGAACAGAAAGTTTCAAACAGCAGCCTGTGAAATTGGATTTCAGATGTAATGTACCATAAATAAGTGCTATAAAGAATGCCTTTAATGCTATAAATCAGTTTTTATTGGTTTCAGCTATCTCATTCTGGTTATTGTATTACCCACAAAATCAATGGGAATCAAAGAGCTGGAATATATTTTATTTTAATGTCCCATCTCCCATGGAAATGGCATATGAGCCCTTAGATCACCTTTTGGGTAGGTTGGGCAAGGCTGATAAACTGCAGGCAATGAGGGTGTTTTCACAAAAAGGTCTGTGTAAGTAGTAGATGGATAACACTTGAAATGCTTTGGTATGGCACTTCCTCCCTGTAAGGGGATACTCTCCTATCTTTCTGAATGTCCTTTCCTGTTGTTGTTTCAGTAAATTTACCAGTTTGATTTGATTACTGTAGTTCTTTTCTTTAAAAAATGGCATCACAAAGGTACCAGAACCATATGTCACTACTCCTGCATCCAGAATTAGGAGCACTTTGAGGGCAGGAGTTCTGGTGGTTTTTTTGCACCTGCAAGCATTCCCTCTAGCAAAGGCTAGCTGGATCCTGGGAAAAGAGCAAGAACATTTCTAGCAGCAGTTGTGAAGCATAAAATACAGTATGAGCTCAGTTTAAGAACATATCATTCTAGTGGAAGAAGGAAAGGTCATGCATCATGGATCTATGAATAGATTTTTAGAAATAGAAACAAATCATCCTATCCTATGAAAATTAAGAAATACAAAGAAAAACTGTTTTCCAACTAAATAGTACCAGCCCAATTTAAAACAATATCTTTGTTTCCTCAGTGTTTCTCCCTTTCTTACATTAGTATCTCATGGTAGGATACAGGAGAAATGTTCACCTCTGGAGCTCTGTTATTCGGGGCTGGAAATCTGTGGCAGAGGGCAGAACACTTGTCTGAATGTATGTTAGAAACCTGCACTGTGTTAAAAAATGAAAGTACAGATGCACTACAGTTGGATAAGAGTTCAATGGTAAATGTCTTCTGGAATATTGTACTCCTTTGTGAGCTTACATGTGCCCAACAGTAAGGATGACTGAAGAATTAAACTTTTTAAAAGCTATTATATATGGGTTATTTACACCATTCCACACATCAGTTTTGCATTTTTCCCTGTCAGCCGAAGCTAGTGTAATTTATGTGCCAAAATTAAGAGGGGAAAGCAGACAAAGAAGAATGATCCCTGTGGGGTTCAAGTAGGTTATTATTGGCAGAAGTCTGAATACTAGGATGATGGTAGAGTATAGGAGCCAGAGGAGAAGATTTACTCATCTCTGAACCTATGAATAGCTTTAAACTGCCTTTGAGGCCAAATTGCTGATGTTGACTTACACCCACATCACCTCACATTGGAGTTTAAGCTTTTATTACAAGGATTGAATGACACGTTTTATTATTTGCAATAGTATTAAGCAGTTATTCTCACTGGAGCGCAAAGATGTGTGGCTTCACGAGAGGGGAGTGTTAATCATTTACAGGCAGATGTATGTGGTTATCTGTGGGAGTGGGTTAAAGAGACAGGTGTCAGACCTGGCTGCTTAATAGGAATGTAAGACATGAATGATGCCAAGGAGGCAGAATAAAACACCTGGCTGCCTCAGGGATGGTTATAAAGTTCCCTATCCCTACAGTAATTTTACAGGTGGTGATTATAGGAGATGTAATGATTTCATGCAAAATACAAGATAATTAAAATGTTTGATTTGATCTACAGACCTATGGTCAATTTGCAAGCCAGTTGCTGACCAGCACTGCACCGTGCCATAGTGAGCATCGCTCAGAGCTACACCCTTGGTTGGAGTAGTGCTGTGTCAGGCATAAGTTTAGATGGTCTTGTTGCTGCTACTGATTTGGGTCAACCTAGTACCTGAGATGATTGCTAAGTCCAAAAGAGACAAATCTTTTCCACTGGTCAAAAAATGGTGCAGGAAATGTCCCAGGGTCTTTGTGTGCTGGTGACATGCAAAGCAGCAAGTTGTAGCTTGTTGTGTCTTGGAGGAAGATGTGTGAGGAATGTTCTGAGAATAAAAGCTTGCTTAGATGGACAAATGAAGGGCTTCTCAAATACTGAGGGTTATGTAAGCAACCAGCTTTCTGCATGTTGAAGAACAGCGTAGGATGGTGGATTATTTACTTTCCTCTCCTGAGGCAGAGAATTTAGGTGTTACCACCTGGAACACAGATAGGACCCTGTTCTGACACACTTCAGGTACAATTTCCTCAATCAGTGAATAAAACAGTTCTTCTTGAGGCTTGTGTGAGCACCTGGTCCTCCACATCAACTTCTATGGTGTTACAGAAACACTAACCCCAAAAAAACTCAGCGACAGACAGATAAAGATAGCTGAAGTGTACACTTGAGATTTTTGCAATTATGGGTATCACCAGAGGATAGGATCAAGCAATATGGTTTTGAAATATATAGAAATATTATAATATATGGAACACACATGCACGTGTTTATGAAGTTCAATTTGGAGCTCTACCGTGTCCTGTCTTCCTGAGTGGCATAAACCCCTGTGCAGTTGTTGGGAAATGTGCTGGGACATGGGAGCTGTGGGACAGGCAGTGGTGTGGTCCTGGTAGATTGCCATCTATTGAAAGATAAGGTGATAAACTAGAGAATTCACTGGGTTGTTCCCTTGGGTGAGTTCAGCTACATTATCAGCTAGTTGGTAGCTGATAAATGAGTTGGGATAGTGCCATAACTGGAAGCAGCAGATCTTTGGGCACAGCATCCCCCAGGCATGCTTTTTATGGTCAGCTCTGGTGCTGCAGTCTTATGTTAGGCTTTTAATTTTAGATCTGTCCATGAATTTGGAACAAACACTCATCCTTTCCTTTTGCTTCACATGGCTATGAAACCAAGAAGAGAGTGATGTAAATGGCACAAAATAGCTACCTAAGTCTGTCCTCTCAGAACTAGAAACACATTCTCGTCTCACCATAACTTCTATCATTTTCTGTCTCCTTCATCTGAACACTGACATGCATTCTGATAGTGGTGATTGTTATGAAATAAATGATTCACCAGTTTTAAGAGAACAGATGGATCGATGGACAAAAACAAACCAAGGGGAATCACAGGTGATCTCTGCAGGCCTCATCTCTGGTTACTCACAAGGATGCAGCACCATGCTGTTCAAGATGTGCTTTTGGAGCTGGACTGATTGTTTTTCAAGGCATTTCTGCTGGGTGCTCTCATGGACGGGGTTAAGCGTGACATTTTAGTCAATAAAAGTATGATGTTTCCCAGCATTTGCTAGTTGGTGCTTTGTAAAAAACTAGAGCTGAAAATTACAGTGGTGAGGGGGTCAACAGGACCAAGTGGCAGATCTCATGATTTTCCAGAAATAACACATCAAAGTTCTGCAATCGATGAAGTCCCAGTGCATCAGTCCATAGAGTGAGATACAGTGACAGCCATAGGACAGAAAGCTGTGGATGGAAACATGTAGCATGACCTCATGCTTCCCAGAAAGGCTCCTGTCAGGACAGTGCCAAGGAATTCCACAGCTTTTTCCCTGCTCCACCATCCCATGCATCATTAGAGCTGGCCAGGAGTGTCAAGCATGTGAAGCAAAAGGAAATAAAAGGACACAGTAGTGGGTGGTTAATGCATGAGGAACATACACTGCTTTTTAGGAATACAAGTGGGCTTTTGGCAGCATCTCTGAATGGAATTGGTTCGTGTGACTTCTACAGGCGTGCTGCAGAGGGACACACAGATGTGATGTCAGAAGGTCATTGCCCAAGTGTTACAGAGCACTCCCTTAATGCATATTGGTTTGAAAGTGTGGCAGGAAACAAAAATTGCAGGTTTGTAGTATGTACAGTTTCAAGGTGTTAGGAACAGTGTTAGATAGATGAAGTTAAAATTGCATGCTAGGAAGCAGCTTAATTTGAAGTCTGCAGAACCAACATTTTGCCATTAAGCACCCACATCCTCACTGTTTCTTGTCTGAAATTGCCATTGTCAGCTGCAGAAACAGAACATGTGCCGTACAGAGTACATACTGTTTCAGGAAGCTCTACCAATTAAAAAAGCTGTTTCTGCTCATTCATTCCCCTGAGCTATGCTAGTATGAACTCTTTTGAGGCCACATATCTTAGTTAAGGGCCTGAACCAGCTGAAGGGTAGCCCAGCTCAATCCCACAGCCCCTCCGAAAATGCTGAACGTGTTTCAGCAGACTCAAATGCTGAACAAACCCACCAGGTACAGAAATGCCTAATCCAGCACATCCTTCCATTGAATCCTATAGTTAATTCCTTGCTTTGTCTTGAGTTTTAGATTCCCTGTCATACATTAAATTATGTTCTGTTCTCCCCTTTATCCAGTTGTTTTTTTACTAATTTCAGGAAAGGGAGGGAGAAGAAATCTCTTGTTTTGCAAGTCACAGAAGTGCCTTTTTTCTTTTTCTTTTTCTTTTTTTTTTTTTTTTTTTTTTGTTGCTGCCTGGGCTGCTCTGACTGTTCTGTTCTTTCTGCCCGTTCTTTCTCCACCTGTTCTGGTTCCCTTTAATGAGCGGCGCTCTGCAGAGTTATTTGGGTAGGTCTGTTCTCTGGTTCTGCAGGGTGGCACAGATCAGAGGCTTTGCTTCTGAGCAGGACACCCAATTTTAGGTGACAGTTTTTCCTTTTTCTCCTGTAAAGTCAGTGGTGTGCTCAACAGTGCAGGGTAATGTTTTTTTTTCCTCCACTTCATTACTTTATCACCAGTGCCAGTGCAAAAGAAAAGATGAAAAAGGGAGCTTCTCTGAATCTTCAATCAGATAAGAAGAATCCCCAAAATAGTAACTCTTGTGTTGGACCAACAGACTCAGCACTTTCTCCTTCTATTCTATTATTTCTTCTTTCTAGTATTTCTGAATTCTACTTTCTAGTCTTTTTTTCTACTATAAAATATAAATAATCTGAAATATTTGTATTTTTCCCTCCTGAAATTAAGCAAGTGCTTTAAGATTGATAGTGTTTATCAAATTAATTATTTGTCACTCAAAGAGAAAAGGTGGACATAACCAGCCTAGCTGCCCAACTGGACAAAATTTGTTTCTTGAAGTGGCTATGGCTGTTAAATATGCATTACAGCAAATCAGCATCTTTCCAGGGGTTAAGCTAAGCAGCCTGTGTGACTGCCATGTACTGTGACTGAGAAGCACCGGGCTGAGGCTGTGGCAGGTTTCCCGTCACTGGGTGTGTGTCACTGGAGTGTGCCCTTTCCTTTGTGTGTGTCTCTCTGGCTTTGATGAATGCCAGGGCAGGGGAACATGAGCTCTTACCTTTTGTCATGCTTGAGTGGATACCAGTAAATTTGCCTATTGATGCTGATACAGTTTTTCTTCAAAGTCAATTGAGAGGAAAGTGTAGTCCAAATGAGGTCAGCGACTACTCCCTGTGTGTGATAAAATAAAATACACAGAGAAAGGAATAGGCCAAAGGGCTCAATTGATGTAAATAAGTGACAAGCCCAGGCTAGAATTCTGCTTAGAAACTGGGACTTTTCAGGCATGTTGTAATGAGCTCAGCTTCACATCAAAACAAGAGCTCTCACAGATTCCATTCTTCATCTGCCTTAACCTGCTGAACTGTGTTGTGCTCTGCTGAAGTGGAGACAGAATGTGTCTCCAGCATGTATCCTCAGTCTTAAATTATCCTATTACACTGTCTTGCAAAAGCACTGGGACTTACTATTTTTCTCCAAAAAAAAAAAAAAAAAAAAGGTAAATTGGTGATCACAGAGTAGGGTCTGAAGTGGTTACTCGGCCTCTAAAGGGATTTTTAAAAAATGGGTAATGCTGTGGTTTTAGTTGCCTTTTATCAAACACACAGACTTTGGGTTTAAGCTTGATGGCACAAGCATGAGGTATATACTCACCTTGCTGTGATTGACTTGGTGCTAGTACCTGCATTAGTGATGCAATTGCTTATACTTCCATTCCTCTAGTCAACAGAGGAATATAGGCCCCTTTATGATTAGGTAACTGAGATGCAAAAGACATTTTGGAGGTGGTTTTAGGGCTAAATTAGTCACCTTAGCTTAATGATTAAGCTTTAGAGAGCTAAATTGGTATTTAACTATCTGTTTCATGTGAAAAGAAAGATCACTGCAAATGATTTTAACTCTAAAAGGAGTCTTTAAAAGAATTACTGAAGCTGCAGGAAAGTTGTAAAGGTGGTGGCTACACTAGGCATGGTTTGCTAATATCTTTACCAAAATGTTCTCAGTCTCTGTTAATCCTATGAGTTTACTCAGAGAATTGAGAAACGCTATAATTTTCTCTTTAAAAACAGATCAGTACAACCCAGGAGCAGGAGGCTGCAGCTATTTGTAATAATGTTCATGACAGTAGCCAGAGGTTTATACAATCATGCAGGCTGTATTTACAAATAGAATTTAAACCAACCAGAGAGCTTCAATTTTAGGATTATGGAGGGATTCAACAGGTAAACAAAATGCACTTTCTTAGTAGCTTCAGGAAGCCTGATGACAACAGAGTTTCTTGTTTAGGAGGGTGATTTGGGAAGAACTGCATGTATAAATCAGTAGTCCTGGGTAGTTACTGAGTGGTCCTGAGTAACCAGTGGCCTCATTAGTGCAAGGGTGTTTTGCTTTGCATAAGAGCACAGAAGAGGTATTTTCATGAAGAATTTGAAGAAAGGTGGGGATGCTGTTTAAAGGCTTTGATTGCACTTTGCTTCCCTGCATAAGGGTCAGCCAGGGAGAAAGGGCTCCAGAGACCAATGGCAGGGTGCGTCCTTAGGCAGAATGAAAATGTGGCTTACACTGGGGTCAGCTAGTAGGTGTAGAGTAGATGAAAAGGAATGAGATGGATGGGCACGGGGCAGTGACTCACTGAGAGTCAGGTGAGCACTGGCAGGGTAAGTCCAAAAAGCTCTTGTACAAGCCCTCCTTATGGTATTCTGGTGCAACAATGGTGGACAGGACTGATCCTGCCAAATGTGGATATGCAGGATAGGAAAATGTACTTACATGGCCTTTCCAGAGGGCATTTTGTGTCCATCCTCACGTGGATGTAAGAGGTGATAGAGATAAATTGACATGTCTCTGTCCATCCTCACAGATTGACTTAGTAAATACCAAATGTACAGATGTAGTTGGAAGTACTGTGCTCAAAATACGGAGTAAAATCAGTGACTTTTGAAATATTTTTAGGGAAACAGGTGTGACCCTACTGCACTTTTTTTTTAGAAATTGGGTGTAAGGGTAAAAATAGAAATTTGAAGATAAAGGAAAAGGTGAGAGTGTCACATATCCATTGAATAAGAGTTTATCTATTGTCCTTCAAATCAGATAGAGGGAAGAGAAACAGGTATCTGTAATAGAGGAAATTTCTAAAATTGTACAGTTGCCTATGGTTTCTGAAGAAAATAAAAGAAAACAATTGCAGTGACAGCTGTAATGATGTCTCTGCTGAAAGATGTGTAACAGAGTCTTCTGATTTAAGAGCTAACCCGATTTGCCCAGCATGGGTTTGAAATAAAAAGGGATCCTTCCATTTTTTATAATCCTAGATAACTGAAGATAGCTGCTGTTCAGTTCTTTATCTTCTCTCTCCTACTAGGACAGTAGAGACTGACCTTAAACCTTCAGTATTTTTGCTTGTGAGCACCAAATTGCTGCAGCATGTGTAGACCTGCTGAGAAACAGTAATAGAAACCTTGAGGGAACCTTTCACTTCTCAGAGATTGAGGATTCATTTTTAATGCCCAGCTCAAACATTCCTTTTGTCCATATTCCTACACTTAGCAGCAGGCATGAGATCTTTACTTTTTAACTGAAAATTTTATTATTAGAACACCCAAGCTGATTTTTTTTAATCAATAAAGTGTAATAACTTCAGAAAATTAACTTTCTTTGGCGTTTTTTGCTATGCATGGGGGAAAACCCACGTGCTGTCACTTCAGGTAGTTAACTCAGGAACTGACTTCAGGCAGTTGCTTCAGCATTTTTAGTTTTCCCATACTGGTAGTCCTCCTGAGAAGCCCACAAATATGTGGTTTAAATGACTGGATATTTTTTTGTTTTGGTTTGGTTTTTTTTCAGAAATTAATGGAGTAAGAATACTGTCTTTCTCTTCTTGTGTGGATTTTTTTCTTGGGTTTGATTTGTTAATTTGAGGGATCTTTTCCTTTTCCTTTTCCTTTTCCTTTTCCTTTTCCTTTTCCTTTTCCTTTTCCTTTTCCTTTTCCTTTTCCTTCCTCCACATCAACCTTCATACATCTTAAATTCTTTGCCAATTGTTCTCTGTTCAGGAGAGGCTGTAAACCTCCAGCAAACTGAATTAATACAATTTTCTTTTAGTAAACAATAGAATCCTAGGATGGTTTGGGTTGGAAGGGTCCTTAAATGTCATCCAGTTCCAGTCCTCCTACCCCATCCAGCCTGATCTTGAACACTTTCAGGGATGAGGTATCCACAACTTCGCTGTGAAACCTGCTCCAGTGTCTCACCACCCTCACAGTAAAGAATTTTTTTCCTAATACCTCATCTACACCTGCCCTCTTTCAGTTTTAAGCCATTCCCCTGTGTGCTGTCACTACATGCTTTTTCAAAAAAACCCTGTCCAGCTCGCTTGCAGAGGCCCCCTTTAGGTAGTGGAAGACTTAAAGTCTCCCTGGAGCCTTCTTTTTCCCAGGCCTCATCCCCAAGTCTCTCAGCCCGTCTCCATAGGAGAGGTGCTCCAGCCCTCTGATCATCTTCGTGGCCTTCCTCTGGACGTGCTTCTACAGGTCCATGTCCTTCTTATCTCGGGGGCCTTAGAGCTGGATGCAGCACTCCAGGTGGAGTCTCACAAGAGCGGAGGAAAGAACAGAATCCCCTCCCTTGACCTGGTGGCCCTTTCTTTGTTGTTGGCTTTCTGGGTTGTGAGCAGACAAGTCATGTCCAGTTTTTCATTTACCAACACCCCAAGTCCTTCTCCTCAGGGCTCCTCTCAGTCCATTTGCCACCCAGTCTGCATTTGTGCTTGGGATTGCCCTGGCCCATGTGAAGGACTTTGGCCTCGCTGAACTTCATGAGTTTCACAGAGACGTCTCCCAAGCCTGTCAAGGTCCCTCTCTTGCCTCCAGCATGTTGACCTCACCACACAGCTTGGTATCACTGGCAAACTTGCGCTCAAGTCCAACTGTCCAGGTCACCAAAAAAGGTGTTAAACTGTACCCAAACAGTACTGTTAAAAAATCCCAAACAGACCCCTGAGAAACACCAGTCTTCATGGTCTCCACCTGGACACTGAGCCATCGACTGCAACTCTCTTAGTGCAACCATCCAGCCAATTCCTTATTTGCCAAGGGGCCCACCTGTGAAGTCCATGTGTCTCCAATTCAGACAAAGATGTTATATGGGACAGTGTCAGATGCTTTACACAAGACCAATCAAAGAGCTCCTCCTGCTGGTGGGGAAAAACCCGCATACAACAAACCCAGCAAAGAATTTGTTGTGTGTCTAGGCTGTGTGTTAAGTACAGTCTGATTTCTTAGATGGTTCTGGTTAGGAAACACACTATATTTAACTTTTCTATGAGCAGGAGGGTGTGCATGTGCACTAATGCTGTTGTCCTGTGGTATTTGCTGATACTGTTCCTCTATCACACACAAGTAATGTAAGGTAACATTTCTTGACACCTGTTGACCTTTGATGGCTGTCAGATAATAACATGTAGTCTTATAGGGGTTAAAGACATAAATATTGTAATTTTGTTGTCAATAAAATGCCTTTTATGTAAATCATTAAATAATGCAATGAAAGCAAACTTGCTCAAAGTACTGGAAAATGGAAAATTCATTTGTTGTAGCAGCCTTAGGAAGCAAGCTCTGAGGGTCTTCTGCTTTTTGAAATAATTCCCTTTCAATACTGAAGTTGTTAGGACTGATGTACTATAGAGTTTGATGTTCTCAAGCATAATTCAATATATTTTGATAATGGGACAGACAGTGAAGACAAATACTGCAAAAAATCTAATTTTCTTCTTTGTTGACTGAAAACTTCCGCCAAGCTGATTTTCACTTAACTGAGCTCCTTCCATTGTTTGTACTAACTGAGGTGCCAACTTAATAATAAGACATTCTGTGTCCTAAGACCAATGTTACCCATCATGGGGGGTTGTATTAAACTGGGAGGAAATCCAGGCAGGCTAAACCCTCTTCTTAGGTGTCTGGATGGAAGAGCCTAGAGAGAATCGCTTATGAGAGAGCAAAGGGGCTTCTTCTGGGGAAGAGAACATTGGGATGGTACCTGTGAGAGTAGTCATCCTTTAAGAGTGCTGTTTTCTCAAATCACACCTACCTCCTTCCTCCTGGGAAGGAAGGACTCAGTGCAGTGTAGCTGAAGAGCACAAGGCAGTCTGCCCAATGTAGCTTTTTATATCCACTCTGAGTTGTCAGTTCTGTGGAGGACTGTTTGTCCTCTTCTGCATTGTTCTGTTGCAAGGCGGTGCTCAAGGGTTTTTATGAAATATAATTATAAAAAACCAACAATTTTGAAGGATCAGACACACTTGCTTAGTCACTTTTAGATTTATCAGCTCCAAAAATCAGTTAGCAAATCCTGCCCACTTGTATATAAGATGTTCTTTGAGATAATTTTTGTACAGGTTGAACTTGTAGTACTCCTACATAACTTCAAAATACTTAGTTCCTGCAAAAGTACTTTGTAACCAAATATAGTGAGTAGGCCTGATTTGCTTCTTAAAACTTCCAAGCCACATGCATTTAATTTTTCAGCACGAAGGCACAAGGCGTGTTAAGAATTCCTGATGTTTCTAGGTATGAAAACTATTTTCTTGTATTCAGGACTGCTAAATGGAACTTTTAATGGCAAAATATTGGCTCAGAGAAGGAAGAGCTCACTGTGCTTTCCTCTGGTGGCTCTTCCCAGCTGCTTGTGAATGTTTGCAGCTGTAGCCATGTTGTGCTGTGTATTCGGCAGTGGCCCGGGTCTAGATGCTCAAAATAGGCATCTCCCTTTATGTTTGACCTTGATTTTCCTGTGCTTTGTTTTCTCATCTGTAAGTTTGGATAATACCAGCTGTTCATCTTTCAGGGATATTGTGAGGATAAATTATTAGTGAACCACTTAAGTACTTAAGGGATGAATAATGTTGTACCGTCTGCAAGGAAATTAAACATTCTGTCTTTCTAGCAGGATCTGAATATTGTTTGCTAATCGAGGTACAGGGTCATGCACAAAATGCTGACTGGAGCACCGTGCATCCAAATGAGGCACAGCTCCTGTCCTAGATTAGAAAAAGTATGAATCAAGACTTCTGTGCTGGGAGTGTAAGTGTACATAAGCACATGAGAAAGAACAACAGTAGCACAGTCCACCAGAATTCTGATATATGCAACTTTCTTGCTGCTGAGGTACAGTTTCATACTGGTGTAAGGACCTGCTATGTTTTGTGATACTGTCTGTTGTGTTACACAGGCACACACACACTCATCCTCTTATAGCCAGCTTTGTTAATGCTGCAGGTTGTGACCAGAACATACAATGCAGTCATATCTGGGATTCTGGTAAATGTTAAGAAAAAAAAAAAACAAAAACCACCAAACAAAAAATTAGAATGTTGACTTAGGGACTTAGGGTTATTTTTTTTGGATTTTTTTTGCACCTGCCTTTTAACATGGCATAAAAAATTTCTAGAAGGTTCACCACTCAATTAAACTTTTCCATTAAATGCTGGACGCAGAAGCCATATATTTAACAAGTTTTCCACTCTGTTGCTTTACTGTATAAATAATATGTCTTCTGGAAATTTCTAATGCATGTCAGATATTCATGATGAAAAAGCACATTTGTACTGCCAGTTCAGAGATAATTACTTGCCATTAGGTTCATAAGAACATAAATTTTATTCATTTCTATCATCTAACTTGTCAACTTCTTACATTTTGTCTACACTCTGCCCCTCACTGACAAGCAGCAAATAATTTAGTCTTCCACCAAAATGGTAATGACTGGCAAATGAAAATTTCATTGAAAGAGACAGCACATCAGTTGCACTAAAAGAACTTTTTTATTTTTAATTTTTTTTCAATGATAATTCAAGTGCTGTCACTGAAGGGAAATTATTAACATGACTTCTATTAAGCTGCTCTTATTTAGATGCTTGCTTGTTATTTAAGAGGTAAGCTATTCATGCTGGTGATTCCATCTGAAGTGCATTTTAACACACAGTCACTTTGGTTGTAAGTGTTTAAAAAAAAAAACAAAACAGACTTTACCACTATAACAAAGTTTCTTCTCTCAATTAGTTGGTTATTATTTGGAAAATACTTTTCTGGCTTTTGGTACCTGCCCACCTCTGGCTATCCAAAGAAATTGACCATTTGTTCCTAGAGTAATTTAAAGAACTTTTCTCCTCTCAGGTATTAGGTTCTTTATTTGGACCTCTTTCTTATCCCAGTGCTTGGCTGTGTAAAGGCCTTAGAGAATCATTACTAAGCTGGGAGAAAATGTGCATTGACAAATTTAACATTGCTAATAATGATTTGGGATAGTTATAGTACTAGAAAAATGCACTTCAAATATTGAAAATAGTAATCAGAACAATGATTAATATATGTAATTTGAAACCAGAAAAAGCAAAGTAATTCTTGGCCATGTCTGTCATGTGTGTATATTAATCTGCCAGTGGGGACAATCAGATGGTGTTCTAGAGAAAAAAGAGCTAGGACTAGAGAAGCAATTTTCCAGTGAATTAGTCTCTGGCAAAGGTTGCTTAACAGGGGAGCCTTGCCTTTCCATCAAAGAGAAAAAAAAAAAAGGTAAAAAAACAAAGTAGCATCACCTTTTCTTCCACTGGGTGATATTCTTAATGGAAGAATACAATCCAGTTAGTCCCACAATGCCTTCCAACATTTGAGAGCTGACAAGATTTAGAAAACAAAGAATGTCCTCTCAGTGTTATGTTAGATATTGGTATTGTGGACTTGCTCTTACAAATAGCAGGGAGATACACACATCCTCACATTGAGATGAAATGGTTTGTGAAATGATCATGCTATTCTTGCTATGCATTGAGTACTTGAGAATATCTTAGTAAACATACAGTTGGAGGCTATTAATGTGCATTATTGACTTCAGTTAAAGTTTGCTCTGTAACTAGTAAATGGGAAAGTGTGGGGTGGCATGCATAATGCAAAATTAATGTAAATGCTTGGTGGACCAAAATTATACCAATTCCCTAAAGTATTTTACTTTACAGGGCAGTGTAGCTGCAAGGGTTTTGTTAATACAGTGTTAACACAGAAATAAAACCATAGAGGTGGGCAAAATAAATATCCCACATCCTGGGGTTAGACAATTCTGTACTCCACCAACTCCTTCACATTTCAACACATTGCTTGGGTAGATACTCTTGATAGTATTTTCAATATTTTTTTTTTGTGACAGGTTAACACAGAAAGTACAATGCAAGCCTGAACAAATATCTTTCTGTTTGTTTGGTCTGTTTGTTTGTTTGTGAATTGCTTTGGAAATCTTAATGTTTCAGAGAAATCCAGATCAATGAACAATGGACTGTGAGAAACAGAAATCTCTTTTAGGTGATTTGTACAGAATGCGCACAAATTTAGCCAAAATACAATTTAATGTGTTTGCTTAAAATTTTGTTGCTAACACTCAGCTTTCATATGAGGATGATTCATTTGGTTATTTTCAAATTCCCTTTTCTGGGTGTAAGACTGAAAATCTTCCATTAAAGAAGAAAATTTGGAGAAGGATTTCAAAAGAATGAAAACAGTTTTTAAAAAAGGGAAGAAAAGGAAAAAATATGGGCTTGCAGCTCAGTTTGTGTACTTCTGTTTTACCACAGTCCTAGTTTCTCCTGGTGCATGAGCAAGAAATGGTCTGAGAAATAACAGAGGAAAGATACCACAAAGTACATCAAGTCATCCAAACCCACACAACCCCACATTCAGACGTGGCTCTCCTCAGCCCAGGAGTCTTGGCTCTGGGGGGCCGTGTCCAGGGTTCCAGCAGTGGTTGCATAGAATGGTTTGGGTGGGAAGGAACCTTACAGGTCATCTAGTTCCCAACACCCTGCTGCAGACAGGGACACCTTCCCACCATGTCAGGCCAGACTGCTCAAAGCCCCACCCAACTTGTCACTTTCCTTCTCTGCACCAAGCGTGTGTCACGCCATTTGAACCATCTGCCACACGAGTCTCAGAGAAAGCAGGAGGAGCACAAGGAGGACATGTACCAGAGCATCTTAGTAGCAAATTATTTAAATAAGAAACACCAGACTTAGCGCTGAAATGCTGCATAATCTTGACAGCCTGGCTTTTAAGCAGGCAGGCAGTAAAGCAAAGTTCTTGCCAAAACATCAGGATATTGGGACATCAAAACATGTTCATGTACTGCAACTTCTGAAAACAAAATGATGAAATGGAAGAGTGATTCAAATGCATTTTATGAGAAGGCTTATCTACAGTATGTTTTACTCCGAGGAAGTGAGTCTCAACATGTGTTTCCAAAGAGAGGCTTGAGGTGTTTTTAAATGTGCTGATTAAAAGTTTACCACCAAAGATTTTTTTCAGCTTGTCCATGACTAATTACCTCAGTTTTGAGAACTTCTCAAGCTGTGTCTTCGGGTCTGTTCCTTGTGGTTTTTTTTGGATTTTAGTTTTACTTTTCATAAATAGACTTATCAGGGAGGCGCTAAAGTGTGGGGCGAACCTGTTTGCTGGGAAAATGCAGGACTTGATTTCCCATGTGGTCTTCTTAGCTGGCAATTGCAAGCCATATTACTCTGTGGCATTTTTAATTATTATTATTTTTTTTATTTTATTATTTTTAAGACTCTTTAACTGCTTCTGCTCACCACTTTGCAAAATTTGCAGTTTATTATACTGCCACTGCTTGTCTGGAAAGGAACAAAGAAAGGACACAAGGAGCAGGTCCATTGTATTTGAAGAAGAGTGTGGGTATTAAGGGAGGCTTCTAAAAACCTGTGGTGTTCCACCCCTGCACCATCTTTTTCTTGGTGTATAATAAGAAGGATCATCCCAATAAGTTTCAAGTCTGAGAAAAAAAATTAATATGAGGGAAATAATTAGGGACTGTAAGGAGTCTGATTTCTAGGAGTGATAGCACACAAGGCATCTGCCTTCCCACCCAATAATCCAGCTGGGATCAATGCAAACCTGCTTGTTGTCATGAGATGGTGTGTCTGTCACCCTCAAGCACAAATTACCTCTGTTTGGTCAGTAATGATTATGCATTTTTGTTTTGCAATAGCCACACGATTTGGATCTTAATGAAAACTAGAAGTGATTCTGCATCAGGGTATGTGTGTGGGTAGAAATAAGGGCTGAGATTCTCAATTTGCCCCTAGAAAAGGCCATTTGAGGAAATTTCCCCATGTGGTGAGTTTTGTGACAAAAAATAGGAGAGTTTCCTGTGATGTTTCCACAAGGTCTGCACGTTTAGATATAAGCAGCAATTTTCCTTCTTGTTTCCTTGTGCCTGGTTCCTGCTTTCCCACTTCTAAAAGTGAAGAAAAGGAATCTGAGAGCAAATTCCCTCCAAGCCCAACAGATAGGCTGCTACATGATGGGACTGCTTGCTTGGTTGGTTTTGTGTATTTGCTTTGCTTTGTTGGGAGTCTCCTGTGTAGAAAGCTATTTGTGCTTTAAGGAACAGAAAATGACAAGTGCTGGTGAGCCTGATGGGCTCTCAGAGCCCTGAAATGGAGGAAGGTGGCATGCTTGTACCAAGAACCGAGATGCTGACCTCAGTGTGTCATTTAAGTGGTTTCAGTACTCCTTAGCTTGTATCTCTGAAAACATATTAAGGTGTTCAATAGAGATTTCTGGGAATGATGCTGCAGAGATTAAAGGAATAGGACAGTACTTGTCATTAGCATACCCAAAGCGGACTTGCTGAAAGGATCTTGCAACAGAGGCTTCCCGAATCATTAGTTACAAATAAATGGTATTTGATCATGCTGAAATTTTGTAGAAGCTTATGAAAATGAAAACAAATTAACTACTTTACAGTTATCAAAATATATAACTTAATTTATCCTGCTAATGAGAAAAATAAATGCCTATTTAGAACAACATGAAAAATAATCATAATAATTTTCTTACGTAATTGAAAAAAATTATCAGATTACTTCTGTGACTTTCCTGTGTTTTCATTCTTTTATAGGATTTAATGCATATAGCACACAATCAATAAAGGGACAGTTGTAATATGAATTGTCTATTTCTTAAAACACAGAAATCCAGTTGCTTTCCTTTAAAGTCCTTTTTTTATTTTTCTAGTGATTGCATATTCTTGACCATTGCATCTGGTATTCCAAGAGGTTGCATTCTTCTTTTGAAAATGCCTACATTTTTGTTCAATCTATAGCATGATGTGTGCTGATCTGTATCTGTAACCATACCTGTATCTGTAACCATGGTATCTAAAGCCAAAAAGTGCATGAAGGAATGATTATCAGTGGAGATATGACTTTGGATTGGGGTTTATTTTAAGAGATGGGATGTGATTGGACAATTCAGTGTGTGAAAATGAAATGTGTCAAGATATGCTTCTCTTTGGCCACTACAGGCTCATGTTAAATCAGACTGATGACCAGACTTCTGTGTTGGACCGGTTCTGTGAGCAGTGCCATGAATTATTGCACTTGCAGAGCAACTCTTTTAAAATAATATTAAAAAAACTTTGAAAGAAACCTTATGGTTTCCTAATAGATTGCAAATAGCTTTTTGTGAAGATTTGAATGGCCCGATGTCATGTGAAAAGGGGAAGTTGACCCTTAGTGTTTGATGTGTCTGTCAGTGCTCCAGGAAAGCTGGGACTGCTGGTTTACCCCCAGCCATCTTTCCTCATGCTCAACTGAGCTAAATGGCTCTAGCTATTTTGTTTCCAGCACACTTATAAACATCCATGTAAGTTTTACATTAAAACTTTAGATTGGATGACTGTAGTTAAGAGGGAAAAAATCAAACCAAAACAAACCCATCCCCACTCCCCCTAAAAAGTAATGCTGAATGCTGAACAGGACATAAAGGGACATGCGTTTGGGTTTTACATTAGAAGAGCATTTTTAACCTGGGATGTCAATTTGTCTTTATGATGTGAATCTTTTGTATCTAAAGGCACATAAAATTAATTTTAAAGTAATTTTTCCTAGAGTGCTCTTGGAATATGTCATAAATAATTATGGTAATATCTGTCCAGTATGGCAGGATGGAACCAGGTCTACACTAACCTCATTTCACCTTTTTTTTCATCATTGTAACTTACAACTGCAGAGGATTTCCAGAAGGTGTGTAGGACTTACCTGTTTTACTGAAGTTCTCCTAAATCTTTATTAACAGAAGAAAGTTGATATAAAAGGTATTTTGAAAATTTTTGCTTCTTTTATATTTTCCTGACTTAAAAAAAAGTTCTGTTTTCTTGCTTTTCCCTGCAGTTTCCTCATTTCCCATCTACCTCCCTGAATGAGGGGCATAACTTTACTTTTTTGTCTGTGTGCAAAGGCTTTACTTCCTAATGGACCTCCAAGCTGGAATTAGTGGTTCATTAGGCTTAGTGTAGACATTGAATAAGCCCTTTCTGAATGTGGAAAAATTAAGCATTATTTCTGCAGTGAGCATTGCATTCTGCTTCCTGCACAGGCAGTGCTTCATTATGGAGATACACCAGGACACTTACTGAGGGAACATACAGGATATTTCACCTGAACTGAGAACTTTAAGTAGGACATGCCATTGATTTCTGCTAAGGAAACTCAGGATACCACCAACTTTTCATAGTTTCTAAAGTGATTCCTGATCTGAGCCTGTGCAGGGGCAGCAGTGCTGACATCCTCCTCCCATGTCATCTTTAATCTCTCTTGGCAAAAAGAAAAT
The DNA here is from genome assembly GCF_036417665.1 of Passer domesticus. Lineage (NCBI taxonomy): Eukaryota > Metazoa > Chordata > Aves > Passeriformes > Passeridae > Passer > Passer domesticus. Next base: position 41,625,005 of record NC_087475.1, on the reverse strand, counting down.
AAAGGAAATTCCTGCCACCTATGAGTATGTAGAAATCATCTGTTAAATGATTTATTTCTGGTTTCTGATGAGAGATTTACACAAATCTTGTTTTTAATCAAATACAGAAAATTGATTTTTTTATGTAATGGCAGTATACTACCTGGGGTCTTTTAAGCAGAACATTCTTTTTCCCCTTGCTTCTTTCTCCTAGTACATTTTTCTGCGGGCCTTCATTTCATATTGGAGTCTTTTTCCCATATATTTTTGAGCTTTGATTTTCAGGGAAAGACAATATATTTTATTATATATATTATATTATAATATTATATAATATATAGTATATTTCACCTGACAGATGAATATCATCCTTTTCCAACCTCTTCTCAAATAATCAGCTACTTCTCGTCTGTGTGGCTTTTATTCTTCATCAGCAGACAGCAGTCTAATGCTGGACTGCTTTGTCCTCTGCAAATATTTTGGGATCCTTTGCTACTCCAGGATTTTCTGAAACTTATTGTGAAATTCTCGATGATCCCTGGCAAAACAGAACTTGCAGCTCTTCAGTAATTTCTTTGAATTGAAACAATGAGGAAGAGAGATATTTGTAGTTATCTCAGAATTTGCAACTGTTTATTTGGAAACCAGGCAATAGATAACTTTGGTTAAGAATCTGCATTTTATGTGACTTTATTTATTTATGTGACTTTATTAAAGGAAAAACATATTGATGGGTTTGTTTTTAAAGATTAGTTATAAGATTATAGCTGGAAATTATGCTGCTCCTGTGGGTGCAAAAGTTTTGAAATTGTATTGTAACAGAATAGTGGCAATTTTATATTCATTTTGTCTGTTGGCAAATAACTAGACAAGGTGAAGTTAGCCCTATGTCTCTTCATCCTGTTTTAATTGAGGCTGCCATTTTGTAGTACAGCTGCTTAAGCTATATGAAAAAAAACAACCTGAAAAGGAAAGAAGCTCTGTGAATCAGTGTACAGTGATGACTTTATTTATAGCCTAGTTCATTTATGATTGTAAGTAAACCTTTCACACACAGCAAAGTGTGAAATATCCAAATTAATCACGGACCTAAGTGCCTGGGGAAAGAAGATTTTAGGAGGATCGAAGGTTTGAAATGAGAAACAGAAAAGAATGGGGAACAGGGCCTTTATGGATTACTGGGCTCAAGGGTCACTTAGCCCTCACAAACAAGGCTCAAAGGCAGAGCTGCTATTGATTTCTTTCCTTAACTGAAATCACATTTTCACTGAAAAAAAATTAAAGCATAGACACACTAAACAGATTAAAAACTTCTAGATCCCACTTTTATGTGGCCTATGAATTTGTCTGGCTAATTGTAAAATGCTGGTGCTGTAGTCTTTGCATCACGAGATGGTTGTGTGACACATGGACAGCATGGTGTGCCAGTTTGTGTGTCCTGTGCCACTGTGTGGATCCTGCAGGTTCAGCAGAGCTCTAAGCAGCAGGTGTCAGACCCCTAGGCCTGTGGGATACTCTTCAGGTTTTACATTGGACTGACCAATGGCACAGTCAGGCTCTGTAAAAATTGTGTGGGTTTTGAATAGAGAAAGACACCATGATGGCATGCTTGCTTCCTGCAAAGCAGCTGAACCATGAAGACCATCCTTCAGGACCTGCTGTAAGCTCTGTTGCTCCCAGTGAAATTGTGAAGAGCATGATGTCTGACAGGCATCACAATGGTTAGTATGTCCCAGAAAATCCACATGGCCATAGAATAATCTACTTAAGGGAATCAGAATTTTTATATACTACTGATAAAAGCCTCAGTACTATATTAGGACATATTACATCCCACTTAAGGACCTTTTCTTTTATCTCAGGGAAGAAAAGCTAAGGTAAGACTAACATCATTAGTGTGCTTTCATGTACAGTGAGAGTCTGAACACCATGGAGAATGCCTATGGTACTGGATAACCCACTGTTTTCCTCACAGCAGGCACTTTGCAGCTGAAAGTGAACGAGCCTGGGCTGAAGTATTTGACTTACAAAGTGATGCACTTTGCACCAAAACGTTCTGCATTCTTCTGTCCAACTCCGTTTACCAGAGAATGTTTATGTTACTGTCTGTTGGGGATTTAATTTTCTAGGTGAGTGAATGCTGAGGTGCACTGGAAACTGGCTGAACGACAAACTCAAAAGGTTATTGTGATCAGCTGCACAAAGTCCACCCAGAGACCAGTAACCAATGGTGTGCTCCAAGGCTGGACAATAGGACCACTGCTGCTTACCACCTTCATTAGTGACCTGGCTGATGGGACAGGATACACCCTTAGCAAGTTCACAGACAATATAAAATGAAAGCAGTGGTTGGTATACCAAAGGGCTGACCCCCTTACAAAGTTTTCTGTATTCAGATTCCTTATGGAGTACAGATGTTGAAGGGCATTCTGTGCCTTTGATGCCTTGTGAAGGCTGACCTGGAACAGAGACTGGACAGAGCTGAAGAATAAAGCAGGTATTTATTAGGAGGCCTCAGTGGATCCACCTTAGGCAGCACAAGAGCCCAGCCAGGGTTATAACCCAGGAGAACCCAAAATGGTCTTAAAAAAATGGATGACCAGTCACAGGGTCTCACACTTCTATAAGTTTTGGTCCATTAGCATATTTGAGTTAATTGTCCAATTGCAGCTTTAGCCCATGAAGTCCCATCCTTCTTGTTTTTCTCTCTTCAGTCCACTGTTGTTTATGCTTTTGGACCTGAGATCTGAATTGGTTGTCCTTGACCCCCAGCTAGAGAAGGAATTGTTTTGTCTACCTTCTCCATGAAGAGAGCTTACTATCCCCTTACATGAGGCCCAGACGCACACATCAAAGCAGCACAGAATCTGAAAAATACAAAAGCTAAAACCTGGGGCATCGCCTTCACCAATCAAGCTGGGAAGTTTTCCTAGTTACTCCTATTAGATTTGCATTGCTTTGCACTGGGAAGGAATGATGAGTTCCTGTTCATGGCTCTCACTTCAGGGAAGTGGAGATTTTTAGAAATAGGCAGTCTTTTTTATTTTAGAGATAGCTTTGGATAGGATGAGGAAATCTTGTCAATAGTTGTAATTCTAGAGATAGATGACAAAAATGAGCAGAACTCTGTCAGAGAAATACCTCTGCATGCAACATTTATTTGAGCTGTAGAACGTTTTCCCCTCGGGTGACAATGAATGGATGCTCTAACTTTTTAGAGGTTCAAGAAGGCATCGAGCAAATTAATGAAAGAAAAATCCACTCACATTGAAAGTTGCCCCCTTTGGACTAGAAAGTGCATGAATCAAAAGTTGCTGCATGCTAGGAGTTTATCCATGCTTGCACTCCAACCTCCTACAGTTGTGGGCTCCTGGCACTGAGCTCTGTGGAGCCTTGGATCTGCCCCAGCTCTCTCCTTGTGCTGCTCGTGAAGTGAGCTGGTCCCACTCACAACTGCACAAGGTGGCAGCAGGGGCTGATGCTGCTTGGTCTTGGGCTTTGATGAGGGCCCCAGACCTCAGCGTGAGGGGGAGCAGTCGTGAGCACACTGGAGATTTCTCCATGCAGATGCTCGGCACTCTTGGATTTAGCTGGAGTGGGAGTGAACTGTGTATCCTGTGCCATGTGTAGGCATCCAGTCTTATTAGGTCTATAAGATGCAAAATTTTCAGACCATGATCAAATTGCTGAAAACACTTTAGTTCCCAATGTCTTCTAAAGTATGTCTGATTTTAATTGAGGCCATAAGCTTAAATATGGAAGGATAGTTTTGGGCACCACCGTTGAAAACATTGGTGGCTATCACTTTAGTTTTTCACAGAATAAACAGAAGAAAAATTGCAAACAGAAAACGTGTTTTGTGTAAATACAAAAACAACTTAGTAGAGCCAGCACAACATAGGTAAAAATAACTTTCTGGTATTTTTCCAGATTTGCATTCACATCTTGGATCAATCTGTACACATAGAAAACAGAGTAAAATTAGAAAATTAGAAGTGTAAAGCAAGATTTCAGGAGTTTAGTTGAGACAACAATGTACAGATACAATTCTTTCAAAACACAATGAACTCCTCTTGTACTGTCAGTGTGATATTTGACTATATGCAAACATAGACTGCTGCAATGACAATTTTATACCCTGTTGTACAACTCCAATCAGCTCTGGTGTTTCAAAACAAGACAATTTGTCTTGCTGTAAATACAAAAAGAATTATACAAATGTATCTTTTTCCTTTATTATCCTGGAAACCTCATAGATCATATGAAATGTTTGGTGTGTGGCAGTCCAAGGAGAAAAACAGAAAAAGAGATGGCATTTAATTTGGTTTCTTGCTATGTTTACCTCTACCTGATGTGGGATTAAGTTGTCATTTATGCAGCTTTAACAACATTTTTATTCCTTTTTAAGTTTGTGAAATGTAGGTTGGATGAATTGCACTATATTTTCTGAGTTTTCTCAGAAGTCATTTAAAGGAGTGCAGTAACTATTTGGGAGAGGAAATGTGAGAAGAATATTAGACATCTTAGGAAACTATAACTCCCCTTGCTGAATGTGACACAGAGACTATCACAAAAAACCACATTCAGAATAATTCTAACATCTGAATGTAGAGGTTTTGTCTAGTTTTCCTATTGACAAACCAAAAGTTTTGGTCAAGCTGATGCAGTGTGCACACAGAGTTAGGCCAGTGTCTAACTCAGCAGCTCACAGAGCAAGTGACAATTCATAGTGAACATGCCTTAGCACAAAACCCCTTATATCCCATAACCAGCACAGGATTCTCTTGTGTTGTGGACAAGGTGTGTTAAAGCTTTACTCTCTTGCCAGAAGCGGCTGTTGTCTGCATATGAACTGCAGTACTGGAATTTAAGTGAATTTCCAGCTGTATTTTATGTAGCATGAATAAATGAAGAACTGGAAAGTGTTATTTTGTGTTGTTTTATAGTGCTGAGAAAAAATACTGCCACTGGTTGCCTTTATCACTTGCAGTAAACAAAAGACAGAATTGTCCAACATTAAGACACTGATTTCAATCAACAACAATTAAAGAAAAGAAAAAGTCATCAAATTAAAGAGGTGCAAATGAGCTCTGCCTTGCTTGCAAGTGTAGGTACATATATAAGCTAGTAGCTATATGGTTAATTATGTCAATGATACTCTAGGTATTAAAAAATGCACCATTTATATCTTCGTGCTTCTTCAGCATTAAGATAATTATTTTATTTTGGGGTAATAAAAATCCTATTATTGTAAATGTTTATAAGCAGACCTGAAAAAATAGCTTAAGAGATCTTAAAAAACTTCAGGTTGCAGGGGTGACCTTGCATAGTTTTTTGCCTGCCATCCAAAAGGGCAGTTTCTGATTCTTACTGACAGATGGGAATAACTAAATAACCTCTTACAAATAGAAAGAATTGCTCTTGAAACCCTACTTTTGAAAACTTGGGAAGGTTTACAGTTTCAGAATATCAAAGTAAATAGGACATTCTTGTAATATTTTTCCTACAGCTGGATAAATCTGTGAAAACAACTTCGTAGTCTTGCCTTATTTTTTTAGTGCTGTCAAGTTTAAGTCTGTGAGCTACAGCAAAATGAAGAAACCAAAACCAAATCAGGAAAACACAAGAAAGGAAATGTACAGAAGTATTCTGAGCCCTACAAATTAGCAATAAACTAGATACAATTATATCTGTGCTTTTTGGTCATTTTGTAAATCTGCTAACGTTTTCCTATCACTCTTCTCTTATTTGTAATGTGGCATTTCTAATAAAGAAAATATTCTAATTTGAGGAGGTTCCACAGAAGCATTTGCTAGGTCTCATTTTTCTTTTGTTTAATGCCCAAGAAAAATTGCATAGCTGTAAGCAAAACCAATGTAATTGTGTTATTATATTTGTTATTTACTTATATTTATAATACCTCAAAGGCATAGTCATGATACAGTATCCCATTGCAAGATAGGTAAATGCAGAACAGAAATATTATCTCTGTCCTTAAGAATTAGTGATTTGAATTTGAGATGAGAGAATAAGGTATTTCAGGAGAAGAAGGAATAGAGCAGTACAGTATTGTTGCAGTTACTGATACCATGCAGTGCTCTAAATGGCGATGTGATAAACAGCATTTGCACAGAGTACCATTGGCCTGGCTTTGGGAGACTGGAGGCAATGCAGAACCATGGGAAGAGATTTAAGGAGCAATTTTGCTTTAAGTTGGAAACGTGCAGGACTTAGGGATATCCTGATGAAAAGAAAGAGTTTTAAAAACATCAAAGTCTGATGCACAAGTTGCAGGACCAGGATCTGCACTGTGGTGGTGATCAGAAGAAACATGGAAGAAGGTATGGCAAGCTTCTGAGTCGTGTTGAACTTGCATGGGCAGCTAGAGGACAGATACAGATGTGAGCTGGGGGTCTGTTTTGTTGTTTTATTTTAACAAGCTACGTCTGTCTGACTTCATTGTGGAGGTTCCTGTTATGGGTGATGCAGAAAAGCAGAGACTTTGGGGGCACAACTCACTTGTCCTCTTTTAAAAGGTGACTTGGAGGAAGGTGAATTGTGCACTAAAGGGATGTTTTTCCCTGTTGATGTAAAGGCAAAAAAATTACCATCTGTGTCTAACAGGCTGCCTTGTAGACATTTGCAGTGCAGATGTGTCAACAGTGGGGTGAGATGAATCCCAGCTGATAAGACAGGTGGGAAGCACAGGTTTTATAGGAGAGAGAGATGTGAGACATGGCAGAGCTAGGTTGGCTCATTTCTCTCCATGGAAGGTAGGACTCAAAGAAAGAAAATGGCCAAAATAAGTTTTCATTTGGTATTTTTCAAAGAAATCAACAATATTAGATGTGGAGAGAGAAGCAAAGACACAAAATGCTTTGGAATTTTGAGGAACAAATCCTGAACATCGAAAAGGTCTCAGTGACTGTCAGTGTGAGATTTCTTGGAGTTAAAATGAAGGTATTAAAAGGAAGTAGAGGGTGGCTGAGCTAAAGGAAGAGTAGATGAATAAGTGGTGGTGAATATCACTGGGGATACTTTTCAGTATTTACCAAAGATAAATGGTCTTTGTAGAGTAAAAGCAGGTTCAGGGGAAGGAAGTATTGGAATGATCCAGACCCAGGGACCAGCAGCATGGGCTACATAAAGGAAAGGAAGGAGACAATTGAAAACAGCTTTGTCAGGAGAGCCATGAAAAGGTCTTGAATTCTGCTGAAACTTCATAATTCCCATGGCACTATGTATCCCATACAACCTGGATGCCAGAAGGTAACTAGAGAAGGATGAGCAGGAGGGCTGGTGATGCCTGGAAAGGGAGAGTGGAGCAACAGAGGCTTCTGAGAGAGTAGCAAAAAAAGGACAACAAAAAACCCTCAAAAACCAAAACAAAGCAAAAAAAAAAAAAAAATCCCACAACAACAACCAGAAAAACCACCACTGAATTGTTTGAGCCAAATCAAATGAAATCTTATGGTGATGGGAACAAGGAACTAAAACAGGTCAGACAAGTGAAAGCTGAAGTTCTCAGGGGAGTGTAGGGCTGCTATTATTGCTTCAGGTAGGTAAACCACGTTGTTGCTAAATTTTTACTGTGATTTCTGCTCTGCAGTCATCAGTGATCACAGTCTAGATTGCAACAAGCTTCCAAGATTTATGTAACTAATAATAACTCTTATACAGCTTTTTTGGTTTGGAAGAACTTTAGGAACCACACAGATGAATCTCATTTTCTTTCTCTGTCAAGATGAAATTAAAAATACATTTTTCTGTAACTTGATCTATTTTGGTTACAATAACTGAGGCCAGCCAAGGATGTTCGCTTGTTCTGTTTCTCTCAGCTTTAGTAAGTGTTTATTGATCAAGGTATTCTGCAGATATATATATACAATGAGAGAAAAACCATACATTCTAAATTTACTATTTTTCCCCAGCATATAATGTTTTTCTTGCAACTTTTCCATGTCTGATTCCAATATTTTTCTTCTATTATTGGTAGTAGGTTGTTGCCTGTGCAGAAACTCTACAGTAAAATAACATCTACCAACCTCTGAAATCAAGCCATTAACTTTTGGCAGCAGAAACCTGGAAGGGTAATCACATCCAGAATGAAAGCAAGGAAGATTGACAAATACTTACTTCATAATTAAAGTGAAGTGTTTAATAATACAGCATTAACTACTGGGATTAGAGATGAATCTTTAAAATATGTTAGGTGAACCTGTCTGATGACAAAAAGGCTGAAAGTTGGGCAGAGATGTTTTCCTTCTGGAAGCCTTCAGGGACACCTGCCTCTTTCCTACTTCCTTGAGGAGTGCTTTTTTAGGCACCTAAAATGAAGCCTGCAAGTTTGGCAGTACAGATCCTGAGAGGGTTTTTTGGCCTCTCAAGCTACTTGAAGGCTGAGAGTAACTTTCATTAAAACAAATTGCTGTCTGTATTGTATTAACCACTCTTACAGCTCTCTGCAAGCCTTTCATTTTCTGTAGGTGATATTAATCACAAGCTGCCTGTAATGTGCTGCTGCTTATGAACAAATACAATTGAACTATATTGAAATTCCTTTAGGAATTCTTAAATATATCTAGTCCTACATGAGTATTATTTTTTTTTTTTGTATTTTAGAAGCAGATATTCACTCTTCTGTTTGAACTTCTCTTTCTATCACATGCTGTGTGAAATTGAGCTGCAATTCAAGTAATGCAGCATATGCAGTATGGGGCTGAGCTATTTAGTGAGTTGTCACTCATGCTCCTCAGGTTTGGCTTGATTCTGTTGTGTGCCTATTGCTCATTCCTGTGTCAATAATGTAAATACTTTCATTTTTGGAAGAGTCTTCGTGGGGTTGCTGAGTGTAAAACGCAAGCATATAGAATGGTGCACCCCATCATGCTCTAACTGGAAGCAAATAGCTAAACTTGTGCTTTCTTAAGCCAACATTCCCTGTTTGGGAGAAAGCTTCTTAGAGCCTGAAGGATACTGAAGATCCTTTTCAGAGAATCTCAGTTGTACATTTACCCCAGATGACAAACAAGGATTTAAAACTTTAGACTGTTGCTCACAGAACCTTATGTCTCTTACCACAAATATGGATTTGTCCTACAGTGAAAAATAAGATATTTGGTAGTTTAGGTTTCACTTTCAAACGGCAAAACATAACTGGCACATAGCAGAAACATTTAGAATGATTGACTTAAAACATAAGGAGAAAATAAAATATTCCTGACACACGAATTTAGCAGTTTAAAATGATAGCTTGGCAACAGTGGTTTCCTTATGCAAAACTATGAGAAAGGTGAAGGAAAGCTAACTCCACCAAAATCTATCAATTCCTAGTCTCCTTATGGAAAGGGTGTGGAGATGGCTTTGATAACATATTTTATAGACACTGAAAATGGACAGACTGGCAGTTCTAGAATGGTTGGCTGCAATCCCTTGCAGTACATTGATGGTTTGCAGTCAGGAGGAGTGGTGATGAAGCCCAAAGCTGATGACCAGTTGCACTGCTTTCCCTAGACCTTTTCTGAGGGTTAAATGTGGCTTCATTCCTCTCCTTCTCAGTGAGCACTGAATATGAAGATGATGTGGATGCTGCCATTGCCATCTGGCTATTGCATTGCTCCTTGAACAGCAGTTTGGGTGAAATCCCTGACTCAGATGTGAGCCTGATCAAAGTGAGGTAATGGGTGTGAATAAGAAATATTTTCAAGACTTAGCTAATACAGTGTTCTCACCCTTTGTTGCTAATTAGTGCTCTGCATATGCCTTCTATCACAAAGACTGAATAATAACTTGGTGTTATTTTTAAAAATGTGAGGGTGAGAAGGGAGACAGGTGAGCGAGAGCAGTGCTAGGAACATATGGAGCTTAAAAGCATTTCTTAGGAAATAATACAGTCTGATTTTCCATATTTATGCAATGTAAATGATATTATGGTGAAGTAGCTGCTGCTGCTCTGCAGTTCTGCCATGCCATGCAGGAAGCAAAGTGCTTTCCAATCTGGAGGTTTCCTCTGGAAGCAGAATGGATCCACTAGAGGAAGCCAGGGGAAAGTGGGGTGGCAGGGATGAAGGCCATAACTGCCAGCTGAACACTTTGTCAGAAAATTGTATTCTGGCTCAACTAATTATAAGTTTTCTTTCCTTCTCTATTCACCTTCAGGCAATATTCATTAGGGCTGTATGTTTATATTTACCAAGAAACTGCAAATTTGCTGAACAGTGTGATTTAAAGTCTCAGAAGCATTTGAATGCATCAAATAATTGTGGCTGGAAAAAATCCAAGGCTTAATTGGAAGTTTTCTATTTGTTAATCCCATAACTAATTTGGTGATTAGGGCATTCACCCTTGATGTGAGAGAACTTCATTCAGTTCCTCTCTCTATCTCAAGGGCACAAACAGAAATTTTCCAAATCTGAAATACACCTAAGCACTAGATTCTCATCCTCTGCCTTTCCTACTGGCATGCTTTCACTATGGATAAGAGACAAGGACTAGGACCCAGCCATCTAAATTAGAGAGTATTTTTCTTCATGCTGTCTGTTTCATTTGCTGGTAAAGCTCACTATGCAAGAGGAAACAGCTCCAACAAAACATTAAAGACTATTTTAGGCTCTCATGTAATATTCTGATATAGGAATGTTACCAAAAAAGGAGACTTTGGGAGAAATTCCTGCTCTGAACTAGTTAAAGAAGGAATTTCAGTCCAAACCTTTTTTCCCTTTAAACAAATTCATGTTGTTGACAATATTTTGAGGTGGGTTAGGTTCAGAGACATTCTCACCTACTTCCTAAAGGAGTGTAGGGGGCAGTTCACATAACCTGACTCAGATAACTACTACTCAGTAATTCCCAGCTTGTTCTTTCACAATCCTGTTCAACTGTTAAAGTGGGATTAATTAATTTGGAGTGGGGGAGAATAAATGACTGAAAGAAGGTAGGTGTTGAATACTTAAAGACTTCCCTGCTTTATTCATTGTGTGTTCTCTTTTCCCATTCCAGAAATGAAGTGTTTCACTGTCTATTCCTTCTATTAACCTTTTTTGTTGCCTCTTATGTCCCTTACAAACTGTAACTTGTCCTGTGTCATAACCTTTGCAGTGTTAGTCCTACATGCTGGTGCTGTTCCTGTGTCCTTGTCCATAAATAGGTGTCCTTATTTAAGCTTTCTGTATAGTGTTTTTTATTCTGAGGTTGCTGAAGGGTTCTAAAAGCAGTCATATTGTTTTATCACTGTGCTATGTACCCTTCCTCTGCAACAGCATAGCTCTTTGCTTTTGTATTTAATAAAATTCTTTTAGTTCTCCAGAACTTTTCCATTCTTTCTGCTCCTCTCCCAAGAGACCTTTTCAACCTATTCCCTGGGTAGGTTGAATTCCACTTTTCAAGGTGATTGCCCTTTACACTTAATCCTTTCCTTAAAATAGTATTTTCCTTAAAATAGCACAATTATTTTGCTTTCCTCTCCGCCTTGCTGAATTTACTTTCATTTGATTTTCTTAATAATTTCTCATTAATGTCTATCACATCTAAATTATTTGCTTCTCTAATATCTTTATCTTTAGGAACAGTCTCCTGCTATACTACCCAAACCCTAAGCATTTTCACTGATTCAACGTACAAATCAATGCCTTGCTTCTTCCAAAATGGTAGCTCCCCACTATTAATTTAGCCCTTTCAGACCTTCTCTGTCACCTTTATCTTCACCCAAGTCAAAACTCTGCCTTCCATCTCTTTTAGAAACTGAAAATGAGAACATGCATTTTTTATATGAGATGCAGCATACACATTTTTTTTAATATGTTGTTACTTTAGTTTCTGAAACAGGGACTGCTGTGTGCTTGGGCATTTTATTTCATTTTTATGTTGACTGTTGAACTAATTCTTAATTTGGAATAAGTAAGGATTTTAGCCAAACAAATGCTTAATTATTAAATATTAAATTTCCTTACAGTTTTCAGAATAGCAGTTTATTAAAAGATTTAATTTTAGTTTGGAGTTCATGTGAGCTGTTAGTAATTACACTCAGTTTAAGAGCTATGAAATGTTAATTAAAAATCTGAAATGTAGAAGAAATTAGTAGAAACTGGCTAATTAAACAATATGATCATTTGTAATGGTTCCAGTTGCACAGTAATGTAATTTAGAAAAGAAATTGTTTGAGAAGTATTTAAATAATTATGGGAGATAATTATGTGTTGGTGTTTGCTTTGCAAAGTACACACCACATACTGAACTATCTCTGAAATCACTGCACCTAAAACATGTATGAATAGAAAGAGCTTTTTGGGACTTACAAATTATTTGGAGTGGCTATCCAATTATAAGTAAAACATTACATCTTTGCTATGGATGAAAATGCCGTCTCCAAGTCCTGCCTTTGTCTTTGACTCATCTTACAAATTGTTCTTCCAAAAGACTGAGTGATGTCTTCCCCAGATCAAGACAGGCAGTAGAAAGATACTGTAGATAAGGAGGCTGTCTTCAAGCTGCTCTCATGTTCCTCAAATGGTGCTGTACAGGGAAAATGAAGTGCCAGGAAATTTCAATTATTAATTATTCTGCCACAATAATTGTGGTTACACACACACGATGCCGGTTTGGGTTTTGCCTTTTCTTCTTTTATGTGTTTTTTTTAATGTTTTTCGCACATATATTTGTAGCTCTGTAGTCTATTGTATTAGTAACTCATTTTCCCAGTACTTTTCCATGGCCTTTCCTTAAGCAGAAAGACAAAACAAATTTCAGAGCTCCAAGCCCCAGGAGGTACAAGGCCCCTGTCCTACCTTGGTTCTTCCTGGGAACCAAGGCCAAGAACAACTCTTCGAGAGACATTTCATGGACAAAATATAGCTAATACTGAAGGGGGGCTCCAGAGAAGGAGCTTGACCCGGGGGAGAATTGCATCACCACTTGTCTTCCTAATTGGTGGTTTTTATCAATTATGTTAATTTCCTAAAACCTTTAAAAATGTACTCACGCCTGAAGGGGTGGGCTTTTGTGGACATCTTTCCATAACTGCCTCTGAAGGCCTTCAAATAAAAATCCCCTTTTATATTACCTCCTTACTAAAATTATCTCAAGTTTCATTTCCAGGTTAGGAAAAAGGCAACACAAATTATGGGGAAGGTGATAACACTGAAAATAGGTGAGGACTTTATCCTACAAACTCAATTACCAAAACAGTATCTAATATTATGAGTAAAATCATAAGCTAAGTACTTCATCTGCCTTTGCATCTTCTCCTGAGCTGTTGAGAGCTGAGCAGTCTTTTAGATCTGGCTTGTGTCACGGAAGAACCTGGCCCACTCTGGAAATCCCAGCCCTTTCACAGGTTTGATGACATGCTTCTGACTGCTCATTGAAAATGTGGAAACCAAAATGTTTTTCCACTGTGTAGAAGCGAGGAGTGTTTTCTTCTGATACCAAGCCAATGGCAGGTGTACAAGTTGACACAGAAGACATCGGAACTGCTCTAGCATGAGTTAGCTTGAAGAGAGGTAAGGCAAATGCCACATTAATTCTGTTCTCCCCTAAAGAGTATAATCTCTGATGACTGATAGAAGTGTTTTGAAAAGTGCATTTCAGATAACAAAGTGCTGCAGAATACTGATGAGAAGGTATTTCACCTTCTCCTTTTACTGTAAATTCTGTGAATGCTTTGATCTTACAATGTTATGAAACACACTTTGTTACCTTAGTAGATATATTCTTCTTAAACAAAAGTAAACTTGTCTGTAGTTTTGGATAAATTATTAATGAGAAATTCCAGTATTTCTCTCCATTTTGCTACTTATTTATGATGAGATTGGTCTATCAAATATGAGGAATCTAACCTTTCCAGTCCTTTAGCTTCAAGCATATCTTCTAAAGCTCGGAGATGGTTTTGAGAGAACAGGATTGCTGTTTGCTGCTGAGTCCTAAATAAAAATTAAAATAGCATTTTTAGAGAGCCATCAAAAGGCCTTCACCTATCACAGTGTTTGAAACTGTGCAGTCAAAAAGGATAGGATTGATGAATGCAGTGCTCAAATGCTTTTTATTAAATAGTACTTAATGGGAGAGACACAGGTATGGATTAAATGGTATTTACATCTGCTTCTATCATTGGAAAATAGATGTCAAACACTTCACCCTACAAAGGTAAAATCTTTTAGGACTTTTGTACCCCCTTTTCTCTTTTTGCCAGAATCCTTCCTGTCCCGTGCATGGGTCTGACTGTCTGGCAGGACTTAGCCCATTATTATTTAAATCAAATCTCTGGGCTTTGAGTTACGTGAGATAAGCCAATGTATTTAAAATTCATGATGTTAATTTTCTCTGGACTCTGACTTGATAGCAGATGCCAAGTTCCTGCCCAGAACAAATTTTACAGCTCAATTCCTTTTTCCCTAGCTGTTGGAAAGTGGTGAGCAATGGGTCATAGTTGATTAAATTTATAGACATTCCTTCAGTACTGCATTTTTTTAAAATTTTGGACTTTATTGACAATTAAAGGCAGACGCACTCAAGACTCAAGATACAGAGCCATGTTTTTTTACATAAGGTATGTTTTATTTATTCAAAATTAAGTGAGAAAATGTAATGATCAGAAGCTCTGATTAGTTAAGGTTAGTTAAGACCATGCTAATGAGAGAAAACAGCATTTTTGCATTTTGCTTGCTTTCCCCTGGCTTAGGGAATATTTCTGTCCTGAAAGCTTTGCCTTCTGCACAATCATTTAATATTCAGTCAGGGTTAGGAAAAATGACAAGTTCTCATTCCAAACCTTCAATTTTAATTCAAACAAACCAGCAAAATGATGAGTTGTCCAACCACCCTCAGTCCTTTAGTCTCTTCTAGGAGACTTCCATATTCTAAGATGTTTTTTATAATGTAGTTACTGACCTGGAGAACTGAACAGCAGCCCTCAAATACTATGTGAGTATGGTCACAGTACTTTCAGGCATAGGAAATAACAGCTAATTGAAATTGGGAACTTTCTGGATCATGCTGGTTTGCTTAGTTGGATGGGTGTAATTCAGGTTTGTTCAAATGACTATAATTATTCTATCTGAGTTAATGAAGCAGCTATTACACTTTATGAAGCAGAGATTTATCATTTTGTTGTCAGTGATACTTGGAAACTTAAGAAGAGATGTTCAATGAATTGAGGAAATCTTTGTATTAAAACATAGTATTTATGCATAAATACTGCTACATGGGGAAAAGGACAGGATGGCAAAGTCACAAACTGCACTACCAAAATAAAAAAAAAATCATGTTAGATATTAGGACTATCTTATGGTGAGGGTAATGAAACACTGCAATGGATGAACTGCCATATTTCCATAGGCAGTGATAAAGGTTGGTAAGCACATCTGTCAAGAAGGAATTTGTGCGTATTCATGACTAGGTGACCTTTTGAGTTATTTATTGATTTTGCTTCCCGCACTTTGTATATACAGCTAGTTCAGGGTTACATAGGCTGTTTGAAGCCATAGATTTCAGATAATTTCCGCTTTTGTAGAAATTCAGGCCTGGATCGTGAGCTGTTTATGCTGCAGCTCTTGTGATTTGTAGATGACCATGGATGAGATTAGACTCCAAAACCCTGTGTTAAGATTTCAATATCTAGAGTTTAAGGCCGGACAGACACCCAGTCTGATGAATTTCAGGAGATAGCTAATTGCATTCTTGAACTTGTTGGATATTCACTAAGGTCCCTAAATGCGGCCTAGGGAAGATTTGGGCCCTGCATGTGTTACCAGATGGATTTAGAAAAGTAGTATATAAATCTTCAAGAGATGTCCAGAAAACGAGATATGGGCAGATCTGAAATGGATTTTGGTGGGAGGCTGTTTTTTTTATTGTTGGCTGGGGAGTGGGGAACACAGGTTCTGGTTGCTGATCAGCCTGGAGATGGATGACCTAATCTCCTGGTGAGGGAATTGGCCTGACCGATTCCCTGGTAACGAATTAGTCTTGAGGTGTCCTCAGCAGAGCTGTCACCTTTTGTGCTGTGAAAGTTGGGCTGAGTGAGAAAGCAGGTAACAAGAAAGCTGGTTTAATGAGTGAGGAGGATGCTGAGCGCATCTTCCCAGCTCAGGGTTCCTCAGAATATGGACGTAAACTGCACCATTACTGATAAAAGCAAAATCCATTCTTGAATCTGATTGACTGAAGGTTCCAATTCCAAGCTGGTACCCTGTTCTCTCACAGGCATTGCACAAATTGAGCAGGCTTAGTCTCCCTCTCAAAATGCACAAATTTCTTGTGCATTAATAGAGCCAAGAAGATATTCCAGTTATACTTCCAGATGGACTTACTTGCTCCGAAGAAGAAGTATAAGTATGGTGGTCTGAGAGATTGCTCCCTACTCTCCTGCTGTAGTCCACATGACTAAGTTACACACAAAACTAGTGTGAGTAGGATTCAGCCCTGTTTCTTAAAAGAATATTGTTACTTGCTTTTCTAAAGATTGAAGACAGTTGATATAAAAACTGATGTAAAACTATGAATCTATGAATTAAATGTATTTCCAGTGTGTGCAGAAAGTTCAAGTCTTCAGGAAACTGCTGGTTGTCACTAGGAGTGACAGCCTCATACTGTCATAATGAGAAAGATAAACATACCAACTGTATGTGTATTTAAAAAAAATGAGTGCTGTCTACCTGGACTTCCGTTGGCCAACTTGGAAACAAGCTAAATGAAGAATATTTGCCTTCTCTACGTCCTGTCCTTTCATGCCTCAGGTTGATTCACCAGACCTGCAAAAATTTTTGAGGTGGTGTTGCAGAATGATGCACAAGGAATCTGAAATGCCCCATGTCTTCTCTTCCCAAATATCTCCTGGTGTCACCTGCTTTCGCTTTGCACTCCTTGCTCCAATGAGGGTTATAATCTGAAAGGTTACCAAGAACCACAAACATTTTCAAAATTTGCTGATGACTTCTAGTTGGGACCACCACACCTACAGGATGAAATGTGTTTGCAGATCTGTGGGGAAAAGCCCAGTGTGTGTCTGGTGCCTGGACATTTTGTCTGTGTGGCAGTAGGATAAATTTTTACCCAATACTGTTCCTTTTTAGAATATTTTTATTCAGTTCTGCAAGGAATAATGTCTTAGAATATTAGTTAAAGTTTAAGGTCTCACTCAGGCGTGCACTATAAAGCAATGTACAAACTGGCTCAAGTTCAGACAATTTTGACTAGGCAACAGATGAGCAGGACAGAATGTAGGTAGAGACATAGGCACTAAAAACAGAAGTCAGCCTTCATAAATTCACGTCAAAGTAGTCATATTTAGTAATGCATGTGCATAACAACAGAACACTTGCTGTTAAAGAAGGAACCAAAAGAGATGATAATTTCCATTTCTTCTCCAGACGAGAAGAATGTAAAGGGAAGGGTTAAATTTTGTTTTTTAAAAACCAATTTAAAAAGTAAGTAGCCAAAGCTGCTGGTAGCAGGACGAAGGTGAGAGTTCACGGTAAGAAGGCAAATTTATTTTTTTTAGTAAACAAAAAATCCTTTCAACATTTTTTTTTATTTCTGCTCTCCCATGAATATTTATAACTGTGAAAGATGAACTGACAAACTACATAAGGAAATACTAAAATTAACTGCCTTTTTCATGACTTTGTTTCAGTCATTGTCATGTAAGATTTTAGTTGAACAATGCCTAATATTTTCCCACAGACTTATGAGTTTTTCAACTTGACTAAGCCCACTGAGCATTGAAATTCTGTGAGCAGATCTCTGACGTTATTAAATCTGGCTATTACATATGTGCATCTAAACAAGGACAATATGAACCTGTATTAAATTTGGGTTCAATCATGCATATTTCCTCAGAACTTCATGTGGAAATGCTGTACCATTTTCTCTCCTCTTTGCCTAAACGAGACACTGCAGCACCTCTGTGTCTTTGGTATAAATAAGCAAATCAGAGCAACTCCAACTGTGATCCCTCTGGATGAAAAAATTAATGCCACATCTGGAGTTGAATTGTGTACAAGTTATGAAACTGGGTTTTTCTAATACACTCTATCTCTGTACGAAGGTGCTTATAGAAAGTGCTTTATATGGTAGCATAGCATTCCATAAATATTACACAGATCTTTTAGGATTCATTTTTAGAGAGTGAGGTAGAATTAAGTAGCTTTCGGGTGGTAATGCCACAAAGTCTGGAAAACACAAGGATTTAGGTTTCTCAGACTAATTGGAGGCCTCCATTGTGAGGTGAGTGAGACCTCCTCTAAGTGTTAACTTTATTAAACTGATTGAAAGAGAATCAATATATACATTTAGTTTAGCAGAAGAGACACCTAGTTAGGTTGATCTGTATTCCAGCTGTGGTCCAGTTACCTAAGTGTTTTGTTCACGTTAAACCTTACCCCTGTTGGTTCTAAAAACTGGTGTCCTCCACAGTACTTCTCATAAAAGTCTGAACTCTTCTTTAGTTTGAAGGCAAAGATCCATGAGATGTTGCACAGGACTTCGGGGAATAATTTTTTATTGAAAATGAGAATGGCAATGTGGAGAAAGCAACGGAGCTATTTAGGTTGGAATGATGCATGGACTAGCACCAGTGCTGCTGTAATGGTGTGGGATGCATTTGCATGTATGCAGGTGCTCTGTTTTTCATGTGAGGTTGGGGCACTGGCAGCAAAGTGTTGGGATAAATATCAACTCTTTTCCAGAGCACGGTTTTCGCTTTGCTGTGGGCCAGTCATTGTAACTGTGACCTGTGTGCAGTTGCGTGCAGTCTCTCTGGAAGCCCTTTCAGGTTCCTCAGGGGCCATCCTGAACCTGGATGATGCAGACTTTTGATTGAAAAGCTTTGTTCAGAAACCATGAGATAGTATCAGTGCTGTTTGAGAAAGTACTGCTATGATGCAGGTAACCACTACAGACAAAACTGTATAGAAAATACTTTAGAGTGTGCTTTATATAATGTTCAGAAAGAATAAAACCCAAAATCATTAGAAAAGCAAACTGAGCCACTTAGAGAATAGCACAAAAATGAAAAGGGTGAACTGGCTTAAACAGAAGGTTTAAAGTCTCTAATGACAGCCTAATGTAATGACAGTAGTGATAAAATAAACATGTATATTTTAAGTGTGGGGTTTTTTTAATCTTATTTTGCATTTGTTTACAGAAGAAGGAGCAAAGAACAGGAAAACCCACTGATATATAGTTTTTTCTAATTGAAACAATCTTCACATTCATTTTTGAGGCCTCGCTTTGCAAACCCAGCATACTGTTTATGCAGAACATTAATTCAAGTGGTTTAATCATTAGCAAGCTCCACTCAAATTATTCTCTTTAATTTTTATTACACAGATAATGCTGTTTGATATATTTCATGTTTGCTTATTATTTCTCTCATAACTTGTGTCCTTCCCGTTTGAATGGAAATAAGTGCTTTACACGAAAAGCTAGAATTTTACATCACATTTATAGTGATTGCATTTATTATATCTTTATTACCGTAGCTCTGTCAATGTCAGGCTTCCAGTTCAAAGCAACAGATTTAGTGAGTGTCATTATTGTTTCTAGTCACTGTTGGACTGGGTTTCCTGGATGTCTCATCAGCTATCAATGCAAAGACTTCAGCAGTGTGTCCCAGCAGATAAAGTGTCAGGGTTTTGTTTGCTGCAGTCCTTCAGTGGAGACAATGTTCTGTCAGAAAGATCTCTGCTGCCTACCTGTACTGTTGGGCACCCATGAATATCTGTGCATGTCCTGCAGATTTTCAATTTGCCAGATCCTCCTTCTTCCCATGTAATTCATATTCATGTGTTGGGAGAGGAAAATGAGCTTTTCAGGTTTTTCAATTCAGAGTTGGTGTCTTAACTGTAGATGAACTCGTGCAAGGAAAGAAAATATGCTCTTGACACCTGCTAGTTGTGCTGAAACAAAAAGTAATTAAGGGAAAAACTTCAAATTAAAAATAGAAGATTGTAAATAACAGCTTTTCTCCTTTCCAAACACTAAGATAATATAGCATCCTGAAGTCTTATAAGATACAGTGCTATCTTTGAAACTGCATTGAACATGTAGATTCTGGATTTCTCATAATAACTTATGGTTTTTAAGCAGTGTTATTTGTTTTTTTAATTTCTACATGATCCAGCAACATATTTTAACTTTCTAAACAAATTGGTGCTATTATAATAGAGGGCTATGAATTTAAACTTGAGTAGTTCATGAAAATTACCCATTTATTTGTCAACAGCTGTATTTTAAAGAGAGAGGATATTTTTCTATGAGTGTTTTTAGGTTATACAAATTTGTCTGTTCTGACATGAAGGTGATTTGTGGAGTGACTATTGTGCTTCGGGCACTTTCATAGCACTTTTCAGTTTATGGGCTGTGAAATGTTTGTTTTGTGACTTAAATCAGCACTATGATTTCTGTAAGCATTTCATCTTCATGGATATGCTGTAATCAAATTCATATTTTGTACCCTATAAAGTGATTACAAAAAGAAAATACGATGTTATTGGAATGGAAACTTATCTGCTTCTGATGCATGGCTTACTGAAATACACCTTTTTGATTTTGGGGATGAGTTAATGACTTCATTGAGCACACCTTTTCATACACATTGAGCATGCAGGTTGTGGGTTTTTTATATATTTACTTAACAGCATCTTTCGGTTGGCTGTGTTAAAAGAGATGTTGAAAAGAAGTTACCTTCATGTGTTCTGCACTTCTGTCTTTGAAGAGGTTTTTTTTCAGTAGCTCTGATTGATGATCTGTGACCTGCTTTGTTAG
Organism: Passer domesticus; assembly: GCF_036417665.1. NCBI lineage: Eukaryota > Metazoa > Chordata > Aves > Passeriformes > Passeridae > Passer > Passer domesticus. Next base: position 41,604,266 of record NC_087475.1, on the reverse strand, counting down.
GTGCTCAGGGTTGCTTTGAATGCATACTTAAGTTTAACAGTTGTGATCCTCAAGGTCTTCAAGCATTTGGTCTTGTGTTAATTTACCTGCAGGGGACTATTAACTTGTCTTATTATCTTGAGGTCATTATTTCCTGTCTGAATGAAGTGAAACTCAATTAGCATTTTCAAGTGTTCCAAATGTTAATTTGGAAAAAGGGGAAAGGAAAAGAGAAGGGAAAATAAAAAAGGGAACAAAGAAGTAGAAGGATTTGGCCTTTCAAATACAAAGCTGCAGATCCATTTCCAGTTACAGCAATGCAAAGCTATCATTAAAAGTTTTATCTTCCAAGGTTGATTTAAGAGCACTTTACTCCTGACTTCATCAGAGATGACAGCTTGTCAATATATAAATGCCTGTTTTCTAAGGGGGTATCTCTGCTTCACATAGGAATGGTAGCCAGTGCTGCATTTTTGTTTGATTTCAGGAGAATCAGGAAAAATGTTTGGAAGTCCTGCACACGAATGGATGATGATGATGTGCATTTGCATTGTAACTAGAAAGCCTTTGTTCTTGCGGATATTATGTTTCCCTAGATCCACACCTGTGATCTTGGTGCCTGACTTCTGTTTAACAGATGTTGGGAGAGTTGCACACACAGGAGATCAACAGCGCAAAGCAATGCCGTAAACTGAGGAGGTCAAATGCTGCAGTTCAGGCTGTATCTTGAATTCTCACCCTCTTCAGGTTTAACTGTCTGCTTCAAACCATTGAAAGATCCTCCTTCATCCTTTCCAGGAGCCTTATACAAATGTTCTCTATAAACACATAAATGGTGCGATCTTGGTTTTAGTCTAAGGATGTCCAAACTGATGGAGAATTGGCTTGTTTGAGTTTAGGGGTTCTTTGTCCACCCTCCTTTTTTTTGATTATGAAGTGTTTCAAAGTAGAGCCTTATTAAAGGTTGATTAGAAATGAGTGAACAGTCATAACTCTGAAGGACACTGGTCAGGTTACCCCCAAATAATTCTGGGGTACAATGCCGAGTGTATTTTGTGTTAACAGCATAAAACATGAGGATGTGGGTGTTTTGAAGACCTGACTCAGGCATAGGTAATTCACCTACTCAGAAGTCCCACGGTAGATAGCTAAACCCCTTGATGAGGAGCACAACCAAGAGCCTGCTGGCAAAGCAGGGGATGGCACTGCTGTGTCTTGGGTGACAGGGCACAGACAGGCGTGTGCCTGGAGAGAGGGTGATCAAACCCTGGCATGCCTCACTCCAGGTAGGTGAATTCTTTCCACGTTTGTCACCATTAGACCACATTGACAGATATAGGTCAAGTGCTAGTTATCTAGATTTGTAGCACCTAATTAAATTATACTTTTAGCCTGGGAAACAAAGCTGAGTTGATGGTACAGTCTGTTGCAGGATTTATTGTATCAATAGTTTCATCCTGGTCTGTTTTATTAGCTGCTGTTTTCCTTGGCCTTGTCATCTTGCTATGTCTGTTGCTATTGCACATCTGCAGGGATTTACAAACACAGAAACATTCTTCCACATCCGGATTCCTCTGTTAATTATCTTGATGTTTCAGGGTGCCTTAATCAGCAATATTTGAGCTATTCAAATATTAGAGAACTCTAGATAAAAGTGAAATTAGTTGATCTAGAATGAAGGTAGCAGCTGATTTTAGATTATGGTCCTGGTGGATTATCTGCAGAAGGCTGATTCTGTTCCAAGGTGCATGTGGAATTCTGTGTGGAATCACATTCCTGGGAGAAAGAGTTTTTTTCCAGACTGTTGATTTCCAGACAGTGTGTTATCACACAATTTAGTCAGGTGAGAGTTTTAACAATAGTTTTACTGAACACATATAAATACTTCCTGTAGTTTTTGGGGGTTTTTTTAAGGCTTATATTTATTCAATTTTGTAAGAAAGAAAAAAAATAGCTGCAGTTATTTTCTGTGCAACAGGAGGAGGGTTAAAGGCCTTCATTTCTGTGTAGCTGCCTTCAGGAGGTTGGTCTCAAAATGTTGGATTTGATTTTCATTACTAACTCAACCATTTTCACCTCTTCAAGCAATAGAAAGTTTCCCATCAAGTGGTAGTGATTTAAGGCAATATTTGGCATCCTGATGTTTGAGAATCAGTTGATTGTGTGTAATTAGCCAGACTCAGGAATGCATTAGCAACACCTCAGTGAACAGTGCTTCTCTGTCATCAAAGCTGATGCATGAGTTTGAGGCAAAAGCACTTATCTGGAGAACTGAGTAACAAATGGGATATGTAACTTCCCTTCTGAAGGTTACTGATTTGAATCCAGCCTTAATAATGAATAATGTTATACAGTTATCTAAATATCAAATGGGAAACTGTAAATCCAGAGTGAAAAGGTATATTCCCTACCTACCTGGCAGGCACAGTCATTGCTAGAGGACTTACTTGTACTTTATTTTCCTTAAAACTTCAGTGCCAAGGTTGCAAACGATTCTAATATTAATTTCCTAGGGGTAAGTCTAGTTACTTTATTTTCTTGTTTGCTAAACTTATCTAAAGCTACTCAACAAATGTTTAATTTCTGTATTAGCATGTGTATGATGCTGGGCTGAGACCTTGAAAGGAAAAAAAAGGGGCCATGTTGTCTCCAGAGATGTGGAAAAAAATGTGATGTGGAAATAGAACACAGTGTTTCTGTGGGCTGAGGGAACAGAGAAGGCTTTTGTATTTCTTGATGTAATGCCACAGATATTATTTTGTACCATCTTGCACCCTCTGTGTATTTACAGCCATGACCGCTGAGATACCAGCTGTGCAAAAGTCTCGCATTCTGGAAAGGACTTTTCCACAGAATGCCTTGGTCTGTGTGGATTCCCTGCCAGTTCTAGCCCATGTACTGGTAAATGAGGAATGCTGAGGAGATGTTAAGCATGAAGATGTTAATGATGAACAAGCAGTGAGCATGTTAGGATACACAAAGTAGGGGGTTTGGAACACTGTAAATATCTGGTTCCAGAACATCAGAACTCATGTCTGGGAGTATGAGTGCTTCAAACTCACAGAGAATGATCAGAAGATCTGAGCAAGAGAAAATGAAACAGGAGCAGGCCTTCCCTGGGCAGGGTTGTGTCAAAAGGGTGAGGGGGAGAGTGGTGTCCTGGGTAGAAGGTGGGAGCAGTCCCCACCATGCCTTGGAGATACAGAAGGAGCGTGCATCTGTCAGTAAATGCTCCCAAGCAGCAAGGGAAGTGGGAAATAGTGATATATGTTTCAGCTTCCTGCACCAGGTCTGTGTATACAATGAACTTTATAGGACACTACAGATGTTATACTTTCAGTCAAGAGAGACAAAGGTGTTCACATTCAAGAAGCGAGGTGTGTTTGTCAGAATTATTAGGTAGAGGGAACGGGAGGGCAGAAAATTTCCTGAAAATAAAGTATGGGTTCATTTCTTGCAAACTGATCATAGGATGGGATCCTGCTCCAAAGAGATATACCAGAGGACTCAGAGAAAGGCCAAGTCCTGGAGCTTACCCAGACCAAGGAAATCTTTTGGACCAATTGGTGCATGTATTCATGAATGCATTCAGAAGTGCCTCGGTTTCAAGGCTGAATACATGACTGTGACATCTGATGACTGTATCTCTGCAGGCTGGAAATGACATATCTGTTCTTGCTCTCCCTTTGGTTGGTCTCTCCAGTTGATTTTGAGGTTATTTCACGAAGTGAACATTCAGGGTAAAGGGAAGGGAACTCTTGAAGCCCTTTCACAACAGGAGCTGTTTCATGTGTGTCACAGGAGAGTCATTGAAGAGGGGGGAAAGATGCAGTGCAAAGATAAAAATGGAAGTAAACACCTTAAAAAGAGAATTCATAAAAGACTGTACTTAGCACCTGACCATACAGTGCTGTTTCATTTCTTTATTATTTTCAGGTCTGTTCTGTACATGTTCATTTTTATTTTGCTCCTTCACTGTACTGAACACCTCACTGACTTCAGATGGATCTATGAATGGACATGGAACCTTTTAGCTCGGAGGAGGCCAACTGCTGAACCCCTTGTTGATAACATAGTCACAATAAAGTAGCCTGGCTTTAAGATACCATTTAAGGTATGAAAGGTATCTATATGGGTTCCAAAAGTACCTGCTATTTGCATTTTGCCTTACTAATGACTAGTAAATCATTAAATCAGTTCCCTAAATCAGTTCTCATTGTACTCTTGTGTGTTGCCATGAAACATACTTCTACCTAGTGACTCTAGTTAAAATCCCAGTTATGGAGAAGACTGAAGCACTGGTGAAGGAGAAAAGGGGCTGGGTGGAATACTGTTCAACCCATGGAAAATATCCTTCATCTGCAATAGAAAGCAAAGATTTAGTCCTGAATACAAGAACTGACCTTTTCTTCAACTGTGCTGTCATCAAGTGCTCAATAAACATGGTTTAATTTAGTCCATGAATATAGATGGTTAATTCCTCAGGGCAACTCACTCTATTAATACAGAGCATCTGCACCACCATCACTAATAGAAGAACTCTACTCAGTTTCTGGTGGTTTGACTTTATTCACTGGGGGGAAATGGCAGTCTCAAAGGGGAAGGATGCTGACAATAGGGTTCCTAAGATTTCAGTAGTTTTGCTTTGGTAAATACAGTTTTAAAGAGAGTGGTAATCAATTTATGAACTTAGGCAGTTCATTTGAGACCTTCCACATCTCTTAATTTTGAGGCAGCTGGTAAGAGAGTTTTTACTCTGACTTCATTATGGAAATTTTGATACAGTGGGATGATAATCATGCTCAGAGTTAGACATTGTACATTAGCGCATTCTGGGCTGACTGGAAACAGGAGCACTTGGGAAACTGACCTTGAGAAGATAATCCAAAAGAGACAGAAATGTATTTCTTTTGTCTGCATGATAAAGTGTGGAACGGGGAAAAAAGATATGTAATTCACACATTACAGAAACTAGAACTTCAACTATAACAACAAGATGCAGCAATATAAAATGTGAAAACAGTGAATCATGAAAGACTCATTAGAACATAAGGATGTGACTGCTGCAAGACTCCATCTTCTGTGGCCAAGATCTTCTAAGTCTTTTGTCTCCCCAAAATACTACTATACTACTTCTAGAAAATGTAGACAAAGCTTCTTCATATGTATAAAAAAAGTTCAAAGTTTAGGAAACCAACCAGTGGGAAAGTTGAGGGAAGAACTTCTACACTGTCAGTAGGAGTAGGAGAATTTCCTTTCTGTAGCTCTTGAAAACCTTTTCTGGTTTTTCTCTCAAATGACAGGAGGTTCAGCTTCCCAAACTATTGGTGAAGAGACTCCATTTTAAGTCTCAGCTTGTACAGAGGAAGTATAGCTAGCAACTCTTCTTGATAAAAACACACTCTAGATTTTAGATGCCTGAGTGTTTTATCATTTGCAATTATTGGGATCTTCTAGTTTAATTTTCTACAGCATAGTTGCAAGGGATTTATATAATTCCTCCAGATGTTCTTGAATGCAGCAGAGGTCCCAGTCAGCCTGAGAAATTTTTCGCCTATTGACAGGTGAAAAGTGAAAAAGAAACTTTTCAAGTAATCTCTTCAACTCCTTTCTTTATGCAACATTACTTTCCAGCAAATATTCCTAAGTAATTTAAATTACATAATTGGAGGTATTTTCATCAGCTCTGATTACATTCTGTATTGCTCATCCTATTTTTGATATGTATCTTTAGGTTATGTATGCTTTAGGTTAGGTGTAGCTTTGTCTCCTTGGCTGGACATCTCCTCTAGAAATGTGGTACAAGGTCTCCTGAGGGGGAGCTGTCCTTGAAGCCCTCTGGGAATGGCCACCAGACCCGACGTGATGCAGTGCTCGTGTCAGCGCTGTGTCACTGTGTGTGTGATGAACGCTGTAAAACCTTTGTGCTGGTGGTGCTTACAGAAGGCAAGCAGACATGGGCAAGGGCAGCCATTTGTGCTGGTGGTCTACCAGACCTGGGTTTGGCTGCAGGCTTTGTGGTCTGTGCAAACTGGCAGCCTTGCTGCGCCTTTGCCACAGCTGTGTTGCATAGCAGATTGATCTTAGTTTGCTGTTCTCCGCCTGTCTCTGCCTTCATTCCCAGTTTTGTGGTCTCTGTCTCTTTTGGTATACCAGTCCTGCCTATTTGTCACAGGTGTTTGTCTCTTGTGTTCTGCCTAGGTAGTGTTTTCTGCCCATTCTTTTCAGTCTTCCTGATCTAGCTGCTTCCTACTCCCTGTTTAATACATCAATTTAAAGCTTAGTGAACTGTTTATTGTTTTTAAATTGTTAATGAGGATGTTACATAAATCCAAGACATCAGCATCATTCTGGACTTTTCTTTATCTATCCTTGTTTCATACTGTTTTCACTCATTATCTGTCAGCAATCTTAATTTATATTCTTTGCAGAGAGTTTTTGCTGTGCATGCATTTGTTTTTCAGGTGGAGTATTGTATGGTATGACATTATATTCTGTATTCTGAAAATACTGCTTCTGTTTCTTTCCCTTACTGATTCTTTGAGTAAAATGTAAAATCAAAGCCAAGGTGATTATTTTTGAGCCAAGTTTTAATATTTTTTATAATAAGTAGTATTTTTTATCTAATTTTTACATAAATAAATTTTTAGTGGTGTGGCCAGGGAAAGCAGGTAGATTCTTTAAATACAAAATCTGTATCTTTTTGCTCGTAAATCTAAAGTAGGCTGAAGTCAGCCTATTAAAATATGAATAAGTGTATTATGATGTGAGGTAAATGCTGATATCTTGAAAATTGTTTGCATTTCTTACAGCATGTATTTATTCAGCTTTGTAGTTTTATTCATATTTATTTTTCCAGGTGTGGAAAACCCAAAATACTGTTTGACCTCTGAGGAGAGGCTGTTCAGCAGTGCTAGATACTTGCTTGCTATTTCATTGTTTAATTGGGAAAAGAGTCTATTTTTTATTTGTTTGTGATCTTTATGGGTTTAAAAATGTAGAGCGATGGTCATTGCATTGATTTTTTTGTTCTCAGTGTGAAGGCAGACCAAAGGAGCAGGGTGTGGATGGCACCCAGGAGATATTATATTTCTATCCTCTTTGGAGGACAGAAATTGAGTTTGATAGAAATTGAAAAAATTGTGTTCACTAGTAAAATTTGCAGTGATTTTAGTTCTGTAGGTGTGAAACCTAATAGAAGAAATGACTGAAGAAGATGCCTTAGTGGAAGAGTGTGTGTGTTGCTGTTTCTCTGCCAGAAAACTCTTTTAATGAAATAGGGATACCTGTGAGGAATATTTTTCTTAAATGCCTAAGCTTTAAAAACTCTTTTTTGCACAGATCTATCTGTGTTTTTGACAGAGTAGATTTGGACATGCCGGAGGTGAGAGGGCATGTCAGCTGTCACTGTCTGTAGCTGGGAAAGTGTTTTCCAGTAAAGGAGGGATTCATGCTCCAAGCAAAAGTCTAAGAGCTTTGTTGCTTGGGAGCAGAGTTTTATGTGGAAGGAAAGTTTGTGCCCTGTGGAAGTCTTAGGAGATTAAAGACATTGTGGAAGTAAACAATCCAGACCCACGTTTCTGTAACGTTCCCCATGTGGGAAAGGGAATGGCAGCTGTAGTTGCATTACACTGTTCACAATGTAATCACTATCTCATCAGGGCATTGAGCATTCAAGTGCCTTAGCAATGTCTTCCTCTACTAACACATATTAGACTGGGAGACAGATGTTTATGTCATGTTATTTTATTCCTCATCAATCAGCAGTTTCCCAACCATCTTATTTTTAACTTGATTATTTACTAATGAGCAATAAAACCCACCATGCCTACAGCAATGTTTGCACAGTGGGTCGTGAAATAGCAACACACACACTTAGTATTATTTCTTTTCATGTTTACCACAAATCAAATCCTTTCCCAATGTCTATGTCCTTGTTTAAACCTAAATCACATCAGGGTTTTTGAGTTCTTTCAGTTGTTTCCTTTTAGTTACGGTCACAACATTTTGTCCACTGAAGTCTTAGCAGCTTGTAGCAGACTTGGAGACCAAGCCAGATAAGTTCCCTAAAGGCTATGTGTCGGGATGCTGGAAATTCATTTCTGATTTTTTCTGCCTTCCTTAGCCTGCATTAATTCTGATTTGTTATGAAGTGGATCAAAGCTAATAGGAAGCGAAGCTTCTTTCAGCTAAAGTAAGTAAAGAGGTTGAGGTGAAGGGGTCCAAAGATGCCACAAGGCTCTTAAATTTTAGAGTGACATATTCAAAGCTCTGTAGTCTTTGAACACACTGCCTCATATTATCTGTTTGTATAGCCTTACCCCTCCAGAAAGCCAAAAAAGGCTTTGGTTTGTACCCAACAATCAAGTTCACAACGACAAAGCCAGAGTTGAAGAAATGGCATGACCAGGGTGTATGAATGAGCTTAGGAGGGAGTTCCATTAATGTGAGCAATTATTGAGAAAGGGATTACAAAGCCATCATTCATCAAATCAATTGAAGAAGAAACAAAAAAAATCTGTTATGTTAGAAAGAAACTGAAGTATATGGAATATCAATGTAATGTTCTTGAAAACTGATGTAACTAACAGGAAAACAGAGAACATATAGGTACTGAAAAGGAGTGAAGACTGAGAAGTTAGAAACTATAATCATAAAAATTTAACTCTAGAATAAACTAATCATTGCATAATAGCAAATTAAAAGTCAAACTGAATTGTCTTTTTCTCCGCTGATGTTCCAGTGTTTCAAAATTATGGCATCTGATTTACAGCACCCTAGAGAATGCTGTGACTTAATTACCCAGAGTATGCTAGGCTGCTTGTGTCAGTCTCACTATCCATGTTCCTTTTCTTGGAGGGAAATTAAGGCTTGCAATGCCTTCGTTTTCTTTAATAATGAAGTGTGCTGCAGCTGAGGGCAGTGTCAGTGATGCATGCTTTGCTCCTTGTGCTGGGGGTTGTATTCATTTGTGGATCTTCCTGAAGTGTATTTCACAGCCTTTGACTTTCTTCTGAAGGAAATCCAGTGGCTTGCATCAGTTGGCTTTACCTTGGCTGCACTGCTTGTCAAAACTGAGATACTTGGCTGACTGTTATAATTCTGTAAATGTTGTAGTTAATTAATGTCTGCCATGACAAGATGGGTGATTATGGTTTCTAAGTAAATTAGTTGAAAGTAACTGTAGAAAACAGTACAGAGAGTACTAGCTGATGGTTATTTTCAGTGCAAGTGACTGCTCCTCTCCTTCTGTGTTGACTTTATCAAGGTTCGGGATTGTCTGCACAGAATCTTGCACCATTGCAGCTAAATGTTTTTGGTTTGTTGGGGCCTTTTTCCTCCCAGTGTTATTTAAACGGATGAATATCTGGCATATAGATTGGCCTTTATTTTGTGTCTGGCATATTCTTTTCCTTCAGCCAGGGAGCAAACTGCCTCTGCCCAAGGTGTGGTCCCCACTGGGAAAGCCTAAGAGCAGGTTATCAGGGAAGAGTTAGACCTGTCATCCTTCAGGGATTCATTGCTTCTAATCTGTATCATTCCGCATTTTAAAGAAGGGAGGAGGGAAAGCCTCCTCCTCTCTACCTACCAGAGCTCCCATGATCAATGTGGGATTAGCCTGAGTTTATGTAGAGAGGTTCCATCTCCTGCTTTGAGAAAGGGCTGGAGGGGCAGATTGAGGCCAGCAGATGGACAGCTGGGACCTAAATGGATTAGATTAGAGTAATGCACAGCAAGGCCAGGATGTAAGCAATACTTGATTAACCTGATGCTGAACACCAGAAAGGAGTCTGTTGTAGGAGGATGAATCTGAACCATAAGGATGTACCTGAACAAGGAGAGTTGGAAAATTGAGAGGGCTTCTTCTTTCTCTTTTTGTTAAAAAGATATATAAATCCCCAAGAAGAAAATGGCCATTTTTTCATTCTGTTTTCAAAAGGTTTGACTTTTTTTCCCCCTGGCTTCAGATACATTTTTTCAGCTACGGTGGAAGATTTTCTCACATAGTTCTGGTTTTTTATTGCCTGACTATAAAAGACCTTGATACCCACTTTCAACCGTTCCTATAAAAGTTATCGGTATAGCAAAATCCCAGTACCTTCCTTGTAAAGTGCCAGTCTCTCCTTGAAATCTGCCTTGTCCTCTAGTAGGTGGTAGTTTTTTCAGCCCGAGTGCGCTGCAGAGAGTTCATTACTCTCTTTGCCTAATCTGCAGTAAGCAGGCTGGAAAGATCCACCAATTCCAGCGTGTCTCAGGGCAATGTGTCTGCTTCTGGCACCTTGCTCCTCATTACCAAGCTCTGTTCTAGACTAGGAAGAAAAATGCTTGCACTTCAAAATACTCCCCAGCCCATTTGCAAGCGCTACAACATTTATTATTTTCATCATGTTTAATAGTACAGCTCCTCATTTTCTTGCCCTTTTATTGCTGTTACAGTAATGTGGGCTATGACTTCATATGACTTTTTTAAGTAGGCAGTATCACCTCTAGTTAGCATTTAGATGGGAAAATGTCTGAGGGTGTAAAGGTTGTTCAGAATGTGACAGGTATCCATCTAAAATGAGACTGAGAATATGCTGGAAAGTGATTTACAAGAAAATGTTTGCTCATCAAAAATGACTTTTTCAAGTGAAAATAGCAGTTTCAATAATACCTTAGAGAAACAAACTGTTTAGAGAAAAACAGGAGAAGCAATCCATGATATGTGTAATAGCATGGTACCTGATGTCCTCACCATGTAAGTGCATGAATTCATTAGTCAGGTCTTCCTACCTCTAGTCTTCCACACAGTGGGAGACTGGCCAGACTCACTGCTTATTAAATTCTTTGGTGTAGCAATTTGACAGTTGCAAACTCTAAATGAATAGTCCATTTGCCTAAAGGTCAATTTCCTTTCTGCATATACAAACTCTCAACTGGTCTTATAAAGTAAGGCAATTTCAGCAGGCAGGTTGTGGTGAGCTGCCCTAGAATGACAGCTGTGAACAGGAAGAGGATGGAGAAGATTTAAGTTATGTCCATACTCTGAACTAGACAGGGAAAGGATTTGACTTTGCAACACTGGCCTTAACCACTGCGGTGTAAAAATGTTGCATTACTTTTTCTCAATCTTTCCTGCTATAACTGTGCTTAGTTGTAAGAGCTATGAAGCATCATTCGTGTGGAGTAAAAAAAACCATCTTCTTACATACTGTTGTCTAAGGACAGATTTCTGGACTGATACAGCTCTTTCAGTTATGGGTATGTGTGACCCAGTATGTCTTTCCAGTATGACTGCTAATTTCTATGGAAGTGTCTTACACAGTTTTGTTTTTATCCTTCCAAGAGAAATTGCCAGATGTATACAAAATAACATATGTACAAGCTGAATTTATTATCCTAATTTTATTGGTACAACTTTATGTTTGGTCAAACCAAAGATGGTTCAGTTCATCTTACTGAAACTCTAAATTGAAGCCCCTGATACAAATTTTGTTTTAGTTTGTATGCTTTTGCCAAGTTCTGCTGAAGATGCAGCCTTCATGACCCAAGCCATCAATTCTTCTGAAATTGATGCTAAAACTCATTCAGATTTTACAAGATCAGCTTCATCCTCCCCTTCCCTTCCCTTCCCTTCCCTTCCCTTCCCTTCCCTTCCCTTCCCTTCCCTTCCCTTCCCTTCCCTTCCCTTCCCTTCCCTTCCCTTCCCTTCCCTTCCCTTCCCTTCCCTTCCCTTCCCTTCCCTTCCCTTCCCTTCCCTTCCCTTCCCTTCCCTTCCCTTCCCTTCCCTTCCCTTCCCTTCCCTTCCCTTCCCTTCCCTTCCCTTCCCTTCCCTTCCCTTCCCTTCCCTTCCCTTCCCTTCCCTTCCCTTCCCTTCCCTTCCCTTCCCTTCCCTTCCCTTCCCTTCCCTTCCCTTCCCTTCCCTTCCCTTCCCTTCCCTTCCCTTCCCTTCCCTTCCCTTCCCTTCCCTTCCTCATTTTCTATCTTTCTTGTCTTTCTCTCTGTCTTCCCTTTCACTCCACCCCATATTCAAAATCCACATTTGTGTGTTTATACTAGAGGGAACCAGCTTATACCAATTTCCATGCCATGTGTATAATTTACTCTTTGACTTTTGTAATTCCTTTTCTACCACGGGCATCTATGAATCTTGGGTACTCCCTTCTGCTTTGCCATGGGACACCACACACTGCCATAAATCTCATGGCTAGACAGAACTAAAAGGAGTAAAAGGTTGAGATGTTAGACACTGAGGAGAGCAGGTGTTACTAGAATTACATACTGGGAGAAGAGCTATTGAGTAATAGATGCAGAACTTTTAAAAATCAGTTTGCTGTCCTCCTGGAATTTCACTTTTTGTCATAAACTCTTGTGTAGTGTCATGGAGTTCTGCTAAGCAGATGGTGTTTTTTATCTCAGTGGTGTCTACTTATTGCTTGTGGATGAAGTGATTTTTCCATACAGTTAGTTAAAGTGTGACTTGAGGTTCTTTGGCAGTCCGAGTTTTTATTTAGAGAGTCTTAAAATATAAGTCATGGTTACTTATTGCTGATTTTAGTTTACACAAGTTTATCAGTAGGTGTGCTTCTAAAAATACAAGAAAACAGATCTCTAAGTGCACCTGTGGAGGTTTTCAATAAACTTAGTTTCTGTCCAGGGTAAGGAATTGGTATTTCGTGTCAGCTGCAGGTTATACTAGGAAAACTTTTCAGCAATAGGAATAATGAAGAAAGCAATGGAGCTGGTAGAGCTCTTTAGGAATTGGTTGGACAAACATATGTCAGGAATAAGTGTGGAAGGTGCAATGAATGACTGACTGAGGCATCTCCACCAGAAGTCACATCCAATTTCTAACCTAACAGGTTTTCTCAGGAATAGCACACAGAAGGATGGTGCTGGCCTGATTCTGGAGACTTGCAGTTGTGGAATTTGTCCCTCTGGGCAGTGGTAAATACATGTGTGTTTTACTCCAGTGTTTAGGCTTCCCAGGGAACTCCTGGGATATGTATCTTCAGAGATACATACCTTTACTTTGGTTTTGAGGTGTTTTTTTTTGTTGGATTAGTTTTGTTTGGTTTTTATTTCCCAGTTGGCTCCTTCCTTGTGCCAGCCTCATGTCTTTACTAGTTTTGCCAGTTTTCAGGCTACTTGAAGATTCCAGCTCTGGTTCAGGAAAAGCAAATAAATCTTTCCTCTGGGTGGTTTGTCTTGGGAATCAATTTTGAGAACTCATACGTGGTGGGCTGAAAATCTGGGATGCTATTGACAACCACTGAAATGGCAGAGCACTGGCTGGAACGCTGCCTTAGTTCCTTTTGGAACACTGGAAGGTTTCTAAGAGATTGCCCTGAAGTGGTGCCACTAAACTGTATTATCTTTCAAAGGTGTTTTATTAGCTTGGGCTGAATGTGGAACTTCCTTTTAAACTTCCTAAACGAGAGCTTTCTAAGCAGCCTTTGCACTCACTCCTCCTGCTACTTTTTAACACTTAGTGAATGAGATGAGCTATTAATAATTTGTACTCTACTTTTCTTTCCATAAATAAGTGAAAGCTCTCCATCACATGCTAAATAATGTGAAATGCTGCAATCAAAGGAAAAATGAGCATGTTGGCCTCAAACTTGCCTGACATTCACTTCAATTCTGCTAGTCTAATAGCACACTTTAAATTGTCCCTCCATCTTTCAAGCCTCCAGGTAGTTTATTTGACATACACATTCCCTTTTCTTTTTTAGTGTGCTTTTTTATTTTTATTACCATTGTCTAAACTGTTTGAATAGAATGTCATTCATTTGTATCATTATTGGAGGTACTAACTGTGTATCTGTCACACACTTCCCACACTAGCAGTGAAGTTTGAACACTTAAAGGATGGCTAAAGGAATAGTAACAACATATGGGTCTGCTGAAGCTCCTCATACACAACACAAATACAGTGCCCCTACATAAGATCACTGCAGGGAGGGATTTTCAGCCTGCCTTTTTCCTTTGGTTTCTTTCTGCCCAGTTCTTCAAAGGAGAAGGTGCTGGTGGTGTCCCAGTGTGATTAGTGAATATACTATATTGTGAGTGTGGGCGATACTTCATCTTACTCTCTACATAAATAAATCATCCTGATACCTTTTCAAGACAGCCGGTGTTGTGGTGATTTTATTTGGTTTGTGTTTCTTGAGAAAAGATAATTATGACAAATGTTGCCATCACCTATTGCTAGTGCTTTGGGAAAGGAAGAAGCCTGTGATTGCAATTAGCTCCTGTAGATAGCAGGAGAACTTAAACTAAAACTGTGTGTGCTTTGGTGTTAACTGTTTCTTTGGCAGAAATCAGTACTCGCTGTAGTCCGACTTTCCTGTGGGCACAGCATTTGTATCTCATTAGTATCTCAACACTGAGTGATGGCACTACAGAAGTCACAGAGGTTTGAACCATGAAGCTTGCCTACTCCGTTAGTCTGTAGGCTCCAGTTTGTCTGAATGAAATTCTGATTTTCCAGTTTCTATCCATTCTGTCTTTGATATTTCTATCATGATCCCTCTCAGACAAAATCATTGGCTAACTTCTTCCTGTTGACTCACTCCCTTATGAGGCGTCTTCTTCCTTTTTCAACAGAGACACTTCCAGCAGCAAAACACAACAAGGTAGATCCCAAATCCTTTTGGAGGGGTTGCAGCAACAAGCCTGTCAACGAGCTCTTCCAGTCATGAGACTTCTACTGGCTTTAGAGGCTGGAGCAGGTCCCTCATAACTATTTGTAGCATTTGAGTCAGGAAACCCTATTGATACACTTAAGTAAGCTTGACTATATAGGTGGTTGAATTTTTAGGTACTCTTTGTTATATGCAGTGATAGCAGCCCCTCACTGGTAATCTACTCTCTAAATATTTCCAGGAGCCCCAGCTAGTCTGTTTGTGTGGTGCAGTCTGATTTGGACCTCACAGCTTGTCCTAGGATGTGGTGTTAAGGCACATGGCTGGTGAGCACCATCATTACTCTTGGGTAGTAATCTGAAGTACCCTAGCACACAGCTCTTGTGGCTGTTGTGGAAGAAGGGGCTTTGAATGGACTTTACCTGGGACTTTACCTGGTCTCTTGAAACCACCGTGACTTCTGTCCCAGCAGTGACTTGCTGTTGCCTTCTTCCTTAAGAATAAAGACCAGCAATAAAGCAACTGACAGCAGAATCACTAGAGTTGTTAACCTCCATCATCCAGTATATACATCTGAAGTTTGGCTTCCTTTTCAAAATTATTTACTTACATTAGCCTGCTTTCTTGATAATCATGGTACAGGGTGAGTGGCTTGTAATAATCTTTACATAGAAAGGTGATTCCCATTCACTTCCTGGTTAATACTTGGGGACTCAGCTCATTATCCCATAGAGATGACCTACATCTATCATAGTTGAATGTTTTCCATGTGCAGAAAATGTAACTCAATCTCTGTTCCTAAAGTTGGAGATCTTTTTACCTCCCTTCAGATGGCTGAGACTGTTGATTGCCTTTGCCCATTATGGCTGGCTTCTGTTCTTCCTCTGTTGCAAGACTGATTAGTACTGCAAATTAGTCTGGTTTTCCAAAAGGAAAAAATTCATGGGTAATTTTTCACCTGCCATACTTTAAGCTTCACTTAATTTTCAAGTTCAATGTTATACCAAAATGCATAGGTATTTGAGATCACAGTATGCATACGTATCAGTTTAACTATACTTCAGTTATCAATTTTACCAGGCACCTGGCCAGTATGTGGCTGTTTTAAGTGTCTGTAATGCCCTGTATCACTGGGATCAGCTGCATGTAAATATGAATGTGTTTGAGTCTTGACCGAATATTCCACAATATCAGTTCCATGCATATGCATAGTCTTTTTTTTCCTTGAACTCCTGCAATAATCCTGGAATCTAGAGATGATTTTTATGTACTTTGACCAGATCTCCTAATTGCAGTTGCTGTTTTTCACTTTACACCTTTGTATATCAAAACTAAACTCAGTCAAGGATTTGCAACTAATTTCTAGATAAAAGGTATAAGATTTCCAAAGAGCAGATCTATTTACATCTTCTGTGAGGTCTTGAAGAAATCTTAGTAGCAAGGACTCAGTAATGTTGTCCTACTGCTACAGTTGCTTTAACACAAATTTTGAATGTCCAAAGCATGCCTCTTCTGAGTCACCCAGATCTACATTTTTACTCGTTAAAAAGCTGTAAAGCAGCTTGCAACACATTTATCATGATTAGTTATCTGAAAATGCCAATGCAATTCCACAGTGATTTGCATGGAAATACTCTGTAATAACACTGAACTTGTATTGCACAGGGCTGAACACTGGAGCCTTCCTACAGAGTGAAAAATTAAAAGAAGCCTCATCCTTTTGTTAAGAAAGATCATTTCAGGTCCTCCAAATCAGATGACTTCTGACTTTGTGCACTGTTCAGCTGATGTCTTACTGCCTCATATAATGTTGTACATGTCTGTTTTTGAAACCTGCTTGTAGACACATGTCAAACACAGCTTTAAAGACTGGCTCAAAAGAAAAAGCAAGAAATTTTGTAGAATATATTTTCTTTTTGAGAGTGAATTTTTTGGAGCAGGGTCATGGCTACTTTAATTGGAGGCTGTGGCTGAGGCCCCTCTATTAACAGAGAATAACAGAAGAGGGATTGGTAAGTAAGGGGGGAATTCTCCTGGCAGCATCCAAGGCCAAAAAGCCTTATTTATTCTTGACAGCTCTTCAGTGCCTGGATCCTCATAAAGACAGGGGTTCAGTTCTGTGACAGTGGGGAATGGTCCCAAGAGCTGACTAGAAAGAAGAACTCCAAATGATTTCAGTCTATTCTAAGTAATAATGTCTTTCTAAGGCAACATACTTCAGTTATATTTGAAGCCACCCACCCGGGATCATAAAATATGTGACAAAAATCTAAGGGGGATGGCAAGTGGCCTCAACTCTGTGAGCCAATCCATTTCTGTGAATGTGTTTCTTTGGGGAAAAAACCCCAACAAAATAAACAAACAAAAAAACAAAAAACCAAACCAAACAAACAAACAAACAAAAAAAACCAACCAAACAAAAAAAAACCCAGTGATCTTTCTCAAGGATTTTTCCTTCAAAAAATATTGTCAGAATTCCTCACTGAGCTGAAAATTAGTCTGAGCACTGTAAGAAGCTCCCCTACTCACTGCAGGAGGTACCAACATCCACAGGAATGCAGCAGCCAGAAAGGGAAGTAGCATCTTTCTTTATTAATGCTTCCCTCTCTTTTGAGGTTGGGGTAGAGGGATGGAGAGAGCCAAGACAGTGATAAGGTGCTTTATAGGAAGCAATGGATAATTATTCCTGTCTGTCCTCTCCCTCAGTCATTTTCCCTGGAGCACTGAGGAGTTTTGGTTCAGTTTTGGTCCTTGAGCAGTTTCTGACACAGCATGACTGCATTCCCCTTCTACAATCAGTAAACAGTGTGCTCTCACTCTCTGCTGTTTCGTACTCCAGCAAGAAAAACATTCAAGCTGGGTGGCCTGCCAAGGTAACCTTATAAATTTCAGTGACTTTAAAAATTTCATCAACCTTAACCATATGTGCTGAATGCCCCCAACAGCTGCGGGTTAAGAAGGGCATTCAACATGTAATTACCTCAAAACTGACTTTCTCTTCTGCTTAGTGCCCGTGAGTCTATCCTTGCCATGGCTGGCTGGCTCCCATTCAAGTGAGTATCCAGCATGCTGCATGCTGATGATGCAGCAGCCTCTACTGAGCCCACTGAAGCATAGGACAAGCTGCAGAGGTGAGGAGAAGTGCTGCCTTTCACCTTTTAATTATTTTTTACTTTTTTCTTTTCCCCAAAAATTCTGCAAAAATATATCCATTTTTTGTTTGGGTTTTTTGTTTTTGCTTTGCTTAGTTTTTGGATGGCCACTTATCAGTCTCTGTCTGCAAACAAATAATTTTACAGAAGGCTTCTTGAACAATTGGATCTTTACTCACAGTAGTAACTGCATAGAGTTGGGTCACACTTAGGAAAGAGAGGATTGAATTAGACCTCGCTTATTTATAGTCTGGTGCTGAGTGTTGCTATTGACATCAGGACATTTATTATCTATATGGCTGGTCACTTTTTGAAAACAGAACCAGTAATTTGTAGAAATGTACTTAGAAGAGTAATTCTCTGGGACAGATTGGTTTTTCATACTAGAAATGTTGGCTGAGATGATCCCCCATGGAGTGGGGAATGGTGGCTGAATAAATCCATCAGCAAGTTTAGAGCCGCAGTAGCACAAACAGAGCTACCCCAGGTTTGGTGTGTGGTACTGCTTGTAAAGCAGTAAGGAGATTATACTGTTCAACCTGAGGGTAAAGGAGCTCAAACTCCTCTTTGCTGCACGGCATTTACACCCTCTCATCAGAGGAGAAAGGCACTCTCTCTGTCACATGGAGGTGCCTCCTGGTTGTGAAGTGCATTTTGCTGTGGCAGGCCACTTAACTGTGTTATCTTGGAAGCAGTACAGTTGGGAAAGAGCCTCCATGCTTATACCTGAAAATGTTGGTCCTCTTTGTAGGACAACTGTGCATCCAAGTTTCTAGGCTGGAGCAGGTGCAGTGACATGAGGGTGGGATTTGTGTGACCCTGAGATCGGCTCAGCTGGTCAGAGCACGGCGCTAATGATGCCAGGGTTGTGGGTTTGATCCTGTACGGGCCATTAATGTAGGAGCTGGACTCGAGGATCCTTGCAGGTCCTTCCCACTCAGAATGTTTTGTGATTCTGTAATTGGAGATACCTGCTCTAGTTATTTGTCTGGCCTCTTCTTACAGTCTGTGGACAGCAATAGAAACTTTTAGGGCACAATTCATTGCATCCAAAATGGTGTCATTAGGCATCCAAAATTGTCATATTACTTGTAACCCTGAAGGCCAGTTTGTAACCACTTCTTTGGCTGTTGGTGTGTGTGTCTGTAGATGTCCTAAGTAAGCAAGGTTACCCCATGGGGGCCTGATGAGGGAAATGAAATACAATTCCTGAAAATGGCTGATGCCTGAAAAGAAAGCAGAAATCACTTCATTTTTGAACTCTTTTTAATGTCCTGTAGCCTGTGACCTTCATTAATACTTTGTAAGAATGCAGTGGCCCATGAGAGAATTTAGTGCAGTGCTGTGTTTTTATTTCTTTCTGATCTCTGATAAAGTTGGAAAGATCAGCATTCATATGAGGTACTGCCTGTTTCTAGTTAGGAATTGGGTTTTTTATTCCTAGCAGCTCTGCTTCTAATAATGTTCATGAATCTGACTGTCATCACAATCACATATTGATTAAATGCAGCATTTGACTCAGTTTTTAAACTTGAGTAATCTGTCACCATCTATAGATAGCCATTTTTCTAAGTAGTCTCCATATAAAACTTCTGTATATTTAATAAAAAGTTTTATCTAAAACAATAAAAGAAATTAATTCAATGTTTGCATTACCATTCAGGAAAAGGCCTTTGTTCATACTGAATATTTACTTACATAGCAAGTGGATATCACTATATTACTTCTCCACACTTTACATATCAGGAGCCATAATCTATTGCAAGTAGTGATGCAGGCACAGTGGTACAGAATCAATTAGTTGTTTTTACATTGCACTGCAGACTCCACATTTCCTGAAGTGACACCAAAAGACAAGCTTTAGTAAAAATCCTGTAATTAAAGTAGAAGCTCGGCCCAATGCGAAGTGCTGGCTGCTGTTTTATCAGCATAATGAAGAGGACCAGGAGACATTGCCTCTGTAATCAAACTCCTGCACTGGCCAAAGTTCAGCACTATTTCAAACCAGCAGCAAAGCCTGTAAGTAGTCAGGTGGTGGAACCAACAGTGCTAGTGCTGTAAATCAGCGAGGGCCCTGTATTTTCAGAGCCATAGCAGTGCAGCAGAAACACAGGTCTAATTTCTCATTTTGGTGCTCAAAGGCTGATTTTAATAAAAAACCCATGCATCCTAAAAATTGTAGTGTCATAGTATAATTTATTTATCAGTGGTTCCTCTAAATCTTGATGTTTTTTTTCCTGGGTTTTAGTACTTAAAAAAAAGAAGACCATTCTCTCCTTTTTAATGCACCTCATTGTAAAGGGTGCACTTTGAAGGTGAGGAGGTATAATGAAAACTATGATTTTTTGTTTGTTTATTTGTTTGTTTGTGTATTCTGTCATCAGTTTATTTCAGTGATGGCAAGATTATAAATCTGAGAGCCTGGCTTCTGGTCTGGCTTACACTCAGATGGACAGAATGCATATTTTTATACCTTACTGTATTTTCAGGTAGTATAACTAGGAAAAATACTTAATGAATAAAAACATGTAGCACAAACTCATTAGATCCCTTGACATCTCCTGGGTTTGTTCCACTGTTTCTGATTTGAAGTGATGACACCAGCCTTCCAGGTAAGATTTTTTAAATCATTTTGGTAAAAGATTTGAGAAGATAGAAATTAAGCTGCTATCCTACTCTGCTAAACACACACTCTTCCCTATCAGTCCTGCTGGGCTGAGCAGTTTTTGAGGAAGTCTCTTTGCTCTTTTGCAGTTACAGATTGTACCTAGAGAAGACACTTGCCCATGATCAGTAGGAACTGTTCCTACAGATACAGAAATGGTCATTCAGGACATCTTTTGATTGTAGGTGAGATACTTATGTTTTTAGGTAATTTAAGATAATGCCTAGTGAAAGACCATGCATATGCTGGCATAGTCATGTAGGACTATGAACCAGCAGGATACAAGAATTCAGCATACTGGGGAGTCTCACGTTTCTTTCAAGCACCTCTTTAAAACTGACAGACTCACAAAAATAATTTGAAATTTTTACACTGGAATTTTTGAGTAGAGTTCTCCTATTAGGGAATGTTCAATGAACACACTATTCAAGCTGTAGCTTTGCAGGAGGTGGTGGGATCCCAGACAAATATGATTGATTCTGGGTTTGCTTCAGGCTGGATCTGTGGCTGGGAAAGGAGCTCTTTTGGTGAGCTGTTCCTTACCTACTGATCAGAGTTCTTGGTGGTTTAAGACAGGGGCACTGGGAGCTGGCTCTTTGGCTATACTCAGAAAATTTGAAAGAAATTAGCTTTGACAACAAGGCAACCAGTGTTTTGATGTTTTAGCCAAGCTGAAGAAGGCTTTGTAAATGAATACACTTAAATATTCAATTTTGGTATTCCTGCCATCAATATTCCCTTTTATACATGCAGGAAATACCACTGTGGTCATAAATATCTCAAAGAACATGTGAAGTGTTTCTAAATGTAACACCTAAAAGACTTATTCAAACCTGGTAGAAGATACTTTATGATTTGCTTTTTGGAGATACAATGAGTCACCTCTGTCACAAGGGAAGTTAGAGTTTTCATTTCTATTTCTGGGTTATGGGGGTCATGTAAAAACTGTAGTGCAGTCATTTGATGCTGGAATGACAGAACATTTTGGCCTAATCCTTATTTTCCCATCAGCTGCATTCTACTTTGCAAAATTTGGAGCTGTCAGGATCAGGCAGGTTTTTATTATAGCATATTAAACAACTTGCTATTTAAATATTTGGGTGGGAGGCACTACTTAGACAGACTTAGCTGATCTGTCTTTAAGACTGCCTGTGACAGATCAGGTAAGTGGTTTTTTTAACCCTGGCAAAATTGCCTGCCACAGTTTATTTGAAAAGCCTGAGCCAAAACAGAGGAAAGCATCCCCACTAAGATGAGCATAAAACAAAGAGAAACTTAGAGGTTTTTTTTGAATCATAGAAAACTGTGGAGTTGACATTTTGTAGTGAGTAAAATAAAAATATTTTGTATGATTTGTAGAATGACAATACTCCCTCTTTGAAATAACAGGGGATATCACTGAAGTCAGAAGTAGTTCATGATAAGGATGCACTTTTTAAACTGCAGCACAGCCAGCAGTAGAAAATCAAGCAGTGAATGGATGTCTTTGAAATAAATACACTTGGGCTGGCTCATCACAACTTTGTGAGCTGGGTGCAGTGTCTTGTAGGAGAGAAGAGATGTGGCTGGTGGTGAAATCTCCATTGCCAGTTTTATACCAATTTACTGTAAAAATCACCCAAGTAAACAGCCGATAGCAAGAATAAACAGCAATGGGTCATCTCACAGTTTTCTTTCCCTCACATGAACTTTTCACAAAGCAAACCTTGCTATGTGAGAAAAGGATAACTTTGGGGTGGAATAGGGTGGTGAGACACTGGAACAGCTTGCCCACAGAATATGTGGATGTCTCATCCCTGGCAGTGTTCAAGGCCAGGCTGGATGGGGGCTCTGAGCAACCGGGTTTAGTGGAAGGTGTCCCTGCCCATGGCAGGGAGGTTGGAACTGGATGATCTTCGAGGTCACTTCCAACCCAAACCTTTCTGTGATTCTATAATTAAAGAGCAGGGGAAAGAAGGTGGAAGAGCTTTTCTGGGCTCTGGAACATGAGAAAACAAAGTAAAAGGGTCAGATGGAGAGTTGACTATGGCTGCTGTGTAGTGATGTATCTGCTTTGTGTTACTTGGAAATCTTTATGCATTATCTGGAAAAATATGGAGACTATCCTCAGTGAGGTTACAATGATAGTGTAATAAAATATGCGCCTAAAGTCTTCTTCTAATATAAAAAATCAGTTAACCATCCTGTTAAGAAACACACATAAATTTATTGCAGTGTCATTTTCTGTGATATAGTGGTACTTCAAAACACCACTGTGGAAACCCTCTGTACATCATTTAATGAAACACTTTTGAAAACACATGACTTAACACATGACTGCTGCTCTGTCCTTCTGGGTGTTGTGGCAGATTGGAGCAGTGAGGCTGCACATGGATGAGACATTTACCATCACCCTGGTGAGCACTGCCATTATTCCTGAACCACCCCCAGCCTCTTCCATGTGGAGAGGAGTGCCCATTTGGAGACATCAGTAAGAGTTTATGCAGTGGGACAGTTTGTGTGACTGACACCACTGAGTAGCTTTCCAACTGTTGCAAAGAGGGCTTAATTATCCATTAGTAAGGTGTGTGGCTGAATGGGGCTGGAATCAAAGAGCAATATGTGATCCACCAAGAACATGTGCTCTTTGTATTGGGAGTGCAGTAATGTCCCCTCCGAGTGACAATGCTAAATGGGAGCTATATCCTGCCTCACTATTAATGTGGAAAGAGAAGAGAAAAGGAGCAATTTAGCCTTGGCTTCTTTAGTCTCTTTATAGAGTATACTGAAGCTTTTCTTACTTTGGAAAGAGCTGGAGTCTTACAAAAGTGAAGGTGTTGATGTGTATGAGTATGTGAGTGGATGTGGTTGTGAATGTGACAGCTGTAATGCTGGCATTCAAGAAGTAAAGTCAATTTCACTCCTAAGGAAAAGCTTTGCATGTGGAACCCACTGACCTGTTTGACCGAAGGATATTTTCCAAAAAGTCATACAGCCTTCATCTGAAATTTCAATAAATGGAGTGACTGGCACTTCCTCTGGTAGTTTGTTTCAAAGGTTAATCACCTTCTCTGCTAGAAGTAGAGGCATTAATACTCATTTAAATTTATCTAGCTTCAGCTTCTAGTCATTGGTTCTTGTTAAGTCATTCCCCATTAGGTTAAATAGGCCTTTTATATTGGCGTTTGCTCCCTGAGAAGGTAGAGCTTTGCTGTAACCAAATATCTTCTTGGTCTTATTTTGAAATCTAAACAGTTTTAATTTCTGAAGTCCTTCACCATAACAACTTTCCCCAGCTCTCAGTGAAGTGTTGCATAGGTTCTCCACTTCTATTTCATTAATGTAAAAGGAAAATAGCAAAATGCTATATGATGTTCCCACCCATGGGATAATTAGAGGGAAAGTTATCATTCTTCTAATTGTTGCTTTATTTATCCAACCCAATGCTATATTTCATGTTTTTGCTGCATTGTCTGAGACACTTCTTCATTCAGTCCAGCTTACTTGCCAGTTTTCACAGAACAGAGACACTGTATCACTCATTAATTGTTGGAGAAGGGCACTTTCCTGTCTTTTGTGGGGTCTCTAATAAACAAAGACACTACATTCCAAAGAAGAAAATAAAAACTAAATGTGGTAGTCCAGAGTTTATGGAAGGAATGGACACTTTTTATGGCAAAAAGAAATCTACTGTATAACACGCTTTTGCTTTATTGCAGTAGCAGACCTGATAGAATTTTTGTTGTGCTTCAGCCAATTTTAAAGTCCAGCGGGAAGCAGCCACTGAGTTTGAGGTCAAGTTTTCAGAAATAAGGCTCTGGTATAGTGATCTAAACTCCGAAACCACCCTGTGCAAAAGCATCAGGAAGCCGCTTGTGAAATTATTTGGTAACATCTAAGGACACCTTTATAAAGGAGGTTTCTACGCTTCTCTAATTATAGAACTGACCATGCTGTACATCATATATGTGCAGTCTCTTCATCAAGCTGTCTTTCATCTCAGATTTTTCTTGTCTTTCACTTGTCAAATCGTAGTGCTTGGGTTATTGATTGCTGGTTATGTTCTGCTCTCTCAACAGCACTTTAGCAAAGTCCTTTCTCAGTTATGTGATTGTACCATATCTGTCTGACTGTTTTTCTTCAGTGAATCTGCTGTAAAAAAATTGATAGAGGTGAAAAGGTCTCAGATTATTACCTCTATGCATTTCATAAAGCAGAGTAACTGGTTGGAGGAACTCTGCTTGGAAGGTCTCTCTTGTGGGCTCCCCCCAGTGAAAGCAGAGGGAAGGTTTTGTGTGTTCTAACCGTAAGAAATTATTTGACTGGAGTTCAAGCCCTAGCCCAGGTACACAATTCCTGTTCCTTCCTGCTTGTTGATGCCACAACATTCTGCTGCATTTTCACTCCTTTCATACAGTCTACCTGTAGGGTATTCTTTTCCAGGTTAAATTACATTTTTTCATTTATTTCTAAGCAGCACTTGAATACTGAACAGACATTTAGAGGATGCAATAAAAGTACAATATACATGGTAATAGTATAAGAGCTAGACATGCAAAAAAACCTGTTTTCAGAAGAGTGTTCCTGTGTCAAATTAAGCATGTGGAAGTCAAAGATTGCCAGAAGTAAAACAGTTTCATGTTGTTTTAATTTCCTTCTTTCATGTATGTGATTTATAATCCAGAGTCTGGAGCATATTCACCCTGACACAAGCCTATTTTGTAATTATACTGAGATAGTGCATAATGACAAAAACTTTGTTACGAGGTGGATGAGCTGTTGCATACAGAATTCTTCATTTACCAGTTGTACTGTGCCATCTTTGCATTTTTAATTTAAATATTTAAAAGTGTGCTGGGTCGTGGGTAGGGAGAAGGTGGGATGAGGTGCCAAGATACAGCATTTAATGTGAATTATCTCACACAAGTCCCGAGCAGGAGACTCCTTCACACCCACAGCACGGAGCAGACCTCTGCAGTTTGGGAGGCAGCAGGTAACTCTTGGCAGAGAGAGCAGAGCAGCAGCCAGACTGAGGAACTGTGAGTTTCTCACCCAGCTCTCTCTCCTGCCAGCAGAGCATTGCTGAGAGGTCCCTAAATCTTAAATTCTCCATGGGAGTGTGCTCCCAGGCTTTTCTTGACCTTTTTCTGCCACTGCCCTTCCCTCCCCAAGGAGGGAAGTCCTGCAGGGATCAATCTGTATGAACTGTTTCATGGAAGTGAAACAATTGGGTAACACCTCAACGTGCATGTGCTACTAGCACTCAGGTAGCAGCCAAGCTGTGTTTTGCTATTCCAAATTATAACCATGTTCAGGCTCTTCCATAAAGTGATTGTAAATTCTTATTTCAACTGGGTGATACAGAGAAGAGATTTTTTTTTAAATTTTTTTTCACACTGATTTTCCTGGGGAAAAAAAAAAGTGCATGTATTAGTCTTTGAAAACCACAGCCCCAGATATTGAAATTTGATTAAATTGAGAGTACTGAAATTATCATATCACTGCTTTAGCAGAATATAGTACTGCCAGCTGTCAATATAGTAACATAAACTGGTACATATAATTTGGTATTTCATTACTAAAACCTGCTGAAGGGGTTCCTCTGAGTCCTTTGGGTTGCAGATTTGCTTAAGCTGAGTTCCTCCTCGCAAATTTCAAGCTAATGAATCCCAGTTACCAACATTAGGTTATGATGTAAACCCTATTTAATAATTTTTTTAAAAATTCAAGTGGTAATTTCCTGTGCTGCTAAAGGTTTCATATATTGAATTTTCAATGATAAGAGAGTTCATTTGGCATTTTTTAGTCTTTATTGGGAAAGAGAGTGCATCAAAACAGGACTAGAGTTCATGATGCAGTGCGCTTTTTGATATTCCAGATAAATAATTCCATTTTAATTTCACAGTAGGAAAACAACTGATTGAGATTTAATGTCATATGCAAGGAGCTGCACAATATGTTAGTTATTTGTCAATCTGATGGAAGAGCAGAGGAGTTTACTTCCTCTGATTCCAGCCATGCTATATTTTATGAGTGACTTTTACTTGTTTTACTCATTCCAGATAAAATCTGTCATGATTATACATCAGAAAACATTTCATTATTCCATCCATGAGAAATAACTGTAGTCAGTGCAGAAGCAACAGATTGCTGCCTCTTGCAAGCTTTATGGAAGTGTGCTGTAATGAGACTGAGTACCCTGGATCGATAGTTCTCTCTAGTAATACAATCTGCTGTCAGATAACCTCCAACAGCTTTACAGATTTAATGAACTCCCTGGGCTGATGATAAAAATATAATGTAAGGAGGAAACTAAAACAACATCATGTATTAGATGTAGCCCTAGGCAACATTTTATGACCATCTTTCCTTCAGTTGTATATTTTTAATTATAAAGTCAGTATGTATCAAGCACTGTCCTGAAATTCTCCATCAGTGAAATTCATCTTGCTCTTCTCAAGTCAAGGATAAGGAGACTTCATGTAGGGAACTAAATGAGAATTTTAAGCTCTGTATTCTCACCACTTCAGTGGTGGTATTTGAACCTGTGAGCTGGAGGAAAAGCCATTTCTCCTTGTGACCTCTTCCAGGCAATTAAACTCTTTTGGAGCAACATACTCCAGTCCCCCTCTGCCCCATCCACAGTAGGATCTTAATTCCTACTGTTTTTTTGGAATGGAGGAATCCAAAGAAAGCAGCATGAATTTCTAGTTGTAGCACAGTCAATGAAAACGAGTGTCTGAACTTCTGCTAAAAATATTGTGTAAGACTGAGAAGTAAGTAAAGTCTCAGGTAACGATACCTATTGTAAGGAGTGTATCTACTGTGGAGAAGCAAACCTCTTAGATAAGACACTGGATAGCTGTAGGAGCTGTAGGAGCCTCAAGTGTGCCTAGGTATGAGCACACTGACAGGAGTTAAGGATTTTTGCCTAAGATAGAAAGGTGGAAAACTAACTTAATGTTTTAGAGAGGAGTTAAAAATTATTTTCCTTCCTAGAGAAAGGTCAATAAAAAATTGCCAGTTCTCTATAGTAACTTTTTTTTTTTTAAATTTTCAACCAATTAGATAAGAACTCTTATGCAGGTTTCTGACATACACACTACTTTGTCTAAAACTTATGAAAAGCAAACATAGAAACTTTGTGACCTGTAGTCAGATTGAAAAAAGATAAACTGTGGTTGTTCTTTTTTCTTCTGTTGTGTTTGCTCTCCAAATGAAAAAAAAGTGGCATTGTGACACCACTTACTGAATTTCAGTTGAGGATACCTGGACTTCCTCCCAGTAGTTTTGATGTGGTTCCTTAGTGGTTCTAAACTCTGCCATTCACATGCTGCTGCCATTCAGCCTTCCTTTGTTCCTTTGGGGTGCTGGGAGTGCAGCAACCATCCAGGTGCTTCTGCCAAGGTGTAACTCAGGTGGTGCTAAGTGCACTCAAGAATCATAAAATTGCACAGCTGGACTTGGAATCACAGACATCTAGGCTGGGTAAACCCTTTAAGATCAACAAGTCCAGCGCAGCAGGCACATCTCCCCTGCAACTCCCCCACATCACCCCAAAATCACAGGTACAAGGCTGTGCAAGCGGAACTAAGCAATGATGAGGGCAGTGGTTCATCCAGCATGGTGGTGCCACTGAGGTTAAGTCACCAAATCTGCTTCCATGAAGCAGAAAAGACAGGTCACTGTCATAGGAGACTGTCTCCTGTGGGGAACAGAAGGCCCAGTGTGCAGCCTGGACCCATTTCTTAGGGAAGTCTGCTGCCTCCTTTGGGGCTTGGTTGAAGGTATGAAGAGAAAGATTTTCACCCTGATACAGCCCTCAGATTGGCAGCAGGTTGGCAGCAATGAAATTGCAACAAGAATCCCAATGGCAATTAAAAGAGATCTCAGGGTGTTGGGACAACTGGCTAAGAGATCAGGAGCATAGGTTCCCTTCTGTCCTTCCAGTTGCAGGGAATGATGAGGGAAGAAACAGGAAGAGCCATCACCACTGAACCATGTCCCTAAGCACCATAGCTACACATCTTTTAAATGCTTCCAGCAATGATAACTCAGCCACTGCCCTGGGCAGTCTGTTCCAGTGATTGACAATCCAATGGCTTTACAGGGGAAAAAGCATGGCTTATTCCTTTCTCACAGAGCCATCAGAAGGATCAAAGTTCAAGGTACTCTTGGGGAATTCAGATGTAGGTCAGTGCTGGTGGCCAGGTCTTGGACCACCTGAGGCAAGGTTACCTCCAGAAGGACAGTGGACAAGATAATCCATAACCATAGATTTCCTGATGAAGATTCACATCTGACAGGACACAAGGCAGAGGTGTCTCCTTTCCTGAGCCAGCTTCATAACGGACAGTAGACACCAAAGAGGGATTGAGTGCAAATGCTCTAAAAAGCACAGTGTCTCTCTCATCTGTGCATCCCAAGCAGACCCCATCCTCCCTGCTGCAGCTTGGTGGCCAGGGCAACCTGTTGACCCCCACAGTGGGGGAAGGTGCAGAGGAGGTGGCTGGCCCTCTGCTCTACCTGTCAAGCTGGCAGTGGCCATAAAAACAGAATGAGAGTTTATGTCTGATGTGCAGAGGTGTCAGATATTTCTTCCCTGAACAGTCTATTTTTTGGCCTCTTTCAAGAGACAAAAGTGCCATCCACACTGAGTTACTAGAAGAAAAATGTTCATGGCAGTATTGACACCGCTTACTATCCCATAGGTTTGATTGGTAACATTAGTGGAAAGAAGGCAAAATTTATGTTAACAATTTAGTTCTGTTAGAATTACTGAAAAATGGAAATATCTCTAAAGGAATAAAAGCAAGAGGTTATATTTATGACAGTGCCAGAATTCCTGGGGAAAAAAAGTGCATTAAGTAAACAGGAACCACATTGTGTGTTTTGTTATCATGTTATAGATCAGAAGCTTTTAAACCAAATAAGATCACACTGCCCCATAAAAGTGAATTCTTTCCTCTTGGCTTAGATATATTTCCAGTCAGGAAATAGAAGCAGAAGACTGGAGTGAATGTGTAAACTGAATTTAAAAGGAGGATGTTCACTTACATTATTTCTCTAAATGATCTGAGCTCCAGGGGTTGGCAGATGCTTTTACAGGAATCCTTTGAATGTTGGACAGAGAAATTTTTATGCATGCTGTTAGACCTACTAGCATTTTTCTCAAGGAGTCTGCTACTTGAGCTATAATTTTCAGTGCAATTCATTCTTGTTAAGTTCTAGAATTTACCATGTTAGTGACCTGCTGCCTCTTAAAAGAAGGAAACCTCTTATAGTGTTGTTGAAGACCACTGAGAATCCTCCATGCTGACTGCATTTGATGGGGCTTCAGTGATTTTGAGTGTTGACTGGTATTTTGCCGAGACTTACTTAGAAGAGACATTAAGTTTTGTTGCAAATAGCTTGTTTATGAAACACCTCAGGGGAAGTAGGTATATTTTGTTGAGAGGGCGAGAAGGAACTTGTGAACTGAATATAATAAGCTTTTAGCTGAATACAGCAAGCTGGACATAAGTAGTTAATATGTCTTTTGGGAAATTATATTCCAGTATTTCCATAGGAATAGACAGATACTTCCTTCAAAAAGATCACAGTACCCTTCAGGGATTATGAGCTGTTTGCTTTTTACTGGCCCACTACCTTCCCTGAAGTTCCAGACAATGCCAGCAGAGAATGAGACCACCAAGCCACATCACAGCTGTGCAGTTTAGCACTGTAAGGGATTGCAGGCAAATGGGTGTAATAGCTTCTTCTTGGGCACAGCCTGAAGCAGTCAGCCTTTTTTCCCCCTTTAACTCTTCTTTCATCATCATTTTCCATATTCATTTTATCGGTCCTCTCTTTCTGTGTCACATAGGAACAATCCAGCTGGATAAGGTGGCCATCTGGATGGCTTAAGCAAGGAAGCCTACAGCCAACCTACCTTGTCCTTGCAGAATGCTTTGATACACTACATATCAAAATCTCAACTGTACTTCTTCACAAGTGTTTAAACGTGTATGCATGTATCAATAAACTGGCGAATGTGCCAAAGGAGAAAAGAAGTCGGAAAACTCCAGTTATAATGGCAAAAATCAAGAGCAATATCAGTCAGTAACACACCAACTGAACTACTATGAGTGCCTTGGTCTCATGAATTGCAGCTGATTCCTCATAAGAGCTTTGCAGAAGTGCACAATTATTTAGGCCTGTCTGAAGAGGCATGTGGGACAACTCTTCCTAGCTTTATTGAGCAAACAGAAGGCCCAAAGGAAAAAGACACTGCTCTTGAGATCACTCTTGTCCTAGTCAAATCATCTGTTGCTGTGATTTGGGGAGAAAATGTTCCTATCTGGAGAGAAACTTCCTGAACTTTTATCAAATTAAGAGAGAGCTCTTGGAAGTCTATATATTTTTTCCTCAATGTTTAATCTTTTCATCACCTCCCTTTTAAAGTCATAGTCTTTAGCAGCTTCTTAAAGTACATCAACAGAAGAATTGCTCATTGTTCATTGTAAGTGTCAAAAATGTGTTTTTAACATATGGTACCACCTTCATTTGCACAAAGCAGATATTTTTGATCATGACTATCTCTGCAGAGTTCTTTCTGTCTGATCACATGCAGAATGAAGAATCTTTTTCAGTTCAGAGGTCCCAAGTAGTCAGTTTTCTAGTTCATCTTCATCTCAGGGGAAATGAGCTTCTTTAAGTTATCTGGTCCTGCAGTCTTATGTGATTTTAGTAGCAAACTTTTTCCTCTTCTAACTTTTCTACAGCAGTCTTTTTTTATAAAGCTTACCTTTGATCTCGGTATGCTTTCACTCTTACAGTGCATTCTGAAGCAAAACTTGGCAACAGCTGTCACAAAGTAATGAAGAACATCCCTGAATATCAAATGTAACATGAAGCTCTGTGAGTGTGGTGGCTTGTTCCCAGGAAATGTCAACTCTTTTGCTATGCAGCACATAGCAAATACAGTATAGACAGCCATCTCCCAATATGTAGACTGCTAGTCTGCAGCCTAAAAATAAGACACAATTTTATAGGTGAGAAAAACCACTAATATGTGGTTGAGGTATTAATGGATGAAAATATCACCGCTGTGTACAAAAAGCCTGTGCTCTGCTGATATCAGCATTTTATAAGAGACAATCTGCATGTTTCTCTTTGATGATTTTCTTCTCATACACAGCCTTAAGGCTGTCTGCAGAGAAGATTAAGACAAAAGAGGTTTTTAGTGGCAAAGAAAAACACAATCTGCCCCAGATTTACAGAGTGTTTTACAGAGGAACACTTATACCCCAATGTCCATGTCCTAATAGTATACCTAAGCCATGCAACTAAAAAGAGAATAATTTGGTATTTACAAAAATACAAGAGAAAGACCAAAATTGACATTAACAAAATGAAAAAAAAATTAGGCAGCAGGCTTGGCTGTGTTTCACTACACTGAACTGATTTATTTTATTTTTTTTTTAGCTAAATCTTGTTTTCTTAGCATGAAAGAGTAACAACAGCTCTTTTTTTCTTTGCTTTTTTAGAAGTAGGAGCTCTCCTAGAAGCTTCTCCAGACAAAGTCATATTAAATAACAGTTTATGAGTGGATTGGATAAAATTTGGAGATGACTGATGACAAGATTGCTATTGGCTGTCTATGGAATATCTCAAGCTTTTAGCTGTTCTGTTGAGAGTATAATGCATAACACTCCTGCCACACAGATCTCAACAAGGCTGCTCTAGAGAGCCACAATGTTTAAATGTCCCTTTTAACAAGAATGTTCATAGTGCACTGGAGGTAGCTTTGCTATGTAGCTTCCATATAACAGATATGGAAACATCTGTTAATCAAGTTTTAGTTTTGTTTTGTCTTACTCCATTTTTAAGTCAGAGTACATATGTGTGTATGCTATGGCAAGAATCAAATCCTTTTGATTTTTTGATAGATCTGTCCCACAATATGATATGATATGATATAAGCATCAACTCTGAACACAGAGTGGGGAAGAAAATGCAATATTCAACAGAAGTGCTAAATTTAAGAAATACTGGAGGTTGTGCATACACCTGTCCTCCAACCACTCCATAACTTTTCTATTTAGGCCATTAAGTGTGTCTGTGGCTGACTTTGAAGCTGAGTGACTTTGTGCCAAGAAACCAAATAGCCTATCTGGAGGTAGAGCAGTGCTTATCTAGGTTTTACTGATCACATTATATTCCAGGGGAGAAAGGTTTGTGGAGATTAGCTGTTGCCTGCTCTAGTGCAGCAGAAGAGGGTAGACACAGAAACCCCAGCATGGGCCAGACCAAACTCAATATAGATTCAAAAGGAAGTGTTCATTGCTGTTGGATGTGGCTCCTCTCTGAAAAATCAGTGTACTTAATGTAGAACTGAAGGTACAAGAATCAGAAATTTTGTAAGCTTCCTGCTTTGTTGAATTTTTAACATTTAGGAAATTACACTTTGATTAAATAATTATTTTAGCCAAGCATATTTTACAGTTCAAAATGTAAGGACTATTCTCTTTGTATACTTCAATGCCTTTCAGGACAATTATAATTACAGTAGAAACCTCATTGTAGTGATTAGCTTTTTATCAATGGGTCTCAAAGCACTACCTAAAGGAGCTGAGAATTATTATTCCTGTTTTATGTGTGAGGAAGGAGTCAAAAGATGATGAAAAGGCTGGCAAAGGACAACTGGAAGAGTGTAACAATGGCCAGAATAGGAACACAGATGAGGGCAAGCCTCATGCATTATCCAGGAGGCTGTTCTTCCTCATTCCTTGCTTTCTAGTGATGTTTTTTCTCAAATATTAATATCCAGGTTATATAATTGTGTTTTTCCCTGACAGGGAGAACTGCATAGCATGGAGTTTATGTTTAATGCAGCACTTATGGATGTATTGAAACACTGAGCAGCTGCCTCCCCTTGAAGGCGAGCTCTCCTTACCCAGAGTTTCATGTGCTGAATCAGACATTTGCTACATCATGCTCCCTAATGCAGAATGAAGTGATCTATTGGGCCCTTCCCTTTCCATAAATATCACTGTGCCAAAGACAGTAGAATAGTCAGGTTGTCTAAAATAAAAAAATACAATTATTTATAATACCAGCTATTTACAATTATTTGTCAGATTTATCTGACAAAAGGAATTTTCCTTTCACCTCACATGTGCTGTATAAAACATGGTAGATAATTTTAATCCAAGTGCATCTCACCACCAGCTAGGTACAGACTAACCACCTATTACCCTCGGAGGGTCACTGAGAGCATTAAATCTGAATTGCCTTTTAGAGATGTCTTTCTCTCCCTCTTGAATGCAGAGACAACTTGCAGTGACCAATATCCAGCCCTGATTGTCTCAGAAACTCCAGCCTAGGCAGGAAAGGCCTTTTGGTCTGTTTAGGGAGAGAACATCCCTCCTTTTTTTTGTATGCATAGTTAAACTTGTCAATGAAGGAGTGTGTCAGCAAGTCTCCAGCAGAGGCAACTGTAGCAGGTAGCGTTGCTGAAACCTGTGTTTCCCCTGGAATGAATCATTCAAGACAACTCTGGTTTTATACAGTGCTCCACATTGCGTCCTCAGAATGGGGAGAGCTGACATGTTGTTTGAAAAGGTCACTTAAAACCTGTAGGCGGTTGGCAATTATTAATATTTATTAGTTGTCTAAGGAACTTTTTGTGAAGATATTCCTTAAAGCTTGCGAGCTGACAGATAAAACTGATAAAGTTCCTGTTCTTATCTCTTAGAAACATTTTTTTTCTATTTCTCTTCCTTCTTAGAATTTATTCTGTGCATCACGTTTTTGCTGAACAATTTGGAAGTGAGAGGAAATTATATTACTATTGTTATTATTATTTGGAGCTATACAATTATACTATTAAGGTTAATGATGCCAGCAATTAAAAGGCATCTAGTTATTTGGAAATTGTCAGTTGGGACAAATTGTTCTTTAATGTCTCTACACATGGATTACTTTGATGGGATTGTAGGAAATTGGTAGGTCAGTGCAATATTTCTTGTTGCTTTTTGCTGTCAGGAGCCTTTCCCTGCTGTCCTTGAAAAGTATTGTAGGAAAGTATAAACCACATTATACCATCCCTTATCTTTCTTATGGGTATTAGTTACAAATATTCTCATTAACTCTTCGTCAATGAATTATGGACCAGCTATTTATGGTACAGAATTATAAATTGTCTGTGAATGTTTGTGCTCATGGGTTTCTGGCTCTGAAATTGCCTCTTTTTTTACAAAATGGTTAGTTGTAAAACATGTCTGGATTTCTAGGGTATGAGTGGCTTTGTCATGTAAGCCTTCCAATAAAATTTTCCCTTTCTGGAAGATACTGCAGTGCTTTATTTTTTTCCCTCATGAAAAATCATTGCAAGCACCAGGCAAGCTGCTCACTTGTGCTTCCATGGAGCCACAACTTCATGTGCAGCTGAGAGGGGAATATCTATAA
This sequence comes from Passer domesticus, assembly GCF_036417665.1. NCBI lineage: Eukaryota > Metazoa > Chordata > Aves > Passeriformes > Passeridae > Passer > Passer domesticus. The sequence continues at coordinate 41,569,413 of NC_087475.1, read as the reverse complement.
AGTCAAAATTTTGTAATCACTAGTTTTTGATAAAGTCCATGTTACTTAAAACCTAGCTGGGAACACTGGTGTTTTCTGGCATTCTGTGCTCTGTTTTGACTCCTCATTAGCCTTCCCTCAGTGAGCAGGTGTAGTGATACCTGCAGTGGTTTTCCCTGGAATATTGTCAGGTTTATTTTGGGCAATTAGATGTGACAACATCAACATTTAGAGTATTGCTTGTATTCCCTGTACTCAGTAAAAGGAACAGCTGGTTAATACTGATAGTACATTGAAATGAACACATGTGGATGCACAAATACATACAATTATCTAGGGGATAGTTGGCATGATTTTTTGAAGCTGTTCTCATGCCAGCGAACAGTTAAAGGTTAAAAAAGGTTTCCTTTGTTCCAGTCTCAAAGTGATAAACCACAATGAAAGATCAATGTCCTGATCTAGGAAACACTTCTAGTTAAAATGTTATTTGGATGCTTGAAGTTAAGAACAGCACATGAAGAGGTTCTTAGTACTGAGCTGCAAAATGGAAGTGGTGGCAGCAGTTGGGGGTAGATGCTCCCCTACCGTCTCTGTGCAACTTCCAGTAGAAAAAAAAAAAGACAGCAAACCCCAAAACATATATTAAACTTTATTTTCAATACAGGTGAAATACAGTGTTTAAATGGGAATGCAGACAATGGTCTTGGAATTAGAGCAGCGCTAATGAGTTGCTGGTGAGCTTCAGTGGGAGCCTAGGCAAAGCATCTAATCACACAGACCCATCTTAATTTACCTCCTTGTAGTAAATGGGGTACTTGCCAAAACTACTCTAATTCTGTGTTTCTTTAAAAGTGGAAATATCATTTATTGATTCATCCTGCAAAGCAGAGAAGCTGCAATGGGATGGAACCAAATACAGAAAGTTTTGGAGAAGTTAATTTTTTTCATTATGTCCTGTTTCAGCTTCCTGCCAAATTTCCTTTCCCTTCAAAGGCAAATAAAATCTCAATGAGATTTTATTCTTTTATTCGAGTCTTATTCTCAAAAGCAGTTTAACTGCTGAATGAACATTCTTTAGAGTTTTCATATTCACAACAAATACGGATTCGGTTTGCCAGCACTCTCTAAACTAGCTCAAGTCTGAATTTTACAAGACAGGAAAAATCCTCCCATTTTTAATAAGAAACTCCAAAAGTGATTCTTTCCCAAAGGCTAGAAATACAAACTATTCATTCATTTGAGGTTTTCCTAAATAATTGCATAGTTTAACATAACTGTCTGATGAATATGGTTTATTTAGTCTTAATATTTAATTGCTCATGCGAAACAATTATCCAGGTTTTTGCAACAATTTTGAAATCTGTTTAGGAAAATAAATACAGTAATTAGAAATTAAAAGTCCTGTTGCTCAGTATAATAACTACATTAGTTTTAAGCAATAAAGTGGAGCTTTGTTGCTTAATTACTTTTTTTTTCTTTCTAATGTGTATGTGCCCCATGCCTATTTCCTGCCTGGGGCATCACATTTGCAGAAGCCGGTCCTGAGTCTGTCTCCAGCCAGTTTTGCATGTACACCATGGTGCACAGTTCATAAAGAACCAGGTGACTGATTGCCCTGCTAGAATGAAAGGGTAAATGAGAAAGCATTTAACTAACCACAGGAAACCTAATTATAATCAAAATCGAGTTATATTTTCTCCTAATTTCTGAAATATTTCTGGTGTGGGAATTATTTTTGCATCACTAGCTGTAATTGTTTCTTAAGTATATATAAACCTTTTCACAGTTGCAAGTTTTGGCATCAGATGGGAGAATCATATTGGGCAAAGCCTCAATTGCAATGCTACTAATTCTGAATGCTCTAGGGTGTAGCCTCTCAGCTTAGTCCATACTAGAATTTTCCTCAAGTGCAGTTCTGAATTCAAACATATACCTGTGGTTTGGATTTCCCAGCACAGTGGGTTCAAATCTGAAATTCATAGCTGGGCAGAACTGTGTTTTAGGTCCAGGAGAAACAGTCATATATTGTCATGGCTGTGACCTCTACCAAATAAATATCTGTCAAGAAGCTAATGAAATCTCATTCATATAGCTACAGTGAGGTTTTTAATGAGGCAGAACTAAACTCCAGCTAGGTAGGAAAGCAAAGGACTTCCAATGTGTGCTCCACATGGTTCTAAAGAGCAGTAAATCAGATGTGGTGAATTTAGGGACAAGTGTGTGGCATTGGTGAGGGAAGTTTCTCAGAGTTACTGCTGGACGTTGGCTGTGGGAGGCCTTTCCTAAATGGCTTCTGAGTTGCTGCCCCCAAGATTGTGAAGGTAAACCCTGCTTAATCACGCTGACCAAGCTCATTTTAAAGCAGATGAGCAATGTCACTCTTGACATTAATGCTTAAGGTGTCTTGACTTAGTATCTTGATCAACAAAAGTAAAAGGAATTTCTCTAGGAGTATTAACTCATGTGTCAGCCCCCTGGCAAACAGAAGCATCTGTTTTGTCTCGGCCAAAGCAAAACCATAGTATTTGTTTTTTCGGGGAGTGAATACTGAATTACCTAGAAAGACCATTTCCTAGTGGGAAGGTTGAGGACCCACAGGCATCCCTCTGTGTTGAAAAGGAAACTGCCTATGTATTTTTCCAAAAATCAAGGAAAATATTGGTCTTCTCTGTGCTACCCTGACCACAGGGAGACCTGTCCTGTTGTGATCCAGGAGGTTGCAGGGTGCTCTGGGAGGTACCCTAAGGGCAGCTGAAGTGCAAGGACACAGGCCACTACCAGTTTCCATTTGTTCTGGAACTGGGACACCAGCCAGCCTGGTCAAGAAACTTATGGGACTCTGGCATCTTCGAGGTGCTGCTTCAGTGCATCCTTGCATCAGGGACTGAGCCTTGGTTTTCCATGCAGAAGATAAAGCCCATCCCATGAGGGAGAGAATTCCTGTTGATGGAAAGAACACAAATTCACACAATCCTTTGCTTGTGCATAAAGATAAATTATGCTTTGCATTTTTAGTCAGCTGTGTCTTTCTTTTTAATTGCTTTGTATTCAGATCTGAGATACTTTTGATTAATTCTGAATCCCCTTGGCAATGGCTTGCTAAAAACTATGAAGGGTGCATAAGAGTAAACTTTTTGATCTGATAGAAGACACAAAAAAATCGCTTGCCACATGCACCATTTCTATCAGAGGCTGTTGAAGAGACTGAATGCATTTCAGTATCTTCATTGAACTTGATGTCACTTTTATATTTCCTCATGCTGTCTGTTGAGTTTCAGGGGAAGCCAAATTCCTCCACTAAGGGGAGCATGTGGAGTAGCTGGCAGTAATAAGAGTTGAGCCAGAGGATGACAAGTGAGCTGAAGAAGCCCAGCAGCAATGCTTGTAAGAATAGTGTGTCACGGAGATCATTTTAAGGCTGTTATTGATTGGAGAAAGATGAATGTGTCTTTTAATGGTATTCTTTGGTGTATCATTGATCTTCATAGAGCCCTACCAAGCTGCCTTCGGGTGCTTCACTGAGAGCACCATATGTTGTAGCCTGTGGCTGTGCAGTGATAAATTACACGGCACCAAGCTGCTACGGAGTGCTTCCCTCTCCCTTCAGGCTTTTCCCCAAAGACCTGCTTGCTGCACTGGCCCAGCAGCCAGCGCTGAACTTGTACACAGCTTCTCTTTGTTTTCTTGCACCTCTGGTAGAGCTCATGAATGTGCTGTTGTGACAGAGTGAAGCTTCTGAAATTTAGTTAGAGAGTAGTAAGAGAGTGGCTTGCCCCTTCTATACAATGAATTGCTTGAAAGTTATGTTTTCTGTTTTTATTTGTTCTCAAATAGCAGGGTGTTCTTTAAAACAAACATTAGGATTGCAGCTGTATCGATCTCCTGGATTGATTGGGCTGACCCTCTCTGTCCCAGCAAGAAGATAGCAGGTGTTCCTGAAGGCAATCCCTAGCAGGAATGGCATTCGGTCCCAGGCACTAAATTTTCAATCAGCTTATAAGCATCTATTCTAAATGTTGTATGTTTATATAAAATCTGATTAAAGAACAGTTTAAACTTTGTGAACCATAATTATTTCTGAATGGTGCTTTCCTTCTGTTTGGGAAGTTTTGTGTTTCATATGGCATGAATAAATAAATATTGTGCAGAATGGCTTCATGAAGAATACATACTGCAGAATTAAGAAAATGTGATCCTTTGCACTTTTTCTTGTTAAGGCAGCTGGGTAACTCACATGATGAAATTTAATGCTTCTTTATATGCAGTAAAAATTTATGCCAGCCGTTCGACAACCAATATGTTTTGTATTTTTTCTTGCCATGACATAGAATGAGGCTGTTTCTGAAAGTCTTTTAGTTGAGTGCTGTGCATATGGAGAATACTAACTATTCATGTATTTTGGAAGCACCTCTTTTTAAGAAAAATGTCAGATTTTTTTCATAGTTTTTGTTGTCTTCATTCTAATGCATCAAAAAGCTACCACAGATCACACAGATGCATTTATTTGTGCATATTTTGCATTAATGTAGCTTTGAGACATACTCTTTCATGAGAGAATGTATTTAGTATGAATGTTTAAATAAAACTTTTCTTATCCATGAAAGGTAATTAAGTGTGGAGCTCCCAGAAGTGTACTGTTGTGTTATAGTTAATGACTATGAAAATAACAGGAAGATTTAAAAAAGGTTAAACTGGTTTTGACAGTCTGTATTGATACTACTAAGTAATTTACTGAATTAATTAATTTGGGGTCTAGGTGAAATTATGGAAACACTCAAAAAATTGTATGCCTTTCCCTTTTTAAAATTAAAAATGTAATCATAGACCTTTAAAAAAACGCCATAATCTTTGAAAAGTAAAAAAAATATATGATTAATTAAGCATTTTTCTCATTATTGAGAAAATCCAGTTATGCCATGGTTCAGGTGTGATTTAAGTTCTTTATCTCATCTTCAGGCCAGGCGTAATCTCCATAGTGACTTTTGGTGGCTCATGGCAAACCATGCCTTCCATGCAATAAGGAAGAATAATAATAATTCTTCATGGGGTCAAAGACAGTATAATTATGCTTAATGTGTATTAAAAAGTGTAACAGGATCTCCCCAGAGTCTGTGCCAGCGTGGCTCAGGCTGGAGTGGCACCTCCTCACTGCTGGTTCCTCACTGGTTGCATTACCCTGCAGGATTACCCTAATGGTGGGTGACTGAGGCTCACATTTGGTTCTGCCATCTCACTGTGCAGCTTTTCCAGAGGGAAGTTGTTTGCTGCTGCCTGAGGGCTTTCTCTAGTCACCATTTTAGTCAAAACACATGGAAAATCATATATATTTTAGATCTTCCTTTAGATTTCTGCATTCCAGGGGACAGAGGTCTTCAGTGAAGGTAAACTCAATTGTTTGGAAACAACCAGAGATACCTGTGGTATCTCCAGATTTAAAACAATGCTGGGAAGCAGAGAGTGTCTGAAACCCAAATACTTCCTGGGTTTAAATAAGAACTGCTGCAATCAGGACTCTCTCTTCTGAACTTCTCTCACTTTTTTCTTCCATAAGGACCTTTTCCTCAAGAATTCCTTACCAGTTCCAGTTGCAAATCTGCAGACTCTGGTACATAAGCTTTTCTTGGTGACGTGTTTCTTAATCTTAGTTGTAATGCATCTCTAAAGGTGGGCAAGTTTGGCATATTACATTATCAGTCACATCTAAAGCCTTCTGACATAACTAGACTGTCTCCCAAGTATTCAAAAGAAAAAAAATATTCTATTTCTTATAATTCTAGAAATGTGATTAGTTCTTCTAATTATGACTTTTTTTCTGTGCCTCTTTCTGCAAATGACATGTTAAGGGAAAGCTGTGCTAAATTTTTGCAGTTTGGCACGTGTTTCATGAGTATTCTTATCTCTTTTAAAATAAGTAAAAAGACAAATAAAATGTTCAATAGTCCAGGCTTGGCTCTTACATCAGGTTTGTTCCCTGTAACTTGATATCTTCCCCCCATTTGGTGACAATTTAATTATCCTGATGGGCAGTGGTGAATATGTAGTGCAATGTGACTTGTCAGGTAATCCCATGTGTATTAGAGGGAAATGCAAATATTAAATGTCACTTCAGAAAGCTGAATTATGCCACACACCCACTGGGTTGCCAGGGCAGGCTGTATGCCTAAGTGGTTTGTTCCATCATATCTTTGGCCTTTTTCATCTTGGGTCTTTTCCAGGTTTCACATGAGGGGAAGGCAGAGCTCCTTCACTTGAGGCCCTGGAGGCAGCACACACAGGGAGCACTGATGCTGGGTGGGCAGTAGAGAGTTGTCTGCCATTCTCCACTGATACTCGGTGCCCTTGGTTTGTCACATCTTGAGGGTTCCAGGATCTGCCAATAAACCTACTGAATCAAGGGGTGGTGTCCCACATGCAGCTTCCAAATTCCACAAGAACTTTGAATTCTTGAAAGCACTGCCTATTTTCTTTCAGCCCATACCAGAGTCTTACTTGAATTTGACTTTTGCTGGCTGTTCATCATGCAGTACCAGTGGAACTTTGGGAGATGGAAGAAGCTGGTCTTTCAGGGTCCAGCAGGATGTTTTTTCATTTGCTGTGGAAAGGGAGAGCTTTCATCTCAGTGGGAGTATTAAAACCGAGATTTTACAAAGGATAATCCCTAGTCCCAGCAGGACTCCCTGTTCCTGCTTTCTGAACAAGCCAGCTCAGAAACAAACAGAAGACAAAGGTTCTGTGTTCAGTAGTGCTTTGTGAATTTTATAGAAACGTGATAGTTTCTGAAATTATAATAATACTGCAAAGTGTTTTGGAGTAGAAGGTGGATGTTGGTTGATCACAGAAGCTGTCAGGACTGGTATCATTGGCAGCTTTTTGGTTGAGCAGCAAGACAACGGGGAACCAGAGAAAATCTGTCCTCAACTTCTAAATAGTGCAGTACTCCAGCCAGGACTTTAGGCAGCATCTCACAGCTCTCAGAGCTCTCAGAGCTCTTGCTCAGTCTCCAACATACTGTTTCTTTCAGTCACGGAAACAGAAAGTGAATGTTTTTCCAATTCTCTTCCTGAAAAGGTTCTCTTCAGTCTGCTTGGCCAGTCTGGACATGGGTGAACCTTGTGCCTGGGAGGATAATTCTGTGCAGTGAGAGGTGGTATTTTCCGGGGACAGTTAAGTCTGCATGTCTGTCTATTTCTGCTCACTTTCAATCCATAAAATGACAAGTAGTAAAAATCTTAGTAATATGGACTTTAGTAAAAAAAGTCCATATTACTAAGATACAAAACTAGTAACTGCAGATTTATATGAGAGAAAATTATTGCCTGACAATGCATTTGTGGTCTGAAGGGGTGCTGTGCTCAGTTCCTGAAGCAGTGGGAGATTGGGATCACATTGCTTTGCTTTGCAAAGGCTCAGTTGCATAAAAAACCTTTCCCATTCAAGTACTTCTGAATCAGACTCTTTCACCAGGAAGAGTCATATTTTCTTTCTTCTCTTTATTTTTCTTCCTCGACATCTGCCCAGGACTGACTACACATCTGTGACAGAGGGAGTGGTGGTGGAAGCTGCATCCATTCCAGCATGCCCACAGCAGGTAATAGGGCAAGAAGACTTCCTAATTAATTTGTGGTTATATTTTTAGATACATTTGCTGCTCATATGTGGGACTAGATTTTCCAAGGAGTGCTGGATCCTCCTGGAAAAGGACTGGGTGCCTGCTCTCAGCCTGGCAATGCTCCTTTCATGTGCTGGGCTGGGCCCCTGCAGCACCCTGCAGAGCTCAGGGTGTGTCTGGCAAAGGCAAAGGGTTGATCTCCACCTAGAAGGGGAATTGATGGGACCATACCAAAGCACTGTTAGATTTTACACCTGGCAGTGTCGCCCATCCTTGTCTGTGTGACTGCACAGCTTCTGAGTTTGTGTGAGTGACAGCAAAAGACAAAGATTGAGGGTAGCCACCAACATCCTCCCTGGTCAGAAACATTATCCACAAGGAGACCAAAATCTATTGAGGAGGTGACCCCGCATATTTCTCTACATTGTCAGGCAGTAATTTTCTCTCATATAAGTCTGCAGTTACTGGAATTTGTAACTTAGCAATACAGCCAGGTTTTACCTATCAGTTAACAAATTGAATGTGCACACAAGTGGGCTTGAACTGGAAGAAAGTTTTCAGTGTTGGAAGTGTGGAGGGACCAGGATGACTGGTCTGTTCTCCTGCAGTCTGCAGTGAACAAAAAGCTTGGGGCAAGGAGAAGAAATAACTAATGCCAGCTCTACTGTCTCAGCCAGCAAGGCAGCCTGTTAGCTAAACTCCTAAGCTTTTTTTCTGGCATTATATAAAAACATACTGCTGTGGCTGAGAATTATTAACATCCAGTTGTGTGGCTTCTGCGTACCTGCAATGAAAGGGAACGAAATAAAAGTAGATAAATCACTTGTCTTTGTGATTTTTTCTTTAGAAAGTGCAAGCAGGTGTTCGTGCCAACATATTCTAGTCTATGACCTTTAGTTTAAAGGATTTATTTTGCATTATTCCTTGCTTTACAGCTTTAAAGACATAGTAATGAGGTACTCTCTGTGCATCCTCCTACTCAGAGAAGCTATATTCAGAAGTACAGCTGCAGCCAGCGGGGTGTTAATCACCACTTACCGACAGGCAGGACTAACACAGGCAATTGGAGAGTGTGCTAATTTTCAACAGGACATCTACTCTTGCCACCCTGTCTCCCATTAATAGGGTAAAGTTTGAAACACTCAAGCGTGAGCTGTTTTACCATGGTGAATAGATTTATGTAAACAAACATTATTTTGGTGTGAAATTAGCCAAGGCATTAAATTGATAAGCAGGGCTGCAAACAGTTCTGATTACAAGAATGGAAGAGGAATATGGTGGTTTTCTATGGTAGGTGTTTTGGGTTTTTTTTTCTGGTGAGACATGGAGTACCACCCACAGCCTGGGACGGTGGGCTTGGTGAGCTCTAGGCTGGCTAATGCTACTGGGAGATTTCTCTGCACTCCATCAAGCTGAGGGATTTACTGTCCTCCTGCCTCTTGCTGCTGGCCTTGACAGTGTCTAGTGTAGTTTCAGACTGTCATAAGGACAGAGGTTATTCAAGATAATTATTAAATCCTTGTACCAGAGTCCCATCACAGTGTTATCTCCTACAAATTATGCCATCTTCTGGATCTTCATAATTTGCTCCTTGATAAATTTGAATTCTTATAAAAAAACCCGCTTCCATTAGGGATAACATTACAAGCACAAAGGATCATATTAATTTTGGATCTCTATTACCTTTTCCAGTATTACTCAAAATTTAGATTGTCTTGAGTAACCAGGGGACCAGCATGATGGATCCCAGTGACTAATCGCAGTAGGATAAGAGGTTATTACATCCCAAAGAATTATGAGTCTCATAAAATACTATTAAAAGTTAATGTGTTTGATTTTTCTCTTAAAATTATTCAAACAATTTTACTATCACTGGGTAGCTGACAATTTGCAAGAGGGTAATCAGAAAATATTCCAAAGAAAATGTGAATGCATAGCTTTTAGATTGTTTCATTATGTGTTATTTTACATTTGTTATGACTTTTAAACTTAACTATCTCACAGGGTAGATAGTGATGCACTTGGTGATTTGCCAGACGCCGAAATATTAAAATATAATGACTCATGGTGGAATATATGCATCCAGATATTTTCAGTGTTATTGCTTGGCTTTTAAAATATTTAGATCCAGAGCATGAATTGACACTATCTCTGTCTTTGTTTTAATAGCTCTTTAAATAGGAAGAAAAATCCTCATTTTAAAGAGAAACAAGAAAATGGCTAAAGCGCTTTGAACCTCTCATTATGGTGCTTTGGCTTCTGTTGGCTTGCCCTCATCTTCAGCAACTAGATGATTAAATATATCAAACCACCTCCCGTATGAAATTCGATGAACATTTGTTTCTGAAAAGATACCCAGAAGTCTGAGGGAAATTTGATGGGTGATTTCCCTTTTCTGATGTTTTTATTATATGCATGTGTACTGGGTGTTCTGTGTTTCAGAGACCCCTCCCAATCTTTTTGTGATCAGGTCTTTTTATTTGCAAGTGAGAAGAGGAAGAAAACACTTCAACACAAAGGATTTGCAAGCTTCTTTTCTTTTCATTCCTACTTGGATGGCATGACACGTCCATTCTTTGGACTTAAACACCGTGATGGTTTAGATGCTTACAAGTGTCCGGGTAGGTCACAGCGTGGGCATCGGTTTTAGCAGCACACACTGTGCCAGCAGAAGTTGCTATTGAGGCTGGAGGTGTTGCATCCTCCCACAGAAAATTTCCTCCACTTGCTCCTGCTTTAATCCTTTTCCTTTTCTACAGAGCTAGTGTACATGCTGTGATTGAAGTAATTAATGTCAATCATTCAGTGGACACAGAGGATGGCATGCATAGCAAGACCTAAGGGGAATTAAGAGTTGCACAGACCTTCAGCATCAACAGATTTCTCTTTGCTGGCTGAATTTTGGTGCTTGGGAATAGGCAGGTAAAAATAGATCCAGAGGACAGATAAAAGACTACATTTACAGCAGCTGAAGGATATGACAGTTTAAAGCAATAGGTTTTTGCTTTGTGTAACAGCCGTGCCATATTTTGAGATGCTTATGGAGAAGGTATTGCTTTGCCTCTCAGCCTGCAGGTCCTTGGCTCCCTTATACTTACAGTTTGTAGTTCAATGTGGAACTGAAACTGAAAAAAAAAAAAAAACAGAAGAAAGCTGACTCACCTTGTGTAACTAAACCCCAGTGTACAAATTTGTCTGGGGCCCATTCCTGATGCAGCAGGCTGGCTCTCATGGTGGCCAGCATTACAAAACTGTTGCGCTGGCCTTGTGAGGAGGAGATGCTGCTCCCGATTGTCTTGGGTGTTTGCAGCATTTAAAGGCTGTGTGATCACTGGCATCAGCTTTCCTGTGCTTCAAAACCTGCTCTGTACCAAGCCTGGTACTGTTGGCTGTGGGTCAGCCTCACTGTATAGTGAGAGGATTCAATACGTGTGGTAGCACGGCAGCTTATCACCGGGGAGGGCTGCGCTCCGCTGAGATAAATTACAGTGCCAGCAGGCAGGAGCTGATGACAGTGATTAAACCATCGCCTGCTCTCACCACTATTCAGAAAAAGAGAAAAGATTTTTGCATGTGGAAACTTGACAAGGAACTATAGAAGGAAATAAATAAAAAAGCCACTTCTTTTTTTCTTCTTCTTTTTGGTTTCAGTCAATTCCAGACCCTCCTCTGAGGTATTTCTGAGGCGGTGTATGCTCCGCTGAGCAGCAGAGTGTTGTTTGGCAGGTGTCACCAGGTGGCACTGCTTTCAAAATGTCATTGTGTGCTAGGAAAGGCAGAGATTGGCATCTCTTTCCTGCTGACATTTTAATACACCTTTCTGATGAGGCCATCGCTGTGTGAGAGGCCGCAGAGTTTGCTTTCGGCCAGTATCTTTGATTGAAGCTGCTCCCTGGGAACAGGGCATTGGCGTTTGGCTGAGTGTCTTGAAAGAAGGGATCGCCTGCGTGTTATTTATGACAATCTCCGCTCCAGGATGAGTGTCTAAATGTAAATTACTCAATTTGCGTTTAGAGTATATCCACTCTGATTTCTCCTCCACTGAGAAACCAGTCTGCAGGGTGCTGACATCTGCTAGCATTCAGAAAGGAAGCAACACATGTTCCTAGAAGTTAAAAATGGAAGAGACATATTGCATTTTCTAACATTGTTTTTCCCTCTGCTACTGCCAGTGTCTATTCCCAGTGCTTTAGATCTGGTTATGCTTAATACAAATCCAAATGGCTTAAGTTAGTGCAGTTGCCATAATTTCTCAGAGCAAATACTGCTGCCACCATCCAGGTATCTTTTTTTTTTTTTCTGTTTAATTTACAAGGGTTATAAATCATTGTCATGTCTTTCCTTATTGTTTAGCCATTTACTTTTTCCTAATAGATTTCTTTCACTGCTTTTTTTTGTGTGCTTTAAACTATAAAGTTTTAAATCGCATCATTTTTAAGGGACCCCATTTCCGCAACCACTGATATTAAGAAAGAAGGTGATTCTTTCCCTCTGCTCAGCATAGGTGGGACCACATTTGTGGTGTGATGGTGTATCCAGCTCTCACACCCCAGTATGGGTGTACTGGAAAAAGTTTAGTGAAGGATCACTAAGATAATTAAGTTTTGGAGCACTGGGCATATAAGGAGAAGCTGAGAGAGATGAGACTGTTTGGCCTTGGATCAGTGAAGTCTCAGGAGTGATTTTTCCAACATGTACAATACACAAAGATGACCCACCTGGTGGATGCAGGAAAGGCTGTGGATGTTGTCTATTTGGACTTCAGCGAGGCATTTCCCACAGCATACTCCTGGGAAAGCTGGCAGCCCATGGCTTGGACAGGAGCACTCTGTGCTGGGTTCAGAACTGGCTGAATGGCCAGGCCCAGAGAGTGCTGGTGAATGGTGCTGCATCCAGCTGGGGCCAGTCACCAGTGGTGTCCCTCAGGGGTCTGTGCTGGGGCCAGTTCTGTTCAATATTTTTGCTGATGACATGGATGAGGGGATTGAGTCTTTCATTAGTAAGTTTGCAGACGACACTAAGCTAGGATCATGTGTCGATCTGTTGGAAGGCAGGAGGGCTCTGCAGAGAGACCAGGAATGGTTGGATGGATGGGCAAAGTCTAACAAGATGAAGTTTAGTAAGTCCAAGTGCCAAGTCCTGCATTTTGGCCACAATAACCCCCTGCAGTGTTATAGGCTGGGGGCAGTGTGGCTGCACAGTGCCCAGGCAGAAAGGGACCTGGGGGTGCTGGTGACAGCCAGCTGAACATGAGCCAGCAGTGTGGCCTGGTGGACAAGAAGGCCAATGGCATCCTGGCCTGTGTCAGGAATAGTGTGGCCAGCAGGAGCAGGGAGGTCATTCTGCCCCTCTGCTCAGCCCTGGTGAGGTCACACCTTGAGTGCTGTGTCCAGATCTGGACCTCTCACTTTGGGAAGGACCTTGAGAGGCTTGAGCGCATCCAGAGGAGGCAACGAGGCTGGTGAGGGGCTGGGAACACAAGCCCTGTGAGGCACAGCTGAGGGTGTGTTCAGCTTGGAGAAAAGGAGACTCAGAGGTGACCTTATCATTCTCTGCAGCTCCCTGAAAGGTGGCTGCAGTCAGGTGGGGGTTTGTCTCTTTCTCCAGGCAGCAACTGACAGAACCAGAGGACACAGTCTCAAGCTGCATCAAGGGAAATATAGGTTGGATATTAGGAAAAAGTTTTTCACAGAAAGAGTGATAAAGTTCTGGAATGGCCTGCCAGGGGAGGGGGTGGAGTCACCATCCCTGGATGTGTTTAAAAAAAGACTGGATGTGGCACTTGGTGCCATGGTTTAGTTGAGGTGTCAGGGAACAGGTTGGACTCGATGATCTTGAAGGTCTCTTCCAACCTTGTGATTCTGTGATTCTGTAAAACGGAGGATGGAAAGAGGACAGAGCCAGGCTCTGCTCAGTGGTGCCCAGGAACAGGACCAGAGGCAATGGGCACAAATTGAAACACAGGAGGTGTTTCCTGAACATCAGGAAACACTTTTTCACTGTGAGAGTGACCGAGCACAGCGCAGGCTGCCCAGGGAGGTTGTGGAGTCTCCATCTGCAGGGACACTCACTCAAAACCCAACTGGACATGGTCCTGAGGAAACTGCAGTAGCTGAAATTAAGTGTCTTCAAAAGTCAAGAAGCAGGAATTAATGTAGCCCAGCTACACAGATTTATTTTGTCCTATCAAAACTGTCATACCCTCAAATTTTTTGGTATTTTTTCTATCCCAAAATATTGTAATTAGTTGAGACATTAATAGGCTTAAGTCAGCAAAGTCGTACCACACAATGGGATATTTCTGGGTGTGAAGTGACAAAATTCCCTTTTTTTTGCCAAAATATAAATGTAAAAAGCATTTTTCATATTATTCCATATTCATAGAATCTTCATGGAATGGTTTGAGTAGCAAGTATTCCTCTAAAAATATTGTTTCAGCCTTGCTGCCATGAGCAGGGATACCATGCACTAGGTCAGGTTGCTAAGGGCCCTATCCAACACGGGTATTTTTAAGGCCTAAAATGTTTCCATTCCATAAAATACTTGTTTCAGAATATATTGTTCTGCAATATTTCTATACTTTTTTTTAACTAAATTGTGTCAAGTATCTTTATATTGTTTTCATGAAGTTAACTAGTATCTTCCAAATTACTGTCATTGTCATAATTAGTTCATTGGCTACCTTTTCTCTTAAAGCATTTAATCATTGTATATTATACTGGATGACAATGCATCTAATAATAGTGATCAAAATAGCACCCGTTATCAATTCCTCTTTGCAGTATTTCCAGACTTGATGTTAATTTCAATTTTTCCCCTATTGTTTAATTACCAGTCTGTATAACTATGTCAACAGCTGAGAAATGTTAGCATTTTTTTTCATTATTTTATGGGACAATATTGGATTTTACAGCAATTTGTATAATTTATCGCAGTCCTTTAATACCTGAACTGTGGTGACTGAAATCCCTGCAATTATCCACTGTGTGAGAAGCCAGTCACCTTCTACTGGGATCTTAGACACCCATTTAAAAGCCTGATTTCCATCCTGTTTATAAAACTCATGGTGTCTGAGCTTATAATTTATGGACACAATTGCTATCACTCATCAAACCCTAAGCCCAGGCAACCCACTACTGCATTTCTCAAGGGAAGCCCTTAATCCTATTTTTTCTCATTGGAAGCAGAAGGACCTGAGTAACTCCACACCTACCAAGCATATGCCAAACAGCACCGTAATGTCTTCTGCCAAGTGACAGCCATGAACAGGTCTTGCCAAAAGCTCTGACACAAAAGTTTGAAAAATTAATTGGGCCATCATTTATTTTGAATGATAAGGCAATAAACCAATGGCTCAGTGGACTGCTGTGCAGCCACACTTACAAAGTTGGGGAAATCAGTCCAACAATGAATCACCACAAGTAGCACTCAGAGAGACATCTTTTAAAACTCAGCATTTTGTAAAAGTGATGCAACTGAGCAATTTTTCCAGTAATATAACATATGTTAACTGGGAGAAATGTCTTTCCAGCTGGCCATCAAAGACTATGAATGGCTGCCATGTTGTTCACCAATTGCTGTAAGGAAAGAAGTATCTGCTAAGTGCAGGCATCATTGTGTGTGCTGCCTGCCAGTCACTGAGTTGCATTTGATCTGACATCACTGACATCAAGAATTGTGATGGTGGCTGTGGCAGGGGGCTGCCAGCAAAAGTGAGTATAACTGTAGAGCTCAACTGGAACACACCTTCAGAGACAAACTTATTCCATGTCTTGAAGACAGCTGTCTTAGGAGGGGATAAATCATCTCTGAAAGTACCTGCTTTTCTCTGCTTGCTGCAGATGAACTGCCTGAGACTCAGAATTTCACAGTGACAGACAGCAGGTTGAGTAGGTCTTACCCTAGAAGTCCTGTGAGAAAGAGTAGGTGTCAACAGGAGCCAAATGGCTGTATGTTAAATTGAGGATGCTTTGAATGCATTTACACTAACCATTTTCATCCTACAATACAGATTAGAAATAGGGGAGGCTGACATTTTAGAGATAAGAGATAAAGAATATCTGTGTTGGAATGTATGGTGCCTGTTTTCTATTCCCAGTGCCAGACTCCCTAGAGGAAGCTTTTTATCCACATAATTAAATTAAATTAAAATGTCAAAAGAGTAAGGAAGACTGGACACAGATGTTCTCAAACCATGGAGATCTGTGCTACTTCATAGTTCACTGGCAGAGTGCACTGACAAGATTCCAGAGCAAGGACATTTAAAGTAAAAATCATTTACAGAGATCAGTTATTTCAGTGGTTCACAGCAAAGTACAGGCATGGTAATTCAGAGCTCACAAGTGGGAAAAGTGAGAGGAACTTTGGCCAACAGACTCTGTAGATCTCTGAAGAGATCTCACAAAAATCTGTGAGTTCAAGAAAGAAAGAGGATGTCATGAGTTCAGTAGTATCCTACAGACTTCAAAGACCAGAAGAAGACCATTGTATCCAAAGAATCTCCAAAAATTTGACTGCCTGGAAAAAAAAGATATCTCCAGTCACTGAAAAAGAAGAATTCAAATATCAGATATAATGTTTTTTATAATCATGAATACTGTATCCCAGAGAGTCACATGATTTTATTTTGGACATATTTCAGTATTTTCAAGGTCAAAAATATTAATTTTATCTGAAAAATTAAACCGAAGAAGTCTGTCTTTTGAGGACACTGGCTTGCCCTTTCCTGGTTTACCTTTGCACAGATGCTGCTTGGTGAGTCAGGCGCACAGTGCCTCACTGGGGTTACCTATCCTTTCACCTCTGCATTTCAGCCTGGGCCCTTGCAGGTGTTTGGACAGAAGTAGGTCTCCTGTAACCTTTGTTTCTCTTCTCCTGTGAGGTATAATGCCTCCTTACAGATTTTTGAGGCCTGAAGCAGTCAGGTTTCAAACTCAAATGAATCAAAAACATCTCCAGAATTGAGATATTACTGTGGCAATTGTTTCCTCATATTTACATAATTTACTTGCTCTTTGAGTGAATAAACCCCTGTCAGAGAAAGTAAAGCTGTGATTGCTTTAATTCCAAGCATGTATCGTCCACCTATCATCCAGCTAATTTACTGTGCTAACAACTGTCTCTCTACATAATGGATTAGATAATACCTTTTTTAGTGTCCACAAATAATTGATGTCCTGGTTCAGCAAGGCAGTTAAAGGCTGTCCTTGTCCAGCAAAGTGCACAGACACGCCTTTAACTTTGTACAAGGTGGTAATGGCGACAAGATGGCCAACTGGTCCCCATCTAATTGAGCTGTTAATTTTGTCTTCAAGTAACTTTGCCTGTGAAGTTGTGCCCATTAGTGAGTATAAAGTGCTAGGCTGAATTTAAAATAAAGTTTTCTGTGTAGCCTAGAAGTATGTTTTTAAAGGATATTAATGTTACTTGTTGGCTGACTGACAATACCTATTTCATCCATCTGTCCTCTGGATTAAAAAAGAAAACTTTGTATTATTTTTGGGTATTTCAAATATTCCTTGTGTATTCGATTTTTTTTTTCATTATCAACTATTTGAATACAGTTTTTGCATTCAGGAATATATGTCTTCATGAGAAATAGGTGGACAAAACCAAATCATCTTTCTGTTAATTGTCCATTATCTGTGTCTTAGTTATTCTAAGCATCTGCCACTAAGTGGTGGCTATGAAAACACATTACTGCCTTATTAATGTCAGTCATTTCCTCATTAAAATTTGTACTGCCTGAAAGATGCCATGAAGAATATGAGACAGCCATTTCCAAATGAAAAGTGAGTGTCATGATTTAACTCCAGCTATCAGCCAGGCCCCATGCAGCTGTTCACTCACTCCCCCACCAGTGGGCTCAGGGAGAAAATCAGAAAGGTAGAAGCAAGAGAACCCATGGGTTGAGATAGAGGTAAACAGGGAAAGCAACACCCATGCACACAAGCAAAACAAAACAAGGGATTAATTCACTGCTCTCCATGAGTGGACAGATGTTCAGCCATCCCCGGAGAGCAGGGCCCCATCAGCTGTAATGGGGCCCCATCATCTGTAATGGGAAGACAAACACCATCACTCCAAACACCTCTTCCTTCCTCCTTCCTCCACTTCACATACTGATCTTGATGTTCTATGGTCTGGAATATCCCTTTGATCAGTTGGGGTCACCTGTCCTGGCTGTATCTCCTCCCAGCCTCCCCTGCATCCCTCCTGGGGAGCGCAAGTGGGAAACACCTTCCTTCAGGATCCTTGTGGCACACATGGTATGTGCAGATGTGAGTGCCACCCCAAATAACAGTCGGGTCTGCTTTTGTCAAAAGCTGGTTGTGGTATGTAGGAACTGAGGGATGTTTCTTCATTTTCTTCTATAGCCTGAGAGACTCAAGCTTGCCTTTCCCATTCTTATGAGATTATTGCAGCTGTTTACTTCCTGTACACAAGAAGGAATTTTTCCCCAGTCTTTGGTTATGTTTCCTTTTGACCCAAAAGAAATCAAAACTTGATGTGCAAAAGTGCAAGGAGATGACTTTAATAGGAGTTGTAGAAAATACTGATCAAAAAGAAATAAAGTACAGCATAGTGCAAGGATGATTGTGATAGTAAAAGCAATGAGGAGATGTGATACTCTGTGCCTGAGCAGAGTCTGTGCAATCAGCTGTAAATAAAACACTGAACTATGGGCTTTCACATGATCATAAAAAGAAATATTGAACAGGCATCTCACTGAGCACTGCCTGTTCAGTGCACTGAACAAAGCTGGAGTTCTATGGAAAAATAATAATTTTCATTGCAAATAAGTGGGGTGTTATAGTGGCAAAATAAAAGCTGCACAAATAATATTCTTTCTGGCATTTTTCAACTCCCTGGAAAATATTTCACCTTGTAATGGAGGTTTTTCTACATTACTTTTCTCAGGGAATTGATACGCTTTTGTAATTAAATATGTTGCACTCCTTAAATATTATGTATGATATTCAACATTTAAGGAATTTAATAATTTAGTTGTGTCATTTACTTTCATTCATATAGTTCTAGCAGACTGACACGAGGAAATGTGTACTGCATGGAAAGACTTGCAGATGCTTGGTAAGTTGTGACAGACACAGAAGTGCCCAGGGCAACAGAATGAAGCAGATTGTGCTGGTGTGTTTGCACACTGATAAATCCAGAGCAACTCCTGCATAGCTGTAACAGGTTAGATACAAAGGCCACAATTTTTTTTTTGCTTTGACCATACAGTCTAACTGGCTTTAGATATCCTAGAACGTGCTCAAAAGCAGCATTGAACAATGATGCCAATTGCTCCTCTGACATAAAACCACTGTGCCAATTCAAGCTGTTCAGAAGGAGTCAGCAAATTGTTTTTGTGCCATACCAGGCTGGTTTGTTCTGTATCTGCCTGTGTCCATCAGATATCACACGTGAACACATAAAGCCAGTGGAGGCTGGTATGTGCTTTAGCTGATTCATGCTGCCCAGGTGTGCCATGGGTGCCATTTGCAGTGCCAGGCTGCATAGCCACACGCAGACCTGGAATGGAGCAGCGCTGGAGTAGTCAGGAGGGGCTGAGCCATTTCTCAGCCCAGCTGAAAACCTCAGCTGCCATTCTGTGCCGTGGCCTCAATGGGATGCTCCTGTCCTCTGTGCTGAACCTCAGCGGTCGGTTCCTGCATTCACTCTGTTTCCATGGTTCATTTCTCTTTCAGAGCTGACATGCTGTTTGATGTTGCCTCCTACCAACCTTTGGTAATAATATATTTTCTGATAGTCTCTTCTTAAATGAATGGAAAGTGTTCATTTTTAAAAACGGTAAAGAACTGCCATTTGTAACACCCACATCCATTTTTTAAGAAAACAGAAAACAGATTTCTTATTGAAGGTGAGAGAACATTTTCTATGGCAAGCATGACATCCAGATTCTTCCTTATGCATATGACTAAAACAGTACAGATTTTTTTTTAATTTTTTTTTTTGCTTTGACTTAACTCATCAACATGAGATACTTCTCTCATCAATGTCAGGGAAAAAAAAAGTACGATTATGTGGGTGGCTTGAAGTAGCACAGGCATGGCTAAGCTGAGTCAGACCAAGGGTCCAGCTAACCTAATACCTTGCCTCCAAAAATGGAGAGTCCAAGGAGGATAAGAATGAGGCAAGCATGTAATGATGATACCCCTGAATATACTCCCCTGGTTGAAAAATTCAAGGCTTGAGAATTTCTTACTTATTGAAGATTTCTCTGTACTTAATAGCTGTTGGTGGGTTTATCTGACATGTCAAGTAGCTTCTTCAACACCTTTTTAACATGATATTTTTAATTCAGCTGTTTTTATAGAACATTATTGTCCATAAGACCTTTTTAGGAAGCAATGCTAAGTCCAGGCTAGGTTAAAATAACAAAGTCCAATTGCAATACTGTAGTATTATGACTGCCTTAGGATATCTGGCATTGAAAGTTACACTGATGCCACTTGCCATATGCTGAATGATAGGGTTATGCCAATATATAACTCTAAATAACAGGGGTAAACCTGCAGAAGGGAGAGGACTGCATACCAACGTTTTCAAAATAATTTTTGGCTCTCAGATTTGTTAAGGAAGCCTGAACTAACAGTAATATACCTAATGCCCAGGGATCTAAACTGAGCCCTCAGAGAGTCTGTGTGCCTGGGTTGCAAAAATGAGGCGTTCCAGTTTCAAAGAGCTAAAATTAAAAATTCTCAGTTAAAAAAAGTTAGCTTGTAGAGGACAGGCACAGATGAGGCCAGCACTGTGAAAATGGCCTGTGGGGAAGCAACCACAAAGCTAAAGCAATACACTTCCAGGTGAGAGCTGTCCCCCAGCTCCAGCTTTCAGGCTGCCCTCCTGAGCCAGCTGCACAGCCCCTGTGCCACCCCGACAAGCAGCACCTCAGCTCTGTGCTGACAGGGGCTTTGAGTGACACCATCCCACTGCCACTCATATTTTCCCTTCAGCCAGCTCCCTGTATAGAGAAACCTGGTGCAGGAGCAAATGGGCTTAAACTTCAACTTAGCTGGGAGAAGGCTGAATTTCTTCTGTATCAGCCCAACAGTCTGTGGTACATGGAAATGCTCTGTTTCCTCTGCAGCTCTGTCAGGCATAAAGTCATGCTACTGCTGTGTGAGGACACAAATAACGAGGGAAAACAAAGAGCAGAAATAGAGGAAAAAAGAAACAAAGTGGTGCCAAAGAATGAGAGAAGCTAGGAAGTGTGGGTTTTCCATGATAAAACCCACCCTGTACTAGCTGTTGTTCCTTGTAGAAAAAGCAGTGTAACTGGAAACAACATGAAAAAATGTCTGAAGGGAGTCATTTTTAGAGTCGTGGTTTGTATGAGAACACTTAATGCTGGTGTATTTAGTAAGGCCATGGAGCAAATTAAAGTGTCATGAATAAAGGTCTATGTGCATGCAAGCTTCCTTTTCATCCAGGCAGGGCCGTTCTTTAGCCTGAACATAGAGTGGCTTCTATCCCCAGAGGGAGAGCAGGGATATAAGTGCTAAACAGCACTTGGTGAGATACTGGGATATATAGTTTTACTATATATTAAAAATTATGCAGTTATAAACAAAAATGTTGCTTTAGAAAAAGCCCAATTAGAAGGAACATCTTCAAGGTAAAAAAAAAGTAACCAAAACCAGATTAGTTTGCAACCTTTTCTCTTATTTAGGTAATTTTTCTAGGAAGGCAGCACATCTTCAGTTACTCAGTTCTGATGAGATTTCTTTTTTAAATTCACAGGTGTTAATTGATGTTAAATTATGTAATATTCAATATATGTATCACAAATAAGATTGACCCAGACTATGCAATCTTTATTAGATAAAAGACAGAAATATTGAAGTCATTAAAACTGTAGAAGAATTTTCATTATAATATCTAATATTTAACCTGAATTTTGCTTTTCTGTTTGCATCACTTCTATACTTGTATTGACAGTAATATTCTGTATGAAACAGAAAGCAATTTCTGTTGAAATTGCAGAGTCTTTAAAGAAATCCTAATGAATGTTTCATGTTCAATCTTTGTGTTACTTAGGCTACACATCAGCAACTTTGCTCCTTGTTTATGCTAAAATAGCTTTCATAACCCTGTCATCATCCCACTCCTTTTAGAGCAAGAAAAGTTTGTGACCTGAAGAGCACTCTGACTATTTCAAGGAAAGGAAGAAATCAAAAGATAAACATGATTACCATTAAGTATTTCTAGATCTTAAGTTCAATTTTAGATAGGCTTTGTCTGCTGCCTGAATTCACATTCAGCATCTGCACAGATGTTCATTAATTTCCATGAGAAATAGTTTTGGAAATGAAGTCCCACACATGATTCCCCTGGCCTTTAGTTCAGAAAGATGCTAGATCATGTTGAGTCTCAATGTCAAATAGCTCTGTGGGGAAAGACTAGAAAGCTTGACCTATTTGCATATGTGAGCATGTATGGCAACAGTCTGCTGCACTTATCTACGAGGAGAAGTTTATTTGACAATAATAAAATTGCGAAGATGATAGCCCACAGTTAAAAAAATGAAAAGAAAAGATGAAAAGAAAAGAAAAGAAAAGAAAAGAAAAGAAAAGAAAAGAAAAGAAAAGAAAAGAAAAGAAAAGAAAAGAAAAGAAAAGAAAAGAAAAGAAAAGAAAAAGAAAAGAAAAAAAAAACCCCACACATTCCTCCTTGTTTTTACAGACAAAAAGGAAGAAGGAAGAGAAGGGAACATCAATTCAGAGAATGTGGCTGGATTTTAATAAAGGCTGGATGGCTTCATGGGCCCTGAAAACATTTATGTATAAATGAGTTGAGATAATAAGGCTAATCAAATGTCATGCTTCAAGTAGTCAGTTCATGGCCTGAAGGGACTGGCAAGTGCTTTTTTGCCACTGTACAGATGTGCTTCATTGATTAGGATTTGTCCATTTCAGAGGAAAGTTACAGAGCCACAGGCGTCCATGATGACTTGGTTGAGCCAGTATTCTTATGGAGACCCATCAGGTTCTTGGGTGTTTTATTTTATGTGAATGCACAAGTTTTGGAGCAGCCTGAACTCTGTCATGGACATGAGTTAAACTTGGCTGTATCATATAGCACTATCACCGAGAAATCTTCTTAACTTGGCTGTATCATACAGCACTATCACTGAGAAAACTTGCTTAAGTTTGTGCTGCAGATCAAGGTGCAGAGATTCATTTGATTGAGGCAGCAGATTGGTGTTTTGTGCTATATCTGCAGGACTTAATTAATATAATCTCTATCTAGTTTTCCTGAAAGGTAGAGAATCCGTCATAGAAGTTGTTTAGAAGCCTGGACTTCTTTATTTCATCTTACTAGCTTCTTTCTCAGAGCATTAACATCCGCAACTGATGGTACAGTGCAGTCCACAGCATGGCATGTGTGACTAAGCCTGCTTAATTAAGATTTGAGGTCAGAAGAAGGAGATAGTCCCATTTCCTCTAGGTATTCCAAGGTCAAAAGTATGATAAATAATAAAAACATCACGGAGCTACAGCTGAGTTAAGAAGATGAGGACTTATAACACTGTGTCTGTAAGACATTCAGAATATTAAATCAGATAACAAGGTATGACAAACCAGATTTGTTTTTCATGTCTGCAGGGAGCTGAGAAGACAGTGCAAATAACTTTAATACCATTTGTACCTTAACTGTGGTGCCTACGGGGTGTGCTGTTACAGGGCTGAAATCACTCATGGTAGCTCACTTTTGGCTTTGCCTGGAAATTACAATAAAACACAGAACCAGGCTGCATCCTGGAGGCTGCCTCGCCCTGCCATGTGAGCTGGCTCTGTGTCCGTGTGTGTGTGTAAAAGGTCTCATTCTGGCTGGGTATTGCAAGTAGTGAACTTGGGAAACTTGATCAAAGTTCTTTGCATACCAAGTATGTGGTGGGAATTGTGCATAAAGAGTGATTCCCTTTTGAACTACAGGTTTTGTTGTATGAAATTCTATCACAAAGTCTCTTCTAGTTGGTAAAAAGCTTTTTTCCTAAGATACCATAATATCTGTAGACAAAAGCTTTATGGCATCAATTTTTGGAAAGAAGGTTTAGCTTTTGCGAAGATTTGGGGAAGATTAGATGGCCCCCTTGTGGAGATTTTATGTATGTGTGTATTTATTTATATATGTACAAAGGTACCTATTAGATCAATGGAGAAGGAAAATGGCAATTTTGCTTATATTTGAGTTATATTATTAATACCAAACATTTCTAGGTTTTCTTATATTTGTACCAAATATTTCGGGGTTTTCTCAGATGCTATTTTAGTAAAACATGAAGTTCAGTGTAAAATGGAAAGTCAGCAGTCTGTCATGTAAGTATTCAATTGAAATACCTTGTCATCTTATTATTTATTGGCTTACAGGTAAAATCATGCAGTTGCATTACAAAAAGAGGAATTTTAGGGGGAAAAAAATAGCATTTTTATTTTACAGCTCGGTAATTTCCGTAAGTTTTGTGAACTATTTCAATGTACAAATAGGGAACACTTGTCTTATAATCCATTCACTGGTAAAATCACCTGAAATTATTTTATATCTGTATTACCATGTTGTTTACCTTATGGCTTGTTTACCTTGTTGTTTACCTTAGGCTTTAAAAACTCAGCATGTAGGACAAGAAAATAATTGTGATGCCTGGATTTAGTGATGATCATTTATAATTTATAGTCATTTTGCTTGACATCAGAATTAATAAAGATTTGAGGCAAAGTTTAGAGAGAATAAATTAGTGTATACTTTCAAAGGGATTTCAATTACTGAGCCCTTTTTATTGTTAATTACTTTATTAATTGAGCAGAATTACTGTACTGATTCAAAATGCATTGCAGTGAAAAATCCCACAGAACTTTTATCTGAGCATTCCAGACTTGGAAAAGAGTGAGCTCTTAGCTGGAAATCAGAGAAAGCTCAGCTGGGGAGGGAGCCTTGTTACACTTGTGGCACAAACTGCTTTCCAGTGAAGCCAGTTACAAAGGAGCACTGGTGCTGCTGTGTCACCTAGCCAGAGAATAAAATGGGATAGCAACAGCTCCTTCAAAAAACAGGAAAAGGATGAAAATAAACATTGTAGTTGTATTTAAAATAACTAATTTTGCTTTGTTTTAGACCTAACAAAATCTGACTGAAGAAATGTAAGTGTCGGAAGATTTAAGGATGTGGCTACATTTGATTTGTTTTTTCAGGGGCTCTTTGAAACTGAATTTTACCAACCAAGTGTGTTCCTGCAGACAGCCAGGACCCTTGTGATAACAGATCTCTCATAATTCTGCACGAAAATATGCAGGGATTTTTTCCTTTAGAACCATTATGAAAGGCCTTATGTTAAGTTATTGGATAGGCAGGAGTTCTGTGTCCTCACCTTTTTCCACTGGAGCTGGAGGAGTGTTCGGTCGCCCAAGCAGTGACCCCATGAGAGTCCTCCAGGCACAGGGACTTCCTCTAACCTTTTTGGCAGCTGTTAAGAGACTGCAACCTGATTGTGAGGAGGGTTTTGTGGCTTGTCCTGTGTGCATGAGGGATATTTTATGAATTCTGTTATGCTACGCTGTTACCCATGACTCTAGATATCAGAGAGTCTCTTCCCAAACAGGTTTCTGTAACCCTTTAAGGCTATATTGGCAAAACAAGCTCAAACTGCAGGTCCCTTGTGCAGCACTGTCTTCAGGTTTGATTTCTCTTGGCCGCTGTCTGTCATCACCTTTCTTTTCCCTGGCCAGCTCTTGTTTGCTGCTGCCACTTCCTGCTGTGGGCCATCCCCTTAGCTCGTTTCCCCTGCACTTGTAACATCCTCCTGAGAAAGGCAAGTTTGGATCTTCCTCCCCAGGCTGGGGCTAGAGGCAGCTCAGGGAGGAGGTGGGTAGGACAGCAGTGCAAATGCACCCTTATTTCATGTTCCATTCTGTGCGGTGGCCTGGCAGAGGCAGAGAAAAAAAGAAACAATTTTGAGTAAAGAGGTCATGTGTACCTCAGATTTACTTGGTTCTTTTGAGTCACTACAATCACCTGTGCACAGTAGATTGGATGGGGGTGATGTGAGCAATGAATTCCCCCTTTCCCAGTCCTCACCACAAAAGATTTCTTATTTTCCTGAGCACAAATGCCTTGCATATCTTTAAAGAATCTTGTAAGACACTGCACATCTATTGCTTTTGAATGGTATTTTCTCCTGTGTGTGCTCACACCCTGTTTCTTAAGAGGTACAAGTGTTGTTTTGTGCATGTGCTTGACAGAACAATACAATTCTCATTGTTTGAATTATTATTGCATTTTGTATTTGTATTTCTTTCAGCAAGGTTCTTGCTACTTCACTCCTTTCAGCAATTTAAGGAATATTTAGAACAACTGAGCTGATATAATTTAGGCAAAGAACAAAATTCACTGGAGGGAACTTCGTTGGATTTGTGTCTCATCAAGAAATGATTTACAATTTGTATCAAACTTGTTTGTTTTTCCACGAAATCACCTCATCTACACATTTCTATTCCAGCCACTTCCCTCTGAAACAAATTGTCATTTCCCTATCTTTTACCAACCTCTGTGTTCTCACATGCACCAAAGAGCTGGGGCCACCAGCCTCTGGGCTGTGACATGTAAGTCCAGCATCCATCTCTGATAGCAGAATGGAAATTTACCTTCAATAAAGTATTTAATAGACCAACATGTGCAAAGTTATTATACAAGGCAGAAAGCATGAAGCTGAGCATAAGAATTTTCTGGTGAACAAGAAGCTGGTAGCAACACAGAATATGCTGAAAGAGGTACCTAAAGGAAAGTTATCCATGAATTTCCAGGGCTAGTCTTAACTCTGACCCTATTTCATGTTTCCATTAATGATGCTGGCACTAAATTCTTAAGCAAATTAATGGAATTTGCTTAATGACATTGAGGATTTAATAAAAGTAGGGGAAATTAAGTTTGGTAGTGCAAAGTGCATGGTTCATGCATCTGAAGCTGGCAGGAACAGCTGTCCTCCATCAACTGAGTGCTTACCAGCCAAAATGGGGAGTGTTCAATTTCATAGAATCACAGGATGGTTTGGGTTGGAAGGGACCTTAAAGACCATCAAGTTCCAAACCCCCTGCCATGGGCAGGGACCATCTGAGCCAGTGACACAGTGAGTATGAGTTTCCAGAGTCATGTGGCCCCACAAAAAACCGAAATGCAATGTGAGGGTGTATCAGAGGATACATTGCCATTGGAGGTAAGAAATGTTTATTGTACAAGGCACCTCTAAAGCCTTGTGTGAAATTTGCTCAATTCTAGCTATGTATAGTGAAATTTGAAGTGTGCAAGTTCAAATGCCAGGAAAGGACTGCTATGATGACCAACACCTGGAACAAATCTCAGGAGCTCCTTACTTCTGTAAGCCCCCTATCAAAAGCTAGCATGAAAAGCTGAGATATTGGAAAACTCAGTAAAAGGATCTAAGCATGACCCAAGGGTTTTGGAGACTGCAGATTGGTCACTTAGGACTTTTCTTATCAGAGGAGACAATAAAAAGTAGTTCAGCTTTGTAAATTGAAAGTTGAGAGGTGTGATTGCTCTCTGATCTTCATCTCAAATGCTATTTCTCCTTCTCTGATGTTACATTTATAAATCTCCTTGATGTATTTGCAGTGTTAACTCAAGAACAACTGGATCTGAGTAGACCAAGACCAGGTTTTGTCTGGGAATAAGACTTGTGTTCCTAACTGTAAGAAGCAACCTTCACAAGATATTTTCAGTAGGAGCAATGGCATGAAAAAGATATTTCAAAAGTGGTTAGGAAAGAGATAATTGAGTGCTGTTATCTGTGCTGGAAGGGCACTGTGGTGTCTCTGAGAGCCTTTTTTTCTAAATAAATTAGCAAATTTATTTGTATCTGCTCATACTACTCTCTATTTTCTTCACTGCCAATGAGGCTGAGATTCCCTGTGTGTTTAAATATAGAGTAAAATGCCCAACTTTATGCTCTCTGTTTGAAAATATATGCCTAAATCCTGAAGGTGTCACACAGGAAAAACCTATATTAGCTCAGAGAGCTCACACATACTCATATGCTATTCATGTGCATTTTCTAAAATACTGGGGTCGAAACCATGGGTAACTACATAATTTCATTAGCCTAGGAGCTGCTCAAGATCCAGACTTGATACTTGTGAACAGAATTAGTTTCTTTAGGGACATGTAGTGGCTGCACTGCCCTCTCCAGTTTCTGGAGGCTCTATATTGAATAGCATGTCATTGAAATAAGTACTTATGAAGCTCCTCAATAATTCATGAGGTGCTGATTTGGAGTGTTATAGACCTAGTTAAAATCTTATTAAAAGAGACTAAAAATCATCTGTACTGTTCCTTGGGTGGCCAGGAAAGAACAAGGGAGAAGGGGATAATTTAGTTGTCGAGTTGGTTCATGTTTTCTGCATTGTCTGACAGGACTGTGCATTTGGTGACAGCAGACTTTCTGCTGTCATTCAGAATCCCAGAGCCCCAGGGCTGGGAAGTGACTTCAGGAAAAGTCCAACCTCCTGCTCAGAGCAGGGCCACCACTGAGCATAGTCGGGGTTGCTCAGAGCTCTGTCCAGTTGGATCTTCAAAATCTCTGAGGGTGGAGGATGCAGAGCTGCTACTGACAAAGCTTTCCAATGCTTGATTATTCTGATAATGAAAATTGTTTTCCTTTTATTTTCACCTTTTTCCATTTATGACTATTTTCCCTCATTAGCTATCCCACCATGCCCAAGAGTGAAAAGCTTTTTTTGTCTTCTCACTGCCCTCTTAGGTGCTAAAAGGCTGCTGTTTGATCTCCACCTCATGTCTTAGTCACATCTTTGAAATACATCATTAAAGTCTGTATCCTCACAAACTTATATCCTTCTATGCCAAGAAAAAAATTCTCAGCACTCCAACTGTCCTTTTGCAGCAGGTCCCAAGACACATTTTCACTGATAATTTTGAAGGGCTTGTAGCAATGTGATATGTCCAAAATGTGATTATTATTGTCATGATTATTCATTACTTTTAAAAAGTACAAAATCACATATCCTGGGTCTAAAAGCAGACAACATTTTAAAAATGAATTGTCATTTTGCCTAGTCTGAGGCCAGTTGTCTTAATTCCTGAAGTATTTAAGAAAAAAAAAATTAGAGTCTCCACAAATGCAGTTTTTACCATTGTTTTCAGTACAAATGTAGTGCTGGGTTTTGAAAATAATCTTTTTTCTGTATTATATGAATCTATGAACCAGTGTTGTGTTGAAATAGCTTACTTACTATCTCATTCTTTTAATATCTTTGCATAGCTCTATGCCATTACTGAATTTGTTCTAGTTTCACATCAAGAAAAATTGAACTCTTTAGGTGGAAAAATTCCTAATGTTGTTTGTGTAGCATTCATGTTGCTAAAGGTTCACTCCCTTTCTTTTGCCCTTCTGGATTACCCTAAATCACTACTGTTAAAAGTTGTTTGATGTCAAAGAGTGAGTGATCTCTAAAGACACTCCTTGTCATCTGTCTTTCTTTAATCAGTTGTAGGACACTAATCTTCTGATCAACAACTGTGCAAAAAAAACCCCAAAAAACAGTGCTATAAAGCTTTCCTGAGGTTTTTCTGATGGCATGGATACAGAATTTAATCTGATATTTCAGAGGATATTTTTAAAGAAAAAAAGGCTTGCAATATCTAAACAGAAAAACTGAGACTTTTGTTGTGATGAAAGCGGTGAATTACTGTAAAAGAAACTGAAGTTAGTGACAGGGAGTATTCCTCCTAACATGCAAGGAAATATAAGATTTCACATTTCTTAAGAGCTTCCCAGTGCCCAATCACCACATTTCTCTTGCCTGTAACAGTCTGTGTCACCACAAATTACTTCCCCAGCGACCTCCTTTTCTTACCAGAACCAGAAATACAATCCCAGCTGTCTGACTCCCAGCCCTCCCTCTGTCACACTGATATACTGATGTGTCAGCAAGGACAACAAAGTTAAAATGGACTGCTTTTCTAACTGCTGGATTGGAGATTTGTATGAAACAATACAGAACTTGCTTAAAAACTTTGTTTTACTTTGGGGAATGTTCCAACTCTATAAGCATATTTAGAAAGAGATATTATACCATGACTGGTAGATGTGTTATAGGTACAGAGAGTTGTGAAATGGAGATTCTCTGTGGTTATTTCTCCATTACAAAATGTTATGTTAGTAGTTGGTTTTTGATGTTGGCCTGAACTTTGCATTCTGTGAATACGTCCCTTCAGGCAAGGACCCTTTGGCTCCAACCCTGGTTCACCTTGCAGACAGAGACACCTGTACAGCACAGGCACCTCCAGGTCAGCAACTAAGCTCCCTCTGAGACCAAGGTACACGGTGTGATGCAGAGGGAGCCCCTAAAGGGATGCAGCTCATGCCAGAGGTGGCCCCTGCCATGGCCCAACACGCATCACTGCCTGTGCTGAGCAGCTCCCTGCTGGTTTCAGAGCTTGCCTCAATGCACAGCTCATATGTGCACCATTGCAATTAGCTGTCCTACCCTGAAAGCAGCATCCAGTCCCTTCTCTGGGCAGGCATGTTGGATGGATTTAGCTGCTCTTGCTGCCACTGAGGTAAGGAAAAGGGGAAGTTTAACAACAGAGATTGTGACCAACTAGGAAATGGGAAACAATGGCCACTTTTTATTCCAGTTGGATTTAGAGCCATGGGACAAAATCTCAAAGGAATAATGAAACACATCTAAAATTTTGTAGTTTTATACCTCAAAATTCAAGTAGGGATTTTTTTATTTTTCTTTTATTTAACTCTGCTAAGTTTTCCTTTAATGCAAAGTGTCTATAGAATATTACAGCCACTGTTTTAAGTAAAGTGCTCATCATCCCAGATAAAAACTGCAGCAGTGCTGAGTGCTCAGATCCTCTGAGAAAACAGCTAATTAAGTGCTTCTGCTGCATGCTGAGCAGGTGATGCATGTGGTAAGAGCAGATAAACCTTCACTTTTTAATGGTGGTGGCTGTTCTTTCAGTAATAGTCTTGTAAAGAAGCCCATGAAAACCTGAAAGGACAGATAATAGTATTAAGCTCACAAAGTTATGTAAAGGATTTCTTAGAAAACCATTCCATCACAGTGTCTAGCATCCTGTGACAGACACTAAGCTTAAGAAGCCTGTGTGCTGCTGCTGCATCATCTTTGCACAAGTTTGTGGGACAGCTAGGGTTTATCTGTCTGGCTTGGTGGATAAGCTGTGTGATGTTTCCTGCAGCCAGATGGACATGCATATATTTTGTGCACTGTTTCATAGATTTTTGTTACAGTGCCATTGTTCTGGATAAGTATACAGCCTGTTCTTGTTATTTTGGGCAGTTTATCTGTAAATTAAACACACCATGGATGCAGAGACACTGCACAGAAATGCTGCCGGCCTTGAGCTGATGGATCTGCATTTCACTGACTTTGACCAGTTCAGATTAACTTGACAATGTTTCTTTGCTTTCTGCCTTCCCCCATCATTCCTGTTGTGTGTTCTCATTCCCTAATTGTACAAGTGCTGCATTATGCTTACCTTTGTTTCATTTGTTTACCCTCTTCCTTTCACCATTACCCATACTGACAATACTTTGCCCAAAGAGAGGTTACTGGTTGTGGGCTAACTCTGTTACTGCCTGTGAGAATTTGGGTTTCAGGATAGAACTGGGAAGTATAAGGCTTTTGTTCACATAATGCTGATCCTTCTTAAGCCTTCATCTTGCCACAACCTCTGTTGGTAGCAGAAGTGTGCTGACAGGATGGCTTTTGGTGGGTATTTCAGACCTTTCCTCAGGATCACACTCACTCCCACAATTAAAGCTTCTAACTTCTTATCTCCACTTGGGACATAAACTTGACCAGGGCTTTTATTTTCTTTTCTACCAGGAAGAAGCAGAATGTGGATAGTTTTATGATGCACCTGGATTTTTTCAGTCACTTGGGTTTTTCTTTCTTCTGTCTGCTAGTGTTTTCCAAAATATTCTGTGGAGACTCTTTTTCTCCACCTCAAATACTCTTCTGTCTCTGCATCTGCTGCCATGAACATGCTGTTCTCCTTTTATGAAGATGCCATTCATCCTGCTTCCCCAGGAGGCCCTACAGGATGTTTCTGTTCTCAGTGTGCGATGATCCTTCACGTATTTAGTAAATCTCCCTCAGCTGGGACATCTGTTCCATGGTGATAGAAGAGGCAAAGTGCCCCGGTTTGGGATCACCTCTGCTTATAGCAGACTCTGCTCCTCTGAAATTAATTTCTAAACCAGAGCAATACTATTGAAGGATTAATGTAAGATTAGAGTATTTATATTAAAATACCTTATAATGTGGAAGAAATACATGTTCTTAGGTTATAACTGGAAGCTCATTTTATCTGTTCTTTTAATTAAAGGTTTTCTTTGCCTAATGCTAATGAAGAGATTGGATTTCATGCAAGCAGGACTAGAGCCTTAGGAATTACCAAGTACTTCATAATTCCAGTATAAACAATAGTGTGCAGCCCACACTTCACACTGGTGCTTGTTTGAGCCCTTGCATGGATCATCAGGCCCTTGCTGTGACCATCATTTGTCCAAAAAATCAACTATCCCATAATGACAGCTTCAATAATCCATTATTTTCAGTACATCATGCTCAAAAGGAGATTGCTTAATCTGGGGAAGCTGCATAAAGTTTCCTTTAAGGAGGAGCTAACACTGCAACTAGTGGGCTAGTGTTTAAAATTTAATCTAGACTGTTCTTACATGTCTATGTGTTTGTAGAGACAGTCACAAGATACATTGGCAAACACACACTTAGGCATTTACTGTCATTTTTCTGTCATTGACAAAAGCAGGTTATGGCCAGATTTCAGTGTAAATTTTTACATACACATGCTGATATAGATATTGATTACATAAATTTATAGATATAGTTTGTATGGGTTTAATTAATTAAGAATATTTTCTGAAAAATATCTTCTCCCTGACATACCAGTATATCCTTTTTGGCTAGCCTTTAAGCACTGAGGGTATCTGTGCCAGTAGTTTCAGTAATCGATGATGAGCGTCTATAAAAATGAATCCAAGAAGTCTGTGATGAGTTTGCTTTGACAAACAGGGTAACAGAAGTCATTACTTAATTCTTTGCTCAGTATTTCCCACAGTGGGTAGCCATTGAGTTCAACACAGCCATAAGTGTGAGCATGGATGATGCAAGAGGGTAATTTACACCAATTAGAACAAGTGCACATCTGTATTCAGAGTAGCTCAAGCATATTCAGTGTTTAGCTTACTTTGTGCTATTTTACTGAACGGTGAAGAAAGGTGATATCTTGTTTCATATTTTTAACCTGCTTCTTGTCTTTATTATGAGCTGACTCCTCGGGTGCTCCCAGTGTGATTGAATGCTTGTGTATGAGGCACTGAGGGCTCCAAAATGCTTCTATAATTATTCCATAAATGTCAACATTTGAAAACAGTTTGAAAACAATTTCCTAAGATAATATTATAATTTATATAATTTTCCAACTGAAACAATTGCACATAGCCTTCATGTGTTTACTTGTATCATTATTCTAGAGATGGGACACCCTTTTCCCTGAAAGAAAAGCTGGTGCACAACTTCAGTGTAGCATCCCCCCACTCCAGGGGTAGGACGCAACAGTGTCATCTGGACAGTGTCCAGGATAAGGTGGAAGAAATCTTAAGGTCTTCCAACCTCAAATTGATTAAAAGGGTGACAGAGGGTCACAGCCAGAAGGTTAATCAGAAGGTTGTAAACTGCGAACACAGCATAAGTTATCAGCTCCTCAGAAACTAAATGTGTGTCCAGCTGCTGTTAAAGGTTGTGTGCCAGATGTAATCCATTCAGTGGATAACACAAGAAGGCAACTCTCTGGAAGCTGCAGAAACCAGCAGCAGATTTATCCGGGCAGTGAAAACAGCTGCAGAAGTTGGGTACTCGCAAGGAGGAGCAGCAGCAGGCTGGTGTAGGTTTCTGGCCCGGTATGCAGAAGGGAAGCTGCGGATGTTAACCAAAGATGTACTGTTCTCATTTCCATGCATTTGCTTTGTACTCCTGTTTATTGCACATCAAACACATTTACATATCCAGGGATGAAAGGGAAATGATTGATGCAAAGGAGATGTTTTTGTTAATTGTTGTTGCTCTGAGTCATACCTGACTGGGACTGCTGGAGATGGGTGAGGAAGGACAGAACTATTATTAGAGATATAAATAACTGTCAAGAGCAACCTTTAAATCTGTCTGTTACCACATATTAACATCCAAAATTACCTGAAAGAGAGGAGGGGCAGCAATACAAAGACTAAGCCAATGTCCCATCTCTGTTGATGTAGATGTTTGCAGCTGCCTCTGAGTCTTAGTCCATTTTTTTTCATCTCTGTTCCCTTGGAGTTTCAGCCATTTTTGGTCACAACCCTATCAGTGCCTGCTGGATGTTTTAACAACAGCTTCTTATGCTCAGAGCTGACGGGTGTTTGAGAGTTGGGCTGTTTTATCTGCACAGCACCTGTGAAATGCATCCCCTTTCTTCCTTGTAAAATGGAAAGTAGTTTTTAATGTGCTCTCATACATGCAGTGTAGAGCCAAGATGAGATAAGCATCCAATCTGAGAAGAGAGAGCTGTGTCTGAAGTGCCCAAAGACTGCTTTTTCATAGTGGAACAATCCTGCAGAGCACACTGGAGGATTTCTGGTACTTCCTGCTCTGCAGGAGAAGAGGGATTTTAGAAATACTTGTCTATGAAGGGTTGTGTGATTCTTGGGTTCCTGTTGATGTGGGCAGTGTAAGTAACTGAAGGGGACCAAAACAGCTGATGTGCAATTTGGCCATGTGTGAGCAGCAGTCAGAAGACCCAAGCTCCAAATGATTCTGGAAATATCATCCTGCAAAGTGTCATCTGATGCTGACAGAAATCTTGGCTTCCAGTGCAAGTGATAGTGAAAATATGTCCATGACACTCCATAGTTTAAATCCTTCCACCTGTAAAACTTCTGCTGTGAAATAAGTATTGAAACGTCTGTTTCCATTAGATAGTAGCTCAGAAAATTACCCTGCAGCAGAACACAGTCCATAGTTTGGTCTCATAACCTTATTCTGGAAAATGTATTCTAGGTCCTGTAGGTGGAAAATTCAGAATGAATAAGAATGAAGTATTCAGACCTGTTTCCCTTTGCTTTGCCTGTACTTGGAAATATATCTGCATATTTAGCAGTATGTGGGGAAATAAACCTAAGTTTCATGGAGGTGGTAAATCTTTAGTGGCAGGAAGTGGGTGATTCCTGAAAGGGCAAAGTAATTGTCTTGGAAGGTGTTAAAATTTTTGAGATTTTTTATTTTACTGGAGTTAGCTCTTGTATGAGACGACACTTCCAAACGTTGGTTTGTTTACAGGTAGCTTGTCTTCAGCAAGCTTGCTTCCTGCTTACTTCCTTCATCCTCATCTGTTGCCTGCTTACTCTCTTCATCCTTCTCCAGACAGAAGAAAAAGTACTGATATCAGACTTTTCTTAAGAAATCTTGGGGCTCATGACTTATTAATGTGTAGTTTGCAGTAAGATGAGTCATGCAAACTCATGAGCCTATTTTTGTACCAGATCATGTGTTAATTTTAGTCATGAATCTTCTTCTGGTTATTCTAGCTGAGAGAAATCATAAGTATTACAGTTTTGCTTTGTGTTTATGATATCACCTTATAACTCAGGTGAGTTATTATTGAGTAAAACATCCCTCAGTAAAAAAAAAACCTCAGTCTGTGAAAGTTTCCTTGATACGTATTTAATTGCAGTCCCTTTCAGATTGCCATAAATAAGACATACAAACTGAATTTAGTAGCAAAAAGATGAACTGACAGTGTGAGCTCCATAGTTATTTTCTCTATTTCAGATCAATATATCTTGGTGTCTCTTTTGTATTCTTGACAGGTGAGATTGAATAATAATAATCCTTACACCAACAAATGCTTTTGTACTGCAAGATTATAACTAATTTCAATCAAGCACTTGTCTAAAATTAAGTCATATGAATGGATTTTTGGTTTCTTATTATCTTCACTCCAACCCACTTAATAATAGGGTTTTTCTTAAGTAGGTGGCTCATGCCATTCTTCCACATGGTGTTATTTTTAGCACTTACACCTTCCACATGAAATTGCTTAAGCTTTTCTTAGGTTATGCCCAAGTGCTGTAGGGATTATCAACCCCTGCATCTTGTGAGACGTGCGTGTCTCAGTCCAAAGAGAAGTGGCAGGATTATTTCAATCACTTTTCACACAGTTTCTGATATTGCTGGTGGTTAATACTTCAATGTGGAGGGGAGCACACTTCAGTTAATTGGTTTCTATGTAAAGTAACTATCACTAAACGCTTGATAGGTCAAAGTAATTCTGTTTCTCTGATAACTGCTTATTTCCTTTCATATCTCTCTCTCTCTCCCAATTTACCTTGTATTTTATTCACAGTATTTATGAAGATTTTACTGTCTCTGAAAGAGTCACCTGAAGTGCCTACATTGCACTGGAAAAAAATGAAGGGTGTGGTGCCAGTGTTGGGTAATAGTTTTATTGGAGAATAAGTAGGAAGATCTACTGAAATCTCAAACCTGTGTTTAATTATATGTTTCAGGAATTTCTATTACATCACCATGCTGAGGGATCCAGTGTCACGGTACTTGAGTGAATGGAAACATGTCCAGAGGGGTGCGACGTGGAAAACTTCCCTTCATATGTGCGATGGAAGAAGCCCAACACCAGACGAGCTGCCTACCTGTTACGAAGGAGACGACTGGTCTGGAGTCAGCTTACAGGAATTCATGGATTGTAGCTACAACTTGGCCAGCAACCGCCAGGTGCGCATGCTGGCAGACCTCAGCCTGGTGGGGTGCTACAACCTGACTTTCATGAACGAGAGTGAGAGAAATATGATTCTTCTCCAAAGCGCCAAGAACAATCTGAAAAACATGGCCTTCTTTGGGCTGACGGAATTTCAGAGGAAAACACAGTATCTCTTTGAGAGGACATTCAACCTAAAATTCATTTCCCCGTTCACCCAATTCAACGTTACGCGGGCCTCGAATGTGGACATCGGCGAGGATGTGCGGCAGCGGATAGAGGAGCTGAACTTCTTGGACATGCAGCTGTATGAATACGCAAAGGACCTGTTCCTGCAGCGCTTCCAGTACTCCAAGCAAGAGGAGCATCAGAAGAACCGGCTAAAGAGGCGAGAGGAGCGGCGACTGCTGCGGGAGCAGAGAGCTCACCAGTGGCCAAGGGAAGAGGCAGCAGAAGTAGCTGTTACTGAAGATTATAATAGTCAGGTTGCAAGGTGGTGATGCTCCTCCATCTTGCCTAACCAATGAGAGGATCAGATTGTTTGTGCAACGTGGCTACCTGGGAATTAGCCAAGGGACACCTACTGCTTTGGTAAATGAGACCTCGACTGACAACTCCCCTTCCTTGTCTCAGTTTTTCTTGGTTTCTGCCAGTGAGAATGTATTTTTTTCTCAATAGGTATTGATTAGTGTTATTAAATGGCAGTAGAATAAGATTCCTGCCAGAAAAGACTTCCTTCAAAGGCCTAAGCTATGAGGATGGGTTGAAGAGAGAGAGATTTTTTGCATTAACAGACATACCCTGTACAATCTGAGCTACTAAAACTTGTGCAGACATGAATGATAAATTGGGGAAAAATACCTGGCTTGTTTTTTTTGTGGCATGAGAGCTGGTTTATTTCGTACTGTTCATTACAACGGTAGTGCATAACTTTCTAGTGAATGAAATGGAGAAGGTGCACACATTGCCCTTCAAACTTCTACATGCTGTGTTTTGAATAAGGAAAGAATTTGATGAGGCGATTAAAAAAGACATAGGAAGTGTTGGACTGGGGCACTTCTTGCTCTGTTCCAAAGGCCAGCAGTGAGAGATCGATTATAGCTGAGGTGGTGGAGGGGTTGGCTTATTTCCCTGCAGGTGCTGAGGGTACCAAGCCCAGCCAGGTAGGAACCATCTTTCTAAGTGTGTGTGGCAAAGGAAAGCTTTGAGAAATTAGGTCCACGTGGCAGCTGAACACACATCACGGAGATTATCTGGCTGGGGGCAATGAAATCTGCCTTCACATTCACAAAAGGGGTCAAGCAAACTCCAGGGAACAGGAAAGAGAAGGAAAAGCTTAAATATTAGTGTGACATTTTCCAGATTTGATATAAAAGCCTGGAGATACATTGTCTGTGAAGGTAGGCAGGTTTATTATATTGTCTGTTAAAATACATTGATGCTGAGTGCATACAGTTTAAATTGGTTTTCTCTCTAACTACAGTAGTGGCTAGAAAAAAAAATCAGCTTTCATTTTTATAGGCTACATAATGAATATGTGGAAAGTCTTGATATTTATTACTCTATATGAGGATTCTTTGTAAATTTATTGTTTTCATGATGAGAGATCTGTATCTGTTTTTCTTCCTTGTCTAGAAAATTATTCAATGGGTTCTTCCTCTATGTGTTCCATTCTTGTGGCTAAACTGCATCTGCTCATTCCAAGATTTTATGTTATTCCATTTGTAATAGTGAAATTTTAAAAAGAGGGTCCTGTGCACCATAGATCTTCTGAAAGTTTTTTTCCTTCTTCTTCTGGCATAAATGTAAAGCATTAGGAGGAAATTTTTCTAAGTGCCTCAACATGGCTGCTAAATCAAGATGCTGAAAGTATATTATTGCATGCATGAATGGCTTTTACCTTATAGATTTGCTAATTAGAAGTACTGGAGTACCTGATGTGAATGCACATTTCTCACTTGTTTTCAAAATTCAAGGTTTCTATCCAGTTGGTTGAAAAAATAATGTATTACAGAAAAAAGAGGCTCAATTTGAAAATTTGTCCCTTCATTTCCAAGTTGGATTTTTTTTTTGTGCATGCTGTATCTTTTCTTCTGAAAATGCTATTGCTACTGATCTATGCAGAATATAAAAAATAGAGTCTAATGATCCTATTGAAAGTTAATGCATACAATAATACACTGAACATGAAATATCATAATAGCATTAAGAAGTGAAGAGGGCTACCAGGATGATGCCTCATTATCAATCTAGTTCATTAACAATATGCTGCTTTACATCTGATTGTCAGTGTGTTACTTTGGGGTGAGTAGTGGTGGGGTTTGGTCCCTAATACCTCTTCCACTCATGGTTCATGTACATCTTCTCCCACCTCCACATTCAGAAGGGAAAAGGAAGATTGTTGTTCTTGGTCTGAGCATGGGACGTCTGCCTTAGGGAAGAGTGAGGAGCTCCCTGGGTTCCTGGACAGTGCTGCTTGGATCCCCATTGCCTGGAAGAGGCGCTCCGACACCTCGTTCCAGTATGGACACCAACCTTCCAAGACTTAAATTGAAATCTTTACAGCTGAGGTCTGAAGGTCACTCTGCGTATCCTGGCTGCAGGACAGTGGGGCCATGAAGAGCTAAGGCTCATTGGCACTATTGCACCTTAGCACAGTGCAGGTAATTCACAGTGATCTGACATCTTAGCTGCTGGCACCAGGGCTCTAGGCTGGGCTGGCCCTGGCCCTGTGGAGGGAAGGAGCTTTCGGGCCAGTGACTCAGGGATGATGGGAACTGTTTCATCTCCCCATTCCTACGCCCATTGCCGCATCTTGCTGGAGACCAAACAGCATGAGAGGGGAAGGAAGAATGCTTTTGGCACCTGATGCTCAGTCTCCAGGTGTTGTGGTGCATTAGTTTTGTCAGTGACCTTCTTGTCCCCATGAGCACAGGGAGCTCGGGGTGCTGGGGAGATCTGAAGGGCAGGGGAGAAACCAGCCATGTGGAAGGCAAGATGCAAGGCCAAATTCACATTAAGAAGCAAGGTAAGGAAGTAAGATAAATTCCAACTCATCTTTTGTTCTGTAGAACATTCTTTCCTCTTCCTCCTAAATGCAAAAATAATTGTCCCTTCCTCACATACCTCTTTGCTCAGCAGGCCACCTCTCCGTGCTGCTCACAGCAACTGGGACCCCATTTTTCATTTAGAAAATGAAGTGTTTTTCTTTCCAAGGGAGAGGAGACAGTGCTCGGAAATACTTCCCTGGAGCCTCACCAGTGACTGTAAGTATCAGTTTCAGCTGTCTAAGCACACCAACTGTTCTCCAGATTGTTCCTTCTGCCTGATACAAAACAAAGCCTAATGAGGAAAATCGAAGATGTTTTCTAGGTGGTTTACATTAGCTTGAATAGTTTGGCAACATCTTAATGTGATGCCTAACCTTTTTCATCAGTCATTTC
This sequence comes from Passer domesticus, assembly GCF_036417665.1. Classification (NCBI taxonomy): domain Eukaryota; kingdom Metazoa; phylum Chordata; class Aves; order Passeriformes; family Passeridae; genus Passer; species Passer domesticus. Next base: position 41,529,525 of record NC_087475.1, on the reverse strand, counting down.
CCAGGAGTCAAGATTAGGGTCCTGAAGAGCCGTTAATGTGCTGTGGCATCTATGTTAATGGGATTTGCCTTAACACTTGGGATTTAGTTAAAATTGAAGTTGGTTTCTTGGATTTCTTTTTTCCCCTCTGGAGCCTGTGTAACAGCCCTGGTTGTGGAGGAGTAGGTTTGCTGCTTTTAGTGTTTTGGGGTTTTTTTGGGAGGGGTGGGCAGTCAGCAGCTAAAACTTTGCCCAGAACCCTGTGCCTGAAGGACGTGGCACTTCCTTCCCTGGCTCCAGCTGCAGATCCAGCAAACTCACTGCACCAACAATCCTGTTTTTCTTAGCAGAGTTTGCTTACACATGACAAATAAAGCAGTTTGGAAACACCTTCAGGTTGACTTCTAAGACACAGGCCTGCAGCTTTTTTCCTCTTGGGCACTGTGCCTGAAATAATGTAATGCAAAAGCAAAATAAAGGTTCTGCTTCATATCTCTGTTATTCCAGGTTTTCATTGCTCTGACAGCATAAACTTCACCATAATTACACTGGCCCATATAAGATCAGGGAGCAGCATGTTTCTTTCTAAAGCTTTGTGAGCAGCAATGCTATAGGATTTCTGTCCATCTTCCTGGCATTATTTTGTTGCTTAAGCAAGGCAATTTGGCTTCTGCTACCGTGGTGCTGAAACAAATCTCATTCTTTTGTAATGGAGATGTACTTGCTAAGCTCTCCCATCACATTCCCAGCACTGCCTTTTCCAGTTATAATTCACGGTAGGCTTGGAGTGGACAAAGAAATATGTTGTGTCATTAGAACTTGTTCCTGATAATTTGATGTCTAGTCCAAGCACTCACCGTATGGCCTTATGGCCTTATTAAGGAATGAAAATTTGTCCTCTTTTCCCAACTCACCAGTGCTGACAGTAAAAACCTTTTTCACCATCAAGAGAAAAAAAAACCCACTCTTTCTGATGTTGGGTATTTTACACTGTTGTTGTGTTAATGTGGCTGTCATAGCCTTGCTAGGGATTCTACCTAATATACAACAATTACTTGCTATTCAGTAAAAACAGAAATGCAGAAAAAACCACGATGGAAGTCAGATCCAGAGCCACACTTCATACCTGCATCATACCCATTCAACCAAAGGCAGGTGAAATCACCTTTGTGTCTGGAGATGTTTCAGATTTGACATCCATGACTAAATCAGGAGGTTTCTTAAGTTGGTCTTCTTGTCAGCACACGCTTCCTTCTGCCCTAGTGGGATCTTGTTTCCCACCTGCACTCCTGTATCAGTTATGAGCACTTCTGTTTATTCATATCTCACTTTTTCTTCCCTCTGTTTCTGTTTCCCTGATACATATGGAATTCCTCTTCTTTTTGGTCTGGATAAGGATTATCTTGTTTCCAGACTGGTGGGAAATACTATACTATGTACAAGATGAACAACCACAATAAAGTCATTCAGCTGGAGTTGATGGCTGTATCCTCCGTATGTGTGAGGGAAAAAAATGCAGGCTCAAAAAAGGTACCCAATTTTCACTGTAACACTTCTTTCAGTTTGGTTCCTGTAATACTTTATTTGTCTACATTTTGTGGAGGGAAATGGGTTCTATGCCTGCAATGTCCTTGGCTTTCCTCTTGGCCATATCACTTGCTCTGTAATTTCAAAAAAATGTTGGAAGAGAAGAAAAAAAAAAAAGAATTCCCATCAGTTGCCATATTTAAGATGAAAGAATAAATTAATAGGTTGTAAATTACTTTATTCTTTAGGAATTTTCCTTCTGTTTATGTGCAATAATGTTTGTGAATTATGCTACTGAGAGATTGTATTGTGAGTAATCATATATACTTCCATTCCTATTTAAAAGATAGTTTGTAGACCTAGGGATTTTCATTGACGTAAAGCACAATTTAATGAATTATTTAATGTGTTTAACCATTGTGATGTCAAAAGCAATTGTTTTCATATATTTATTTGTTGGTGATTTTCTGTAAAAAGATGCTCATTAAGAGATCTGTTAAAAATGAAGTTTTGTTGAATATTGTTGGTCCATGAATTACTTATGAGAACAAATAAACATTGATTGTGTTTTTGAAACACTAAAGATTCTATCTTATCTACATAGCCATAAAAATTACTGAAAATGTTTCATGTCATAATAAAAAACTACTGTGTGTTTTTAACAAAATGTACATGGAGGAAAATCATATTGCTAGAATTTATTATTTAATTATATTAGGGCCCAATACCAAATCTCTTGCTCCCAATTGGACTTCATTTCTGCTCCAACAGCACTGAGGAGCAGCCCAAACTGTCAAGATAATCTCCTGAGCTCTGTGGGGGATAATGAGAAGCTGAAGTGTGTTGCTGCACTGTCAGCCTCGTACTGCTGGTTTGCTCTTGAAGTCTACATATATGAAAGCTGTGGGGTAGCCCTGTATGGTAGGCAGTGTTCTGACTCTCCAGAGTTTGTTGACAGTGATCAAAAGAGTGTTTATGAGTAAGAATAATGGGAAAGGCCAACAATATCTTGGTGGGAGTCTGTTACAAACCAGCCAACCAGGCTGAAGAGGCAGATAAAATGTTCCATAAGCAGCTGGGGGAAGACTCACATTTGTTAGCATTTGCTCTTATGGGGGACTTGAACTTACTTTCTTCTGAAAATACAGTACAGTGGAGAGGAAACAGGTTCCTGGAGTGTGTGGAAGAGCATTTCCTGATATGTCTGGTGGGCAGCCCAAGCAGGGCCTTACTGGAGCTGTTGTTTGCCAACAGAGAAGGACTGGTGACGTGATGGCTGGAGACTGTCTTGGGCACAATGATCACAGAGTGATAGAGTTTCCAATTCTCAAGGAAGTAAGGTGTGAGTCAACAGAGCTGTTACCTTGGGTCAGGAGGGCAGACTTTGGGCTGCTTTGGAGCCTTGTTGACAAAGTCCCTTGGGAAACCGTCCCGAAAGGCAAAGGAGTCCAGGAAGGCTGGACAATCTTTAAGAAGGAGGTTCTAAAGGCACAGGAGCAGACAGTCCCCATGTACTGAAAGACAACCCAGCAGGGAAGAACCCCAGTCTATCTGAACAGAGAGCTTTGACTGGAACTCGGGGTAAAGTAGAGACCTTTAGGAAAGAAGGCAGGTGACTCAGGAGGACAAGGATATTGGGAGGTTACACAGGGAGAAAACTAGAAGGGTGACAGCCTCGCTAGAACCTAATCTGGCAGCTGCCATAAAATACAATAAAAATGTTTCTCTAAATACATCATCAGTAAAAGGAGGGCTAAGGAGAATCTCCATCCTTTATTGGATGTGGGTGAGGACAGTGACAAAGGATGAGGAAAAGGCTGAGGTACTTAAGACCAGTTCTTCTCCAGGTATCCAGCCCCTGAGCTGGGAGACAGGGACCAGGAACAGAAGGTTGCCCCATAATCCAAGGGTAAATAGGCAGAAACCTGCTACACTCTCAGATACACAAAGGTCTGTGGGGCTGGGTGGGATCCACCTGAATGTATTGAGGGAGCTGGGAGAAGGACTCACTGAGCCACTTCACATCATTTATCTGCAGTCCTGACTAACCAGGGAGGTCCCAGTTGACTGGAGGTTGACAGCTGTGACATCCAACTATAAGGAAGGCTGGAAGAGGGATCTACAGGCCTGTCAGCCTGACCTCAGTGCCAGGGAAGGTCAGGGGGCCGATCAGCTCCAGTGCTATTTTACAGCACGTACAGGACAACCAAGGCATGAGGCCCAACCAGCACGGGTTTGTGAAAGGCAGGTCCTGTCTGACCAACCTGATCTTCTTTTATGAAAAGGTGACCCACACAGTGGATGAGGAAAGGCTATGAATTAATAATTAGGAAAAAGTAATGTACAATTATACATATGCCTTGCAGCAGGATTGTGTTAGATAATGTTTGCTGCTCCTTTCGGTGTCACCAATGAAATCCCTACTGCAACTATCCATTTTCCTGCCACTTGTATCACTTTGAGGAAACAAAAGGGTTGGGTGGCTTTGTAATCTCCAGATTTCTCTAAACTGTGGTGGTGGTATCTCACTGCTTGCTTGGTTCTTGATGTGGAGCTAACTTAGTTCCTGGGAGACAGATGTAAGCCTCCATAAACTCACACTGTTGTTTGAAACCAGAGTCCCAGAAGCTGCTGGCTGAGTGGGCCCAAATCCTGATGGAGAAGGCAAGATGGCATGGAGAGTTCATACTACTGGGGAGCAATACAGGCTGCTAAACAGAATAATCCAGTGCTGCTTATGGTGCCCTGAAGTTGCCCATCTGACCTTCAGCTGCTGGTCCAGAAGGATACAGATCTCAGAACAGAGGCTTTGTCCCATATGTAAACCCTGTGCAGATATCTCAGACACTTGCAAATGTCCAACCAACAGTGTCTCTCCTTGAGAGTTATGGTTAGGAGCCTAAACTTCTCTCACAGTGTTTGTAGCATTTGGGGGTGTCACTTGAGACAAGTGGTCTGCAGACTGAAAGTCCATCATCTTCACCAGTTCTGAGCACAAAATTGCGTGTGCTGAAGAGTAGTGTGAGAGATGGAGGAGGAAAATGAATGTTGCTGTATTTCTGGATCCTGCACTTTAGTGAAAGCAGTTATAAAGCAGGAGCAGCAAGATAATAAGTGAAATAAATGTCTGTATTGCTGACGAATACTACTATATAGCCAAAGGAGAAATTGATTTTGCCACCAGGAGACAGATAATTTTTGCCACATACTTTTTTACATTTCAAGAAGTACATCAGAATATTGTGCTGTTATGTGTAGTTTGTGTCACAGTTAAAAGCATGAGTGAGACTCAGCATTGCTGCCCAGTATTACATATGACTGGAGAAAGGCTGGGATTTTTAAGATTTCATTCACATTTCTTTCTGTTTTACCTCTAGACTCTACCAAAAGTGTGACACCTTTCAACATTTGCTAAGAAATTTGTAAGTATGCTGCTCACATTCTAAATAAAATTCAGAGCATGAGCAAGAGAGATTAGATAATATGGAGGTAAGTCAATGACCTATAAATCTCACCATCCTGGGGGAGCCCTGAGTGATGTAAACGTGCAGCGGTGAGAGGACATAAGGGCTGCCCTTCTCACACATGGAAGCTACTGCAGGAATTTTTCCACTGCGTAAGCAGCTCACCATTTCACTGTGACACACATTGAATGAGACTCCTTTCACATAAGGAGAGGTCAGCTGGAGCCAATGTCCTCAGGCAACCCCTGGGGACCTCCCTGTGGGTGATGGAGGCAAATGTACTTTCATCAGGCATGAGCATCTGACCACTTTGGATATTTATGATGCTTATGCTGGCTTAGAAGAGTCTCATCCCAGAAATGTGTCTTTGCCATCTCTGTTCATAGAGAGGAAAACAATCCCCAAATATACTTTTGAGAAGATAGAACCTCAACTGTGCCACAGAATGATGGAGCAGCATTTCACTTTTGAAAAGACTGTGCTTGAAATGGAATCAAGGCTTCCAAGTGGATAGATCTAGAAACATTTGAAGATGCAACAAAGATCAGAGGGGGAGATTTAAGGACTGAGAGAAGATCTCGGGACCCTCTGTAAAAGGTGATGACAAAAGTCACTGTAATGAGTGAGGTAGCAAAGAAATAAATAGGAAATAAGGGGAGGAGGGGGACGGGGAAGCTTGTGAGCATCAGGAACACAAAGAGACAACCACTGCAAAGAGCAAGCAAGGATGTGAATATCTTCAGGACAATCTGCTTTGCTGCACCGTCCTCTGTATCTGCTTCAGCAGGTCCACATCCTTCTTATGCTGGGGACCCCAGAACTGGATGCAGCTCTCCAGCTGGGATCTCGTTAGAGTGAGTAGAGAAGCAGAATCACATCCTGCTGGCCACACTGCTTTGATGCAGTCCAGGATATGAATGGCTTTGTGAACACATTGCTGGCTCATTTTGAGCTTCTCATCCATCAGCCAACCCCAAGTCCTTCTCCTCATGACTTGTTCTCATCCATTTTCTGCCCAACCTGTTTGGGATTGCCCCAATCCAGGTGCAGACCCTTACACCTGGCCTTGTTGAACTTCAGCAAAATAAACGCTACCAATACTGCATGAATGTTTGGGAAGACTTTAATGCTGCACAGCCCAGGTATGGTCTGAGGGAGCACTGGGGTTCTTGTGTGTGTTTGTGTGTGTATAAGTGTGTGTGTGTGTGTGTGTGTGCTTGTGCCTGCATCCCATGTATGCAAACACCTGATGTCTGTCAAATTCCACTGCTGGCCACTTATTTGGATTGATCCCTACATGTTGGACACACATGCTTTGGATTTGAAGGCAGAGAGAGCCCAGCTATGCATCTGCTCTTGTTTTGAGGGTTTTTTTATTGTAAGGCCTTCTTTGCCTTCTGATGTGCTTACAGAAGCACTTCATCTTTGTGGCTGTCCGTGGTCTGGAAGACCCGTGGATAGCCACATGGATCCATGATCCTTGCCTGCTCCAAGCCTGCTGCTCTCCATGCAAAGGAGACATGAACAGATGGATTATATGGGAGCTACAGCCACCCTACCACTCCAGTAGTGAGTCATATGTCGGGTGGTGGATTCATCATTGACCATCCAAATTGCTCAACCCTGAGTTTACTCAGCTTTGTGTTTATGAGAATTAAGTGGCAAATAAATGAATTGCAGTTTATGTAAGGTTTAGATAAACAATCACAGGATGTTTCATCTTCTATTTGGATCAACTGGGCAGCTAGCTCAGCAGAACATGAGCTGAATTTAAATTTCTCCTAGGTCTGAGACAGGCTTGTCTTTGCCAGATTTTGTTTCAAAGATGCATCTTTATTTATAAACTCCTATTTTGTGATTTATTTAAATAGATTTAGATGTAGCATAAACAATGTTGACTGATAAATCCTAGTTGGAGTTTATAATAATAACTATTTGAAGGAGTTAATATGTAGGAAATATGTATTTCTGGTACTCCTGGGCAAAATGTGCTCTCTTGTTGACTCATAATTGTCCCAGACTTGGGAAATATAGGCACTAGTAGAGGCTGATTCATTTCCTGAAACACCTACTTAAACCTAGACATACTTGTCTGTCTTTTTATTTCTGTATACTACAAAGGAAGGTAAATTAAACAAATCTAAATCAGATTAATTTTATCTCTAGGCTCTAATTTATCTGCTATGATACCATGATCACAGGATGAACTGAAGCTTACAGTGACTTCTCTAGCTGAGAAATCTGCCTGGCTCATCTCCCTCTGCCAATATCATCCCATGACCCAAACAATAAAGGTTTACTTTAAAAAGGAGTTTCTGGAAGAGTTCAGCTATGGCCAAGGAGACCCACATCAGAGGCCTGAGTGGCTTCTTCTAAATATATGTATATATGTATATATATTCAGGAAAGCATGTATGTCTAAATATATATATATATATATATATATATATATATATATATATATGACAATCTGTCTCCTAGCTGCCAATCATTTTTAGGTCAAGGACTTCTTGACCAAATTTAGCATCTTGGAATTTAAGGGGCTTTTCATGGACTTTTTTTCTTCTTTGAATTTACTCAGTTGCTCATTGCATTTAAATATTAACTTCTAGTGCTGTTTAGCTTAACTATGGTGAAAGTTTCATGAATACAACAGAAAAACTACTATTATCGAAAAAAGCTTTTTGGTTGCTTCAGGTTGGACACCTTCTAGGTTCATTGAAGCACACCTAGCTGCTAAATTTGGAGAGATACTGAGCAACAAGTCTCTGCTCCTCTTCATGCAGCTCCTGATTTTGTGATTCTCTGTATTTTGTATCTCTCTTCCCTCTGTCCATAGCAGGTGTTAGAACATAAGACTGTTCAGTAAGTCTCCATGTCTTTGGTTATACTGACTGAGCTTGCCTGCTGCATTTCTCATTCTGCTTCATCTTTCTTTGGAGATGGAGTGACCACAGCTGCCCACAGTACTCAATAGACCAAGAATTCATATGAGGTGAATACGAGTGGTGTTTTCCGTGTTGTTTACTTTTATTTTCATAATATTTCCTAGAATTTAGTTTTGGATTTTTCTGAGTAGTTCTGAGCACAAATATGACATGTCCATAAAATTATATATTCCAATGGCAAGATCTCATTCCCAAGTATCAGTAGTCAACTCAGAACTCAGCACAGTGTATGGGAAGTCAAAATTGGGTTTTTTCCCCCCAGGTGCCTCACTTTAAATTTATCTACGCTGAATTTCATTTGTCATTTTATTGCCATCACTCTATATCATCAGGGTCTTCTGCTATTCACACTCAGCCCTTGTCTTTAGTACCCTGAATAATTTAGCAGCTATTCTCCAGCACAAATTAGCATCCCTAGAGCTCGTTCTGCAACCTGCCTTGGCAGCGGGGGAGCAGAACTCGAGGCAAGCTGATATAACATCCCAGTAGCAGATATAAAGGCTTCATTTGCCTCCCCAACCATTCTGATGAAAGTGCTGGGATGTGTGCTGCCATTCTGCTGCTCTCACCATGGAGCTAAAAAATCAGGTTTTATTAGTGTTGAAATTGCTTTTCACACAGGTCGCCATTAAGAGAAAGGTATTGCTTTTGCATTTGTTCTTTTAGCAGGAAGTCCTGTTTGAAAGGGTGTCTAATCCTCTTTCTCATCTGTATTTCCAGATTCTTTAAAAACTTGAAATTATATCTCTGCTTCCCTCTTTCACACACAAATTTTTAGCAAATGGAAATTTCTGTCTTTCCAGTGCATAAGCAACTCTCATCTTGTCTTGGTTTCCCTGCTGTAAGGCTATAAACAAAGGCATATTGAGTGAGCTGGCAGTGAAATTACAGAGAGATGAAAAGGTCAGAATCTTAAATCATAGATCAGATAAGACAAAGAATTTCAGATATCTCACAGCAAATAAAGTACGGAGAAAGTGATGAACAATGTATAACACAGCATGAAACCTTACATAGAAAAATGTGAAGTACCATAAACTTCCTTTTCTGATTTCATTTGCTCCAGCTGCCTTTAGAAATTATAGCAAAAATGCAGCAATAGCCACATTATTATTTACACACAGTAGGAAGCAAGGCCGAGGTGCATGCAGAGATTGTCAATAAGGGGGGAGGCATTTTTACTGCTGCAAAAATCTCATTAATTTTGTTTTAGTTTGGAAGCTAAAAAATCAAACTTGCCATCCTAACAGGTACTAGAAAGGTATAATGGTTTAATGCTTACATTTCAATAGGATGCAAGAATTCAGGCTTGGTTAGTTCTCTGGTGTCTGCAGTAGGATACAAAAGTGAGAAGGTACCCACTCTAGAAGCCATAAAAAATGGGATCAGCCACGATACCTTGCTATAGCCTGGTCTGGGTCTGTGGTGTGTTTTCTTCAGGAGCATGCAGCTGACCCAGGGTTGGTGCTCAAGGATACTAAAGCCATTATGAAGTAAATAACTCCAGTTCCTCATTTGTTGGAAACAAGCCTTCATCCTGAGCAGAACATGGTTTCATAAACTGACAGATTAGGAGGAGGAAAATAGCAGAAGAAAGAGAGGTGGATGCCTTTCTCCTTGCAGTCAGGTACTGGAGAGTGGCAGGAAATGGAGATGAGCAGGAGAAGGTAAGAGGAAGGAGCTGTTGCAGCAGGACTTAGACTTTTTGGGTAAATCATTCCCCTTGCTTTACCCTTTCCACTGCAGAGGCAGCAGCCACTTGGTTCCCCTTTGCTGGCAGGGTAGTCATGGGATCAAGTTGGTTTACAATAGAAGTGAGCTGGGGAAGAGTCAGATTAATAGATTTTGGCAGCATTTTGCAGCATATATTTTTCAGCTTTTTCCTGTAAAGCTCAGGGACAGAAACTTTAGTGTTTCTTCTTAAAATATAAGACTTAACTTCTTATTTATGAGCTGTTTCTGAAACTGAGAATGTCTTGTAGCCTTACTTCAATATCCTGGAGTTTGGCCTAACCTATAAATAATACAGCAGTATGAGGAGGTGCATTCCCATGCCCAGGCTGTAAGAATGTGGTGAATATCAATACACACTCTCCTAAATCAGGCATTTCTCTTTTAAAAGCTGCCTGCCCATCAGTATGGCGTGACTCTGGAGCTGGGTTGGAGGGTCAAAGGGGGCCCTTCCGTGCAGTGGGAATTTTGAATTGCTTATGCATCTAGTGCAGAACTTTGACTCTTACTAAACCTCCAGGTAAGGAACCTCAAACTGATGATGGCTTAAGGTCTGCAACAATATATCTGACTTTCCTTTCAGTGGACAGTTAATTCAAGACTGTCAATCAGCTGTAAGGAAGACAACCTTGTCTGAAACCCAGGGAACCTTCTTGCCTCTCCATGAGGAGGTGTCTGTGAGGAGTCAGATGAGGAATACAGCATGGAAAAAAATGTCATACATGCCTGTGCATTGTTGCAGGGCATTCCCCAGCTGGGGAATAACATGTAATGACACCAGTGATTTCAAAAGGCTGAATAATTGCTTTATTAAACTGTACTATATTATATTACATACTAAACTATACTATACTAAACTAAAGAAAAACCCATGACCCTTTCAGACAGTCACGACACAGCTTTGACCTAATTGGTCAATCAATCCATACAACCATCACCAGTGGCCAATTAACAAATCCCTTTTTGTAAACAATCTCCAAAACACATTCCACATGTGCCAAACGACAGACGCAGCAAGTAGAGCTAAGAATTGTTTTTCTTCTTCTCTGAGATTTCTCACTGCCTTCTCCAGGAAAAATCCTGGGGAAGTTGTGCCTGCTGTTCTCTGTGAGGAGAGCTGTGGCCACACCTGTGCACCATCCATCAAGGGAATACCTTCGACGTTTTTTGGAGTATACCCCAAAGTATCACTGAAAACTCAGTATGAAAGTAAAACCTAGTTAAAACAAAACCTCCCAAGCCTAGACCACATCTGACAACATCTGTCCCCATGCAACTTCATTATTGGAAAGAAAATTGCATTCCAGGGACATTTCCCATGTTCTTTCCTGCACACCAAGAACATCTTTGGGCCATGTATCATTCAAAAGCTTGTAATTACTACAGACCCTCCCTGAAAGCCACCCACTTTCTGCTTTGACTTTACAGTTCATCAAAGGCAAGCAAGCCCAGCAGAGGGAACAAAAGGGGTCTGGACCTGCTTTTGGAAGGAAGTCACAGTGACACAAGGTGGGTAGGAGGGAAGCCAAGAGGGGCTTGCATTACCAGGTCAAATGCACAGGTGGCAGGCAGAATCAGTGTTCATGAAGGAAGCGTTTGCAGTAAACAAAAGCTAACTGTACTCTGAACCTTAAACCACATGGAGGAAAAAAGCCAGGTAGGCAGTAGGAATGGCTGGAGGCCTGGTAACATCAATTATTGGCTTCCTAACTCCACTGGTAAAATGTTTTCTGAGAGGTCTGTAGAGCCAGTGATGCAGTCTTGAAGTACAGTAATCAAAGCAAAGTAATCTCAGGGACCAGGCATGATATTTTCTAAGCTGTAATTAACCAGTAAGCTGTCTGCTCATTCTCTCCTCTCATTCCCTCCCTCTTTTCTGGCAAGCATTGTTAAAATTCCCAAAATCTATGTTCAAATACTTAAAACAACAAAGACCCCCACTGCTGTAAGAAATAATGTAATTGGAGTGCATTGTCATGTAGCTTTCAACTTTGCCTCCTAGATATTAGTAAAATGGCTGAATCTCTGATTAAAAAAAATGAAATCCAAGGGACCAAAGCTGTTCTCTGTTGATGCAGAGAGCATCCCATGGAGCAATTACTGTTTAAACTCTATGGTAACAGTCATGCCAGGAGGCCAGAAGAAAGCCTTTAGTCCCTGAGGAATTTATCAAGGACTTTGAAAAGGCAAGAGAGACACCATTATTTTTTTTTCCCTTGCTCATCACAGATTTGAGATAAATCCCAAAGATCCCTGTGCATTAACTCCATCATTGCTTCAGCTATATCAGGGAACCAGGAGCTTTTGCATTAATTCCTCCCTCAGATTTGGTCTCTGTGAGAGACCAAACTTTAACTTGTGAAAGCTTTTACAGTTCATCTGGACAAGGACTTGTCAGCTATTGCTTTAAATCTGCATCATTTAATGGGAAAACCATTAGTAAATTATACACCACGATGTGTTGGTAAGTTTACATCAGAGGCCATGTGTTTCTGGGAGTCACAGGAATCCCATATGGTGCTTTCAATGACTGCAAACAGAGAAACAAAACCCCAGACCCTTCCAGCAATTCCATGTTAGAGCTAATGACAGCAAACAGCCCAAGGTGTCCATACTGACACACTGCTTTGGCTAGACCGCATCCTTCCCTGCATTGATCTACCACGTCTGTGTCTGGCTAAAACCCAGCACTAATTCTGCCCCCATGTAAGCCTTGGCACTGCATACAGTTGCTCACATATGTCAGATGAAACAGGATCATGTCATTGGGGTCTATTTAAATCATTCTTGAACCCCTCTAGCAGAGAAGAGGCCAGGTTTGCTCTGCCCTCCCTGCCTCTGACCATGCCACCATGGTCATGTACCCATTGTATAGATGGCAAACATTGGACGACCTGCAGAAGGGGCTCAAGCTGACCCCCACTCCCTCTGTGGATGCTGAAGTAGCTGGCATGAGGGAGCAGGGGGAGAGGGAACACTGTGGCTTGTCTTTTCAAGCAGCATCTTGCAGCAAGCTCACAGCAAGCACAAGCCCTGCCAGTCTCCAAGGGTACAGTTGCATGGGCTGTGTCACAATGGCTCTCAGTGTTGATGAAGTCCAAGTTTGCTAAAGATATCTGGTAATAGACATTTGCTAAAAAGAAAAGGCAGGCAATACAGGGTTAATAGCTTCTGTTCAAGCAAGCTTGGCTTTTTGGTTATTCCCCTTGTTTGAATTCAGAGTATGGAGACAGATTACCTTTCAGTGTCTGAGTTTGATTAGATAGATACCTGAGCTCTGTCTTTTCCCTAGGATATATCACTAAAATGCTATATCCTTTTTAATTCATTCTACACATGGCACTTTTTCTTCTTGCTCTCCCAGCAAGATATTTTCTCAAGCTCTCCCAGTGACTATTTACCTGCTGGAACATTTACATTGATGCTCCAGCTCTTAGCAGTTGTCCTTTCGAACCTGTTGAGCTGCACTTTGAACTTTGTCAGATTGAAAAGGTCAGACCATTACAGAAACTGACAATTTTTAATTTGATAACTTCTGTGGGTACTGAAAGCTACTCACAGAACAAATAAATTAGTGTGAGACTGACTGCTTTAACCAAACGGCAGTTGTCATTTGGGGGAAGAAGTAAATTAATTCCAATAAACAAAGATAAATCCTTTATGCCCTTCTGACAACACTGAGATCTCAGTGAGGAGGGGAAGAAGTTGAGCTTATTAATTAAGTCTTTGGCAAACTCCCAGAGTTTATCTTTTCTGTTTGGGTAATGCTAATGTTTTGCTGTTGTGTAGACAGAGGGGCCATTAACAGCCCCTTTGCCACGCAGTGGGCTGGGGGGAGCGGGACATTGCATGTGGTGGGGAATTTCAGGTGGGTTGTCACTCTTCAGGAATGATTACAGCAGTTTGGGTGGCTCATGGCCACAATATCTCCTGCCAGAGGCAAACTAACCTGGCACAGAAAAAAACATTTGTTTGTCATGACGGCCACAAGGTAATGGGAAAACAAAACATGGTCTCTGGCAGAGCAGCTCTGAGGTTTGGGCTGGTGGGATCAGTGCCAGCTGTGAGCAGCCACACCCAGGGGTTCACTAAGCCTGGCTTCCCTAAGACCTCCAGGCTTCTTACTGACACCAGGCTTAAGAGAAACAATCGCGGTTTTCCCTTCTCCTGCCGCTCAGTTGGATACAAGCTGCCCAGAGGCAACAAGCCCTGTCCCTGGTGGATTGTCTGAGACAAGAGGAGCAAGGTAAAGCCTTCAGCTGAAATAAAGTTTACACGCTTTCTTTAGAAAGATGTCACAACAGAGTGTCTTTTACCTTTTATTTTCCCCTTAATAAATAAATATAATTTTTAAAGGAGATGAAAATCATTATTTCAGTTGTAGGATTTTTAATGGATGTGGTTGTGTGATTGAGAGATTAATCACTTGGTACCCTTGTAGACTTTTGTACCCTAAACACAGAGGAGTAGACCTTGTGGAAAGGCCAATGGCCAAGGTAGTATTGGTCAAATACAGAATATTTCCATAACTACCAGCCACTGACACAACAGGTTTGGTGATATTCACAAGGAAATGCCTAAAGTTGACACTACACTCCCAAGTGGCACTTAGAGTGCTGAGTTAGGGAGTGGTGGGGAACATAGAGGGCTTCAGTGGGACTCATAATATAGATCCCTGAAAGAGAGGGTCTGGAAAGCTATTTTGTAGGTGCACAGTGTCCAGAGCCTTCCCTCTGCCTTGGCATCCAGCACCAGTGGGGCATTCAGCCACACCAGGGTGCTTCACTCCCCGTGCCCTCGTGCCAGTCTTGTGCAAGTGTGCGTGGATGCTCTGCACCTCTCTATGCATACATGATGGAAGTGGAAGTGAGATTTAAGGCTACATAACTGTAGCCTGTAAATACTTGTGGTCAAGGAGGTTTGAGCCTACTGATCTTTCTTCCTAAGAGCCTGGCATGCCCATGAGTTCAGCTGAGGGCAGAATTGAGCTGAGGGTGGACAAGAAGGACGAATAGCAGGTAAGCAGCCTCCTGTGCTCCCATTTCAGCTGGGCTGGGAGAATGTGAAGGAGATCATAGCCTCTTACATGCACATCTCAACAAGGAAGAAGTTGTGTTTCCAACAGAGAGTAGTTGGCTGAGGTCTCCAGGTTTGTTTGGGTTGCCCTTCTTCAATTCATCACCATGTGGAGGAGTTTTTTGGGTTTGACCTCACGTTCTTTTTGCCACAGTGATCTTGCATTTAATCTTGGTTTGCTTAAAGTTAAATCAATTATCTAGCACCCAGAGACATGTTCTCTTTCACTCAAGCTGCTGTTTCAAGGTTAGTGTTTGGTATGCTGTTCTCATATCAGCATTTTCTTGTGCCTTAAGCACTAGGCCTGCAGGTGGATCAGTTTAACATGAGACAGACCTTAAAAACAAGGACAAAAAATCAGCTTTTTCTCCATGAGAATCATCCTGAATATGAAGAGGCTTGATTCCCCTCCTGTACCACATATTAAGGTCTGAATAATTTTGTCTTGTGCACTTTGCTTTGCAACTTTACCTTAGGTGAAGACTTACTGTGTGGATCTATCTGTTGCAATCCCCATCTCTGTGTCCCTGTTGAGGCACAAAAAACACACTTGAGACCACAGCTCTGTAACCTACTACTGGCTGAGCCTAAGCCACCCACAAAATAAAGAAAGGCACAAGTCTGTCATTGGTACTGAGAAAGGTCAAGAGCTGGTCTTGGCCAGGCAGCTCTAGTGCACTAGAACTGTATATCCTCCTTGGAGAGGTCCATCAACTAATGATTCTGCTGACTGGGTGCTTGGAAGGAAGACTTTGTGGGGACAAGGCTGTGGGATCTGGAGGAGTTTGTGGTAACTAGAAAAGGGTGAGGGACAAGGACAGGATGGTAAAGTAAGATGTGGTTAGGATTGTTTTTTTTGAAAGCTACATCACTCACTCCAGTTTCTGATTTGTTGAAGTGGAAGTCACATAAAGTTTAGGACCTCCAAAACATATTCTTGAGTTAATACAGAAGCTGTTATTTAGCATAAAAGAGCCCTTATCAGAACTGCTGTAATGAAACAGAGTATTTAATTATTTCTTTCACTTAAACTGGAAATGAGGCCTTGTGTCCTGTTCTCCAGATGTCTTGGTATATCACACTGGTTTTAAGCTCTGTAAATCAGCAATCAAATTCATGCCATCTGCCAAGCAAGTGATGAATATCAAGAATGTTTCTGGGAGAACTATAGCAAGCTGAATTCTTTAGATACTATAATTAGTAGGACCTGCCTTAAGGAATAAGAAACACTGTGGTTTTAGGAACCAGAAGTCTGAAGAAGGAAAAGCCTGAAGGAAAACTGTGCAGGGAATAGCAACAGAATAGCAGGTTAAAACCTAGGATATCATGTGGTTAGGTGGTCAATGTGTTGGTCAACACAAACACACAGGGGCTATGCTGTTGTTGAATATACACCACCCAAGGGCTGAAAAGGCCTTTCCTAGAGCCAACACCCTGAATGTGGTTATGCCTAGCCTGGCTGTTCTGTTCACTAGCCCACTGCTGAAATGATGGTAAGTAGACATGGTTGCATATTTTTTTCATTATTTCTGACAAGCTGAGGGAGTACTTCCTTCCCTACTTGTTTGAGCTTCAGACTCAACTCATGGTTGCAGTACCAGACACTGTTACCTCCTCCCTAACCAGGCTAAGCTTGCCTGCACAACTTGTTAGGAGCCTTCCCTCTAATGTGCCAGCCCCTAAACTATCCCCAGGCAGTTTCTGAGGGAAAGCCACGTCAAAACTTTGCTGGGAAGAACGTTAACAAATAAGAACACCTCAGTTTGGGCCACTTGTGTAGATGTAGCCAGCTGCATTCTCCATTAGAAAATATCTCATATGTTTGCCCAGTCTGGCAGCAGCAGGCTGGGAGACACCAGAAGCATTTGCCCGAGACCTTGAACAGATTTGTAGGAGCAGTCAATAATTTGTGATAAAAAGCCCAAATGTGTGTTCATTACACTGAACAGGTGCCCATCCGAAGAGGACAGCAATTGAGGGCAAAGATTTCCCCTCTTTCCTGGAGTTTCTGCAGCAACAGATACAAAGAGCAGCAGTGATCGAGGAGTCTGGGTCAAAACCCCATTAAAGTGTTTGATAAGAAGAGAGTGCAAAGCTTCCTTCAGCTGCCAGGCATCTGAACAGCAGAAAAATTAGTTTGACTAGATCATAGTAGGGCTGCTGTATTTTAGGAGTACAGATTTCCTTAGAGGAGGTGATAAAGCAGGAAAGTTTAAAAGGCTCTGTGATCGCAGTCCCTCGGCATAGCTGAGAGCTTCAGGCATGCTCTCCATTTGCTCCTCTGCACCCCAGGGACTCACTCTGCAGACTGTGCCCTGTCTGAGATCCAGAACATCCCCAATGAGAGCCATCAGCCTACCCCATGTCTGCAGAGACTGGAGGTGTGGCAGCATCCATTGGCAGTGTCAATGTTTAGTGTCACAGGCTGTCTAAGCACTGTGATCTGCACCCCGCACAGTGAACCAGGAATGTAACTTGCTTTGTCTCCCCTGCCTCTCAAGCATTGCCATCCACTGACTGAAACAGATCTTTAAATAATGACTGTCCTGTGATGCCTCGTGCTTTTTTAGCTATGAAGTGTGAGACTGCAGTGTGAAACTCATCCTCTCCAAGAAACATGACTAATAAGTTTTTACTTTCCTTTGCTATCACTTGCATTGGCCATGATTCATTTCCCAATCTGAACGGGGCAAATGCACTGAATACCACATGGTGCAGAAGCCAGGGGGTGTTGGGATGTCCTTTCCTGTTGTCCCTTGCAGGGAAAACCATCAGGAGAGGCTCTGTGTTATGGAGCTTTGTAGCAGCAGTGAATGAGGGCACAAAGGTGATGTGAGACCTGCATAACCTGTGTATGTCAGTTTAATTGAGAGATGTAATGGCCATTTTACTCATGGGCAATTTTATATTAAATATGCACAACTAGCATAAGTGCTACTAATGCAGAAGCTTTTTTGGTGATGGGTTACTGCTTTTTTAAGAAGTAGCACTGCAATCATCTGAGACTAATGTACTTAGGCTAAACTACACCTTTAAAATGTGCCTAATTGTCAGGTTTTATGCTGGCTACAAACTGTAAAAAATTTGCAAAGAAAAATGCCTACAAACCTTTGCTACAACTTCATACAAGAGAAGGCAGGGACATGACTTGTGGGCTGAGCAGTGGAGGGATGCAAGAGCATTTCAAAACCAGCAGCCATTATGAGGTTTGGTCAAAGGCAAGAGAGGCAGGTGGGTACTGGGTAACACATATGTAAGCTATGGACTCAGAAAGGTACCTTTGGAAACATAGCCATGGTAAAGTATTGTTGAAAGATACTTTCTGTGCTATTTTACATTAAGATAAGAGGACACTGCAGTGTGGTCCCAGCTGTGCAGGAGCTGTCAGGGACACAGTACACACAAGGGTGTGTGGCTCCCACTCACCATTGGGGTGAGGATTAAAGGTTGACCTGAGGTGATCCCAGATGAGATTTCGGCACAAGAGGATGGCTGAGTGTGCAGAGCCACCACGGTGCTGTGCTGGCACTGCCTGCAGTGACAGGCTTCCTGCTGTGCCACTGCCTGGCAGGACAGGAGGAGAATGAGGGAGGCAAAGGCCCCTTTGGAGACACATGCAGTGATGATGGAGTGCTTTTCCTCTGGCCAAGTCCTGAGCATCTGCAGCTGATCCCGAACCCTCCCAGCACAGGGATTGGAGGTCCACAGAGCCTTGGGATCATCCTGGCAGTGCCTGGGCACGTCTGACTGCTGTTGTGGGATTTGTGCCACCATGAGTCTGTGCTGGGAAAGGGTGAGGGAAAGGGGAGTAAAAGACATCTGAACAGGAGCTGAAGGGACAAAGACCTGACTGGGGGCTCGTAAAGCAACCAAGCACCAACTCAGCTTGCTCTGCTACCAGCTCCATGTCCTAAACCTGACTGGCCTGACACTGTCTGCAGGCTGCTCCCATTTCTGTGAGTGCAGCTTGTCAGGCAGCTCTGGGCTCTCTCACACCCACCCCATGCCCCTGGTGGGGCTGTGGCCTCTCCCACAAACAGCCAAGGGCAACCAGACCACATCTTTCAAACCTGGATTAAAATTTTCTTCTTGACAAAGAAGGAGAAGCACTTTTTCTGTCTTTTCATTTTATGCTTGCCATTTCAGGGGGACACCCAGTTGCTCAATTCCCTCCCTGAAGTGAATCTGTAGGATGTGGAGAATTGCATTCTCCATTTTTAGCAGGACTCTCGAGGCGGTTTGCCTATTTTTTCTTCTTCTTTTTTTTTTTTCTATTTACATATGATAATCACATTGGGACCTCACAGTTACTGCAGACTTAATGACACTGAGATATGGAATGTTGTCTCTGATGGTTGTCAGGCAGGAAATCCTTAAAAACAGGCCTACTCATTTAAAACTATATCTATGGCTATAAGCTGTGGTTGGCAAACTGTGGAAAATATACACTGTAGAGATGTTTATGAGCAGAGCTGAGGTTTGATCATGCTGCTGCCACTTTTTCAAATTTATATTTTGCTACTGCAAATTCTTACTATAAATTCTGGCTGCAGTAATCTGTATTCTTATTAACAGCTTGGTTTAAGAAAAGAGGGATGTGTGGGAGGTAAAGGATTAAAAAACAGTATATGCATGCCTCAGATACCTCTTCTTAGCAAAAGCTTGCTTAAATGCAAAAACGACAACAAGCCTTTATATCCTGGGCAGGAGGGGGCTGAGCAGAAGCTGGAAAGGGAAAAATCACATGGAGGCAGTGGGTGAAGGGCTGAGACATCAGGTGAAGCTGTTTGCAGTGAGCTAGAAAGGATTTAGGAAACAGTCTATGCTTTTGATAAACAGGCACGTCATCACAGGGAAGATAACATGCCCGAAGAAAGCTGGCTTACAAGGTATCTCCAAAGGACACACGTGGGCTGCTTGGTGAGGGGCTGCTGTTGCCTGTGGTGAGGTGACTGCAGGTCCCTGCTGCCTGATCCCCTGCTTATCCCAGCAATATGCTGCTGCTGGCTCCTGCCGTGCTCTTGGGGTCTCACCCACAGCTTAATGCTGAGGGGCCAAACTCTAAAACATTCCCTCATTTAATGTGACTGAGGTGAACTTTTAAGTGTCATGGTGCACTTTCTATACCACAAGTTTTCCTCCCAAGTTCTTCTAGCACCTCATCTGACAGAGATTTAAAAAAAAAAGTTATTTCCAAAGTGAGCCAAATAGACGTGACCACTCAACAACTTTTAATTTGAGCTCAAATGTAGGTGTCCCAGGATTTGGAGGAATACCAGGAGCTCTCATCTGGGCAAATGGTCCTAAGAGAGCCCTGATGGAAATAAAGTGCATAAAATTGTATGGAAATAAAAGTGCATAAAAGGCAGATTTTTTTTTTTTTTTACCATAAATGCCAGAAATGCAGCTATAGCTATATTAACATTACACTTGGAGGCTGGGATCTGGCCCAGCAGAGCTCTCAGCCTGTAATTGCTGTATTCAAATTAACAGATAGCCAGACCCCGTGTCTCAGCTGGGAAGCAGCAAAGAGGCACTAAAGCACTTAGACTGTCTCTGAGCCGTGCCTAATTGTGCAAAGGCTCCTCTTGGCCACCCTCACAGAGTTTAAATGAACACTTTTTTGTTGTTGCTGTGCTGAAAGAGAAGACGAGTATCCGCACTGACGGGAGGAAGGAAGAACTTCACACCAGGACAGGGACAGCTTGTCAAGCCCCTCAGCTTTCCGTGGTAGCCATCCAGCCATTGATTCCAGGCTTTCTCCATGCAACATCTGAAATGTTAGCATAAATCACCCTTAACATCTGACTTTGCAATGGAATGGGCCAAAACAATTCACAGCCAGACACAGATAAGGGACACCTTAAGAGGCATTTCCTCACCTCCTCTTGTTAAATCTGCCTAAACTGGGACAGAGTCTGTCAGCCTTGCAATTGCAGATTAAAACTGAATGGCAGAAGCTGCTTCCCACCTCCCCCTGGCCATTCACCTTGTTCCCTGGCTTGTCAGAGGCAGCTGCTGCTGAGGCAAAGATGTCCAAGCCACTCACAAACCAGTGGGGTTGCCTGCAGTCTGGTGCACCAGGCTGAAGGAAAGCCCAAACAAAAAGAAGAGCTGCTGAAGGGACTGCTAGATCAGGTGTTGTGCCTCTGTTGGGGTCCAGGGGTCCCTCCAACCAGGACCATTTCCAGTTCAATGGAGATTTCATGACAAATGCATGCCCCAGCAGCCACCTCTACCAGAAGAGAAAGTGCTTTAGGCTTTCAGGCTGAGCAATGCCCAGCTTCAAAAATATTTATCTTTTGATATTTTTCCACTTTTTTGTGAAATTACATTGTTCTTTAGTATCTGTCTTCTCACAAAACACATACAAAGATCTTATGCTAAGACTGATCACAAAAGAATTATTATTTCAGTCCCAGAAAGAGGCTTTTGAAGTCCCCATCATCCCCCAGGAGTTGAGAAATTAATGTCTCCTCAGCAGGCAGGTCCTTACTGCAATATTTGATGGGGAGCAGCTGCCTTGTTGCTCCTACTTCAAGTTTTCCCAATATGTTGTAAACCTGAGCAATCTAGTTCTTGCTGTGCTTTTCAGAAAGACTCCCTGGCAAGAACACTCATGAGGGGAAGAAAAGGTAGTTTGGGTTAAAAGGCTTAAATTATCTGTGAGCCAATCTGCTGACATGAGTGGGAGTGGAGTGAGTTGAGCACTTGAGAAAGCAACCACCACCTCGCAGGCTCTGGAAGAACAGTTCCTCTGCAAAACAGTGAGTAATAATTCTGGTTATGTCACTGTCTCTCCTTGGGGAAAACTAAATATATCCTGATACCATTGCTCCTAAGTTTGCTTTCTGATTGCTCTTCTTCCATTTATGCTCAATTAAGCACTGATGCCTTCCCCGAATTAGCCATGGAAACCTAAAAGATCAGTCACTCAGGTTGCTCTGCAAGCAGCTTTATTGGGTCCTACTTACTGATGCTCCTCAGCTCTCCTAGTACCCTGCTGCTTTTGTCCATCCATTTCTGCTGGAGCTGGACGGAGAGAAAATAGGAGAGAAACATTTCAGAATCTGTGTGTTCAGAGGACACATCAGTCTGCTCTTGTTGGTGCTCTCAGAAAGCATCTCTGCCTCCTGAGGTATGATTCATGGATAGCTGTTTGCTTAGCAAGTTATCACTTTGCTGGCTAAGTATGCTTAGGAACAAACAGGTTTTGGAATGAGCTGAGGTTTGTTTGCTTGGAGTATGGCATTTTCATTGGAAGCTGACTGTGCACTCACCTTGCTCCAGCACAAAGGAAGATGTATTCACCCCTGCACCCTTTTGTGGCTCTAATTTGGGGAGAGGGATCTTGGGAAGAAGCAGTGATGTACCTGAGTGACCACTGGATGTCATAACACCCCACACTGCTTCCACAGCCTCCTCCATCAAGCAAAAGAAGCAGACATGATTAAGAAAAAATATGTTGATGCTGTAGCTGCTTATGGCTGTGTTAAAAGCTGCAAGGGTAAGCTGAGCACTTCAGGTCCTAAAATAGGATGGGGATAAGGGTGAGAAGTATGACTGGAGTTCTGTGAATAAACCCTGTCACCTGGGCATTGTTGCAGTGGATGTGGAGGGCAGGGTGGCCTCTAGACTGGGGAGTGCCTTGTGCTGGCCACCCCTTTTGCTTCAGGGAACAGAAAGCATGTGCAGAATGGGGCACACTGTTGGGATCTCGTGCTTGTCTTCCAAGGCTGCTTCACCTCTTTCATATTCCCTTTGGCAGCTGGAGACTGCTGGGCAGGAGCTTGTACGAGGCAGCAATCTTACACCTCAGAGCACAGAGTGACCACACAGCAGGCTGCCTCTACTTGCTCCAACTCCTCAAATACTGCTTTAGCACTGAGAGTAGGATCAGACCTCACATATGCCAGCTGGAGAGACTCGAGAGGACTGCAAAGCACTGAAACTCAGTCACCATCCTGGCTGGAGTACAGGGAAATTCTTGCATATGCTGGGAAAGACAGATTCAATTGACTCCTGCTGTAGATGTGTGTGATGTGCACCTTGCAAGAAGGACTCTGTGGTGTGGTTTCCATCTCCTACCATTCATGCTTTGGCAGCACTAGCCTTGTCCATATCCAGTGTTTTCCACCCCCGATGCCTCACACACACACACACAGAGTCCCAGCATCATGGTGCATGTGGACCCACAGCGTGTGTCTCATGGGGCAAACCCCAGCAGCTCAGACTTTGAACAGGGAATTCTTCCATAGCTGAACACCAAAAAGGCCCTGAGTGAGGGCAGAAAATCAACAAGAGGAGAGAATGTTGGAAAGCTGGAGGAACAGAGTGCTGCTACTAGAGCACAGGATGCCTGCTGAGACAGTGGCAGAGAGGTCTGACCCCATCTGTGCTTGGGTTTCCCATCACAGCAGTGGCACCAGTGTACACGGTTGTCCAGGCAGCTCCTTGGATTTACCACCATATTATTTAGTCTTGTAAGCAATTTCCTCACTCTGCTGGGGAGCAGAGCTGGGTGCACAGTGGAGAAAGTGGAGCTGGGAGTCCTGTGTGCTGCAGGGGGCACAGTGCAAAAAACAGACCCCAAGTTTTGTTGTTGATTTTGGTCCTGCAGAAATTTTAAAGGCAAGAAGGGACTGTGTGTTACACACCATAAAACTGTATCAAGAGATTGCTGCACCAGGCGTGTAACTCCTTGTTAAGCTATGACATGGCCTTTAAAAAGGCATCCAGCCTTGATTTAAACACCTTGAGTACTGGGGAATCGAGCGTGTCTGTGCATCTCATTTTGAATCTCAATTAATACAGTTTCTGCTCCCTGCCCAGGGCTGTGCTTGATGTGCATTTGTTCTTTGGATTAAAGAATTTTCTATTGGCACAGATTTCATCATGAAGATACACCTAACATCAGACTAGTCCAACATAGCCCCTACTTTGTTAAGCCAAACAAGTGGAACATCAGGGGTTTCTCAGTACATTTGCTCCTGTAGCTGTGTTTTGAAACCTTTAGCATCCATTTGAAGTGTGGGCATCCATAGTGGATACCAGTGGCTGGTACCAATCCCAACAATGCTGCTTGCAGGATTGGCGCTGTCTCCTTGTGTACAGCAGAAAGGCCCATTCTTTGCCTAGGGATTGTATGAGCTCATTCACATCCCTCTCTGCAGGCAGATGGGCCAATTTCATGGCTCTTCATTGCTTTTTGAAGTTGATAGGGGGAAACTTTAGCCTGTTCCCTGCTCCTGTGTCTGTCTGGTACTTTGGCTCTATGCTCTATCAGCTTGTACAGGTTTGGCTTTTTTTGAACTCCTGGCTGAGCTGCTTCAATTGACTCTACCAGCAGGAAACTACACAAATTGAGGTTCTTTCTGAGGTAGTTTTCTGCAATTATGTGAGGGAAGATGGCCCACAGGGGATCTGTCCCTCACTGGCACAAGGCAAGAAGCAGGAACAAAGAGCTGGGAGCAGGGAGAGGGCAGAGGGGAGGCAGAAGTGGATGTGTCCCCTATTGGTGCCTGTGCACTGGCCAAGGCTGTCCTTGTGAGGGATGACTAGGTCTTAAATTATATGTTTTACCACCTGACCTAGTCCTGAAGGTACATCTTTCCTAATGATCCTTGTGAAACAGCTGTGTGAGCACTTTCTAGAAAAGAGAAGGGTCTGGTCTTTTGGTTCAAATCCCTTTTAAATGGGTTGTCCATCCTTATTTTGTAAATGCATGGTCACCCATGCTTACTGTGGGGTGCATCCCATAGTAAGTTCCATCACCTTATCCAGATGAGAAAGAATAGTGACAGCACATCACACTTACAAACCACTGTCGTTAGGGATTTCTGTGAAGATGTTTGGAAAAATGGACTTGTCCCCATTTATAGACACATGAAGAAGTTAAAATTACTTTTTTAGTGGCTCAGCTACTGAGAACAGGGTCCAGCTGACCCTGTGGAAGAACCTGTCTTTCACCAGCTCATTTTTCAGCCATAAGCTGCAGAAACCTGCAGTGAGATGTTTTTAATCAACCAGGATTTTGTATTGAGCCAGGTAAAGTCTTGGGCAGCTGCAACAAAACCAGCTCCTTTCCTAGCTTATAAATGCTGAGAAACTTGTCAGGTACCCTCTTGTGAGAGAGGATAATGTGGTGGATGCTTTGTCATCATCAGCTATTCAGAAAGCATTGCACCTGGATCCTGTCTCTAAGCCCTCAGTGCCTTAGATAAGACAGTGATATAAAGGATGAGTGTGTGTTTTTGTGTGCATAAAAGCCTGGTGTTCAGGGCTTTAAATCTGCCTCCTTGTGAGGAATTTCTTGAGAACCGTATGTCAGCTTATTATTCTTCACTTCAACACTGGATACTTGGTGGCTGACTACTTCCACCTATTTGTTCCAGAATTATGGCAGCTTTATTTGGGTGATAATAGGAGCACTGTGCTGTTTTATGAGACTGTAATCCAATTCTCATGTGGATGAACGCTCTTCAAGGCCATGTAGTTTATCCTGATGATTCAAGGAACTGAATTACTGACCAAAAAAGTAGTGGTATTCCTTCTCATGTTGTTCTGCTCCAATTCTCCACAGGCTAAATAAATATTCAAAATATCTGTGTTGTGAGAAGAAAGATGATAAGGAGATGATGGGAATGACAATGAGGAGCAGAATGGCAAAAGGAGCTGGATAGGGGGATATTTTATTGTTTGCTTGTTAGTTATGGCAGTAATTTCTTGGTGATATTTCTCATCTTTCAAACAGTGACTGCACCTTCACTTGAAATCCTCTAGCTCTGGAATCACAAATTATATAGTCACAAACTATATAATTTCCACAGGCCCAAAGAGCTGAAGGTTATTCACAACTGCCAGAGTCCAATCTCTAGGTGAACACACCGCAGGATTAGAATGCTCTAGCTCTTGCACTGTGCAGGTTCAGGCTGCTTACACACAGAGCTTTTTTTCCTCTGCTCTGCTTTGTTGTACTGCTTGCTTCTGAAAGGGATTTAAACCAACTTTTACAATTTAAATAATAGGGTTCTAATATAAATGTGCAGGTGTAGGAATAAGCATTATGTAGCAAACAAACACTACCTGGTGGGTGCTTGCAGTCCTCAATAAGGCTGAGGTTCACAGGGTGCAGCTCAGGACTGGGCCCAGGGTTTTTAATTACAGTAATGTTTATTACTTGACAAGAAGTGATCCCAGGAAACAAGCTAGGAGTGAAACCAGGCTTTAACTGTGGACACATGAATTCACCGACTCTCCTAGTCTGTTAATGTATGCTACAGTGTCAGAAATACACTGCTGAGAACTGTTATGGTCCCAGTCTTGCTCTGGGGCTGTGTGCAGCTCTGCTGGAGGGTTTGTGCTCTGATAGGAGCTGGCTGGGATTAGATCTATAAATGGCAGCTTACCTTAAGCATTGCACAGATGGCATTTGTATCTTAGGGCCAGCTGATTTCACAGCATTGATGGAGGATGTTTTCCTGCTTTTCTGCAAGCCATTGGTGTAGGGTCTGTCTCTGACACTTGTCACCTTTGCACAGACCTGGGTGAAGATACTCCCTCTAGGCTTAGTGGGGGATCCTGGGAACCAGAGGTTTGCTGATTGCTTCTCAGCCTCAGCTTCTGGAGTCAGGTGAATTTGGAGCTGTTTGGAGGGTTACCCTCCAGCCACTATAGAGACAGCACTCATGTTTCAGTCTAAAGATTCAGGGCAGAGAGGTGAAAATCTGTAACTCTCAGCAGAGATGCCAAACACTTCAAAAAGAGCCTGCAGTGAACTATTTTGGGAGTTTGCAGAGCACTGAAATACTAATTAAAAGTACAATTAATTAAAAAATACCAGAGAAACATTACCACTTCTTGTACGCTTAGATTTTCATCCCTGGTTTGAGCATGCACTCTTGGTTCTAAAGTAATTTTTGCTTTGGACTACTTAAAAGTTGAGGCTTACTAAGTCCCAACATCTCTTAGGTCCTTTTGAGGGTGATAAAAAGAAGCATTCAATAAAAGTAGGGCATTTAGTCATTATTTAACTGTGTATCTCAAAATTATCAATCTGATAAATATCACTGGCCATTGTACTCCAGTGTTGTGCTGGAGTGATGCTGCTTGCCCAGGTGCTGGATCTGCTGTTGACTTTATCTTCTGCTGGTGGCTCA
The DNA here is from genome assembly GCF_036417665.1 of Passer domesticus. Lineage (NCBI taxonomy): Eukaryota > Metazoa > Chordata > Aves > Passeriformes > Passeridae > Passer > Passer domesticus. The sequence continues at coordinate 41,502,642 of NC_087475.1, read as the reverse complement.
TTAGCACCTTTCAGACCAGCAGTAGTCTCACAAATGCTTAGCTAGGAATGCTTTAGAGGAATTTTTTAAAAATAAAATTAATTAATTAGTCCAGGAGCTAATTAAACATAGCATTTGGTTTTCTATGGTAGCACATGAATCATAAATTTGAGGGCAGGATTAATTTATCTCTTGGTGACAAATCTGTGTAGCTGACATGCCATGTTTGGGGCAGACGCAGATACATATTCAAATAAGTCATGGATAGAAGATATGTGCATTAATTATCCTATGACAGCTGCAGCCACATTCAACAAAACATTTATCTGCCTAGAATAAGGTAAATAAACTCTCTTGCTCTGAGGGATGCTTCTGGCATGGTGCTTCCCACACATCTGATAACCAGTGCTTCTGGTGACTGCAAAGCACGTGGAGGAGCAAGCCCTGGTGGAGCTACTTAAATGGATGAGCAAGGATGCTGGCAGTAACTGGGAACTACCCTGTGTTGGCACTCATCACTGCTCTGGTTCTTCTTCCACTGACCTTGTCAACAGGTCAGTAGTTATACTCAAATACACTGTCTCACTGGTGAGGCAAGAGCTGCCAGTGGTGGTCCCAGTCAGGTCCAGTGCCATTGGTCTGTGTCAGAAAACCCTCTGCCACACAAGTGAGGGTGACAGCGGTGTGACAATATTTATAGGCGTGCATACTTTGTGACAAATGACCAGTGCCTTGGAAATGAAAGCTGAATAATAAAAAAATCTTCATCTTAAAAGGAAAATAAAATTGATCACACAGGTATGCAAGCAAGATGAAGGCAAATTTTGCTGGGAAGAGAAAGATGATGAAGCTGGTAAGGAGATGACTGGTGACTGTCACAGCACAGCACCTAGCCATGAGATGATGGCAGTTCAGACCCTGTCCCCCTGCATGGACTGTTTGGAAGAGATACTCAGGCTGAAAAGCCCTTGGCCTCACCAAAGTGAGACCAAGGTCTGGGCTTTTCAGTGTGTTCTGAGGGTGATGTGTGTACACAGGTCACCTGTAGGTATAATACATTGTGAGAGGTTGCCCGGAGAAGCTGTGGATGCTCCATCTCTGGAAGTGTTCACAGCCATACTGTATGGGCCTTTGAGCAACCTGGGCTAGTGAAAGGGGTTGATCTTGGAAAGTCCCTTCTAACCCAATCATTCCATGATTCCCCAGTGTTGTCCATGCACAGATATGTAAATGGACAATATATCCAGGTGCCTGGATAAGAGATTCCATAGGTGCCTCATGCCAGCTGGCTTAGGAGGAAAGAAGTCCCTGTGGGCATGCCTGCCTCTTTCCAATGACTGGAGGTAGGTCCCAGTGGATGAGCTCAAAGTGTGGGCCAGAGCTGTGGGTAGATAAGGAGAGAGTCCTTCCTCCCTCTGCTGTCAAGGGTACCTGCCTTTCTCCTCTTGCTGATGGAGGGATGTAATGTTTTGGCCACTGATTTTCCATCCTCTGAGCTGCAGGCATATTTTAGGTCCTGTGGAAACTCCTTTTTGAGGTTCTCTTGATGGGGAGACTTTTAAAAAGTTTTGTGTTAGAATTGAGAGATGAATGGGATTTTTGGTTTTGGGGTTTTTTTTTTGTTTGTTTTTAGGTTGTTGGGGTTTTTTTATTAATAGTTTATTACATTGTTTACATATTAGATTTAGTGTATAAAGAGAAAGTTACTACTAAAAAGTTATACTTTTTATTAGTACTAAAAAGTTATAAGATATACAGGTTTAAGGGTTTTTTAAAATTATTTTTAATTTTTAGAGCATTTTAAAAAATTACTAATTATTTGTTTGTTCATGCAACATCTGCATTGTGGCTTTTTCTAACCAATCACTCTGTGCTACCAACACTGTAGTAAATGGAGTAGATGAAGAACAAGGAGATCAGACAACACCCAAAGTACTCCATCTCGTCTTCTATCTACTTCCATACTAAAACCCCAAAACTCTAATTTTTTTGCCCTGTGATAAACTATACTACTATCTATTTCACACACTCATAGATTCCAATTCATCCCAAAGTCTTGGAAGTTTTCCTCATGGACAAAGTTTAAAAGTAGTGTTCTCCTGGGAATCAGGACCTGTGAGGACAGGGAGAGAAATATTCCCTGGGTTCCAGCAAGGTCCCATCCTCAGCAGATGGATTTCCTTGTGTCATTACAAGGAATCCAATGATCTGCTGGGCTGAATTACAGAGGACCCTGTCCAGCTTGTGCTCTCTCAAGAGTTCCCAGCATGGAAGAACAGCACAATTCTCTTAAGGAAACAACACTAAACAATTTGGGGAAAATGATCAGAATAACCTGTATTTATGAGCCCTTAATGGTGTCTGAAAAAACTGAGATTGTGAGAAGCTAGGGCAGCTTATTTAAACATTGATCCTGTGAGTAGATAAGGAGCTCTCTAATCTCCTCCTAATTTATTGCTGTGGTTGGTAGCTATGTCTTCATAAATTTTAGAGGACCAAGATAATATTGAATGGACAGTATAAAAAAACAGCTGGACTCACAAGACAGTGAAAATGTCAGAACGCAAGGAAAAAGCCACATACATCCACCCTCTATATCTCTGTCCTCCCTGCTCCTCTCACAATTTTTGGTTAAGCTATTATGTAAACAATTATCATTGTGTACATGGAGGATATTTTTATGCTCTATCCTTTGATGCAGGCATTGCTTGGGTACAGCTGAGACAAATTTTCAGCTGTGTCAGTTTTTAACTATACATGTAGCTTAGAGATTACTAAGTATTAGGAACGAGCATTAATGCTTGTCAGAGCAGGAGCAGGGTCCACAGGTGGTGAAGATATCTCTCCAGCAGCTGTCATCCTGCAGGCTGCCATTCACTTTAATCTCCCTGCCACCTATATTTCTCAGGCACTTGGCAGCCCCTCAATTTCAGTACTGAAAATTATGTGCTTCAGAACTTTCATGAAGAAATTTAATAGTTTGGTTACATTACAGGGAGGAATCGACCATAAATTGTATTTCTGAATTTTGTTAATATTTTTTTAAATTACCCATTTAGTGTGTCAGTCACAGTGTGTCCCATCTCAGAGCTATGAAAATTTAAAGGTGTCTAATGAGAAATCCTTTTGGGACAAGCTACTCTAAGGGCCATTCAGAAAAGTTCTCCAGCAAATTCAAAAAGTTTGGAGGGATACAGAGCAGTGACACCCCAAATGTGCACAAACAGGACACAGGGCAACATAACCCTCTGAACAGCTTCACTCGGTGTGTGTGTACATGCACCTGTATGGACAGACCAGAGTCTTTGTTTTCTTTCTTTGTGATATCCCTCTGTCTATTAATTTTTTTAATAACTTTTCACATTTTCAAATCCTGTAAGCCCTTTTTATTTTTTTCTCCAGCTTTTTTCCCCTTACAGCTCAGAAGGCTCTTTCTCTTCAGCTGTAGAAAGGGCTCCAGTCATCCCTACCAGTTCTGTTCTTGCTCTTCCCTGGAGTCCAAAGCCAAATCCTAGCACAGTCCCCTGCCTTGGCCTGACCCAGCTTCCCCATGCAGCAGAGTCCTGTCAGCACCTGGCTTACACAAGAAAATCAACCCTTTAAATGGTGTGAATTCCCTGTGGATGTATGCAGGATGGTAGTGGGATGTTCCCTGAGAGCTGGGGATGGGGGCAGAGCTGGGGTACCTCAAGTGTCATGTACCACTTATTTGAGCTAAGTCTTGTCCTTGAAAGTTTTTACATTAATTTTTATTTCTTCATGGTTCTATGTGTTCCATTATATATTCTTTCAATATGTAGAATACATATTGAGGGCAAATACAGTATGTTCTTTATTATTGTCTGTGTAACTGTAGCCTGTCACTTAGCCAGACATTTGAATATAATCCAGACTTCTTAAACTAGGTTACCTGAAGATGATGATCCGGAATTTGTGCAGGGCATTACATTGAATTTTTAAAAATTCAATGTAATGCCCTGCACAAATTCTTCTAAAAATTGTCACAATATTAAAACCTACCTTTTTGCCAAGCTTTTCGTAAGAAATAACAATCAACCTACAGATGAGACACAGTGGAACATTATCATTGTGCCAAAGCCTTGGCATTGAAATCAGACACAGGGACACCACTGACTCCCTGTGCAGGCACTTCTAAGGCACAGTTCATCTGACCCACCTGGTGGGGGATAATTGGTCCCTCCAAGCTCTCAATTCTGCCAGCTGACTATAAAATCACTCTAGACAGCTGTCTCAGAGCTAGGCCTTTATGTTATCTGCAGCTGGTTGAGGACATTTTAACCAGAATGACTACTGAAAAAAAGAGAAAATTTAAAATAAAACAAAAGGGATAAAAGACATTTTTTTCCCCAGAGGAGAAAAAAACCACATCTTTTATAGCACATAGGTCAAAAATAGTCACCTTACGAGAGCAATGCAGCTCTATGTAATGTAAATTGTATATTTAAGCAGGTCAGATAAGACTATTCTTTGTGTTCTACATATGTGAATAAGCCTAAACTGTTGGGATGGTAAGACACTTAATTTTGCAGTGGAGAAATAATGATAATCAATTTCAATAATCTTGAAATACCAATATATTAGAGAGCAAACTTTACACAAGAAAATACCCCAGACTTGAGTAGCCTGCCCTGCAACATATATCCAAATCCATTTTGCTACACAACATTATATACAGTAAAGTACAGCTATTTTCCATGGGAAAAAAAAGGAAAAGCTATATAGTTTTAGGTGCTATTGATATTAGGAATAAATAAAAAGCATTTTTAGAGAATGGTCCTCAAATTAACAGTGAAATCTCACTAATTTGTATACAACAGAAAATTATGCCTGAAAATCACAAAACATTTTAAACTGCTTGTGAAGATTTTGTGCATTGCTGCAATTACTTTTGTAGCAGTTGCTTTTTGTCCTGAAAAGGGATTTCTCTGCAGCTGACTTCTGTCCTCAGTGTCACACTACTTTTATTCTACAAGAGAGAAAAGGGACAAGTAAAATGCATATGGATATCCAGAGGAAGAGTCTCAGGCACATTGCTTTAAAAGAGCTGTATTTTTGCATTAGGCACTGCTTCCCCATGCAGTTGTATCTGCATATGTGTGTTTATGTGTCTCTAAACGCACAAATGATAAGTAGCTACATCGTTTACATTTTTATGGCTCAAGCCTTTGATTGAATTTTCATAATGCCAGGAGGGCCCATTTGGGATTCGGGTCCTGCTGTGCAAATACTCGCTAAGACATCTGCCCCAAAGAGCTTGTAACTCTAAGAGGATAAAATGTGGCAGGGGAAATAATTAGGGGGAGATGCGGTGACTCTCTGTGGTTACATGGGAGGGTCATTCAGCTACAGGATCAGAACAAGCTTTTGTGCTTGTCTGGCACTGATTTATTGGTGAATCAGCAGCACCATTCTGGTTTTTTATCCTGGGCTCACAGCCAAACAGTCCCTCCCTCTTGTGCTCAAACCACAGCATCAGGATGTCCCCAACCACAGCTGAGCTGCACAGCAGTATCAGCCCCTTCCAGAGAAGACCCCAATGGCATAAATCAGCCCTGGTTTTCCACATGCACATTTCAATTCATGTAAGGAAAAGATTTCGCTGTTGTTTGGCTTCTTTTTGAGGTAGGAGTGAGAAAGAAAACATTTCCCTGCTGTGGGCTTGTTTCTCCATCACACATAAAAGGAAGGACAGGTAAGAGGAAGCCCTCAAACCTCTACATCTTTCCCCAAGGGGACATTACCAGGAACCACCAAGGAGCGGTGAGTTCTGGCACACCTCTACATGCCACCCTTCCTAGCTCTATATGTCCACTTTCCACAATGCTCCCAAAACATTCCCAAATGTTTTCCACAACTTTCCCAAAATACCAGCATCTCTGTGCCTCAAGTTCAGGCCCTGATCTCCAACATGCAGCTGTATCTGGACAGGGAAGGAAGGATGTTGTCTTTGGATCTGGATCAAGGTGACATGAAAAGCAAGTCACACGAACAGCTCTGGACCTCCACCCCTCCCTGTGGCCAAGGAACCAGAGCCATTCTGAAAACCAGACACCTGCATTTGCTCAGGACAAGGAGTTTTGGTTTGCAGTGGTGGTTCTTGCAGAAATTTTGTTCCTCTGTGTTTGCACTAGTTGTCAGCCCTGCTGGCTTGGGGATGAGCCAGAGCATGGCTGCTGATGCACTCAGTTCAGCACCTCTGTGGGTGATGGAGGAGAATCATGATGGTACAAATGCAGCTGTTTGGCCTGTTTCTCCCATCTTTTCATATCTCTGGTGAGAAACTGCCCAGCTGATCAGAAGAGTGAGCAAAAGAGACTACTTTCTTAAGGCCTGCTCAAGTCACTTCTGAAGATCAAAACTTTGGAGCAAAACTTAGGAGCAAAACTTTCTGTTGTGGTTGCAATATGCAGCAGTGAGAATAAATGCTGCAAATTGGTGTGATTGGCAGATCCAGTGTACCTCCCCAGTGGAATTATGCAAAATTCAGAAATCCCTCACATGCTCATTCTCTGATACTATACAAAACCATGATTTATTTACAGTCTCAAGAAGTGGGTCCATGGGAAGCTCAAGGGTTTCAACAGGGCCAAGTGCAAGATGCTGCACCTGGGTTGAGGCAGCCTCCAGTATCAACACAGGCTGGGGGATTAAGATATTGAGAGCAGCCCTGCTGAGAATGATTTGGGGTACTGGTTACTGAGAGGCTAGACATGACCTGGCAATGTGAGCTGGCAGTCCAGAAACCCAAATATATCATGGGCTGCACAAAAAAACTGTGGCTAGCAGGACAAGTAGGTGATTCCCCCCCTCTACTCCACCCCCATGAGACCCCACCTGGAGTGTTGGATTCACCCCTGGGGCTCCCAGCATAAGAAGGCTGTCAACTTGGAAGGTGTCCCTGCTCATGTAAGGTTAGACTAGATGGCCTCTAAAGGTCCCTTTCAACCCAAACTCTTCTAATATTTTATTTTGGTGTTTGTCACCATCCCTGTCAGCCTGGCCCAACATATCACAGGAATTTGGGAAGGCTTTAGACAAGAGATTCAAAATGTTAACATAATTTGTGGCTAATGCCTGAATACCTGTGCCAATGCCTGTGGCCAATTTGTGCTAATGCCTGTGGCTAATGTTCTCAACCTAGTGCATGTGCTTTCTTTAGCTAAGTCATCCTGCCTCTATCCCTCAGGGTTTGCATATGCAAACCCCTGAGCAGCCACTGAGGCTGATGTTTGGGTCGGTAGTTTTATAAAGTGGAAATCCGCTGTTGGATCTGTGGGGAAATTCTAGGTGGTTATTTGCATCGGATTTGTACATGTAGAACAAGAAAGGCTACTGGCAGTCATAGATTTTCAATACAGTGCTTATATAATGCTGTGTTTAATTGAGGTTCAGGTTTACTCCTTGGGAATGGACACAGCTGATAAAGTGGCATAAGCTTCTTGTCCTCCTCCTCTGATGCAGGACCACAGAGCATTTTGTGTGTCCTTCCTTCTGTGGTTATGCTTCTAAACCAAGTGTAACCATCTGACTTGGTTTTGTGGGTTGGTCTACAAAGTCTTTGTGTGCAGGGCCTTCCCTCCCCGCAGCTGTGCTGGGCAGGTGGACCCATTTGTCCTGCCTTTGTGGGGTCTGCAGAGGTATCCCAGAGCATAAGTTGCCAGAGAAATATGAAAATTATATTAAAGAAGCAAAAGAAAGTGTGTGTGTATCATATTCATTCAGACAAGATGAGAGTATCATCAAAGTTGATATGGGTTTTCCTCCCCTCCCCATTTCATTGTCCCTTCTGCCCTTGCCCCCACACACACAAGTCATTGGAAAGTACAGGGCATTTTATTAGGTAGGCTTGGACTATCTGCTGGGCTCTTTAAGAAGTCTTAAAATGGACATTTCTGTCTCCTCAGAGGTAGGAATCAAATGCACTTTGTACACCTTACAAAACTAGCCTTGTTCTCTTCTTTAGTGGCACTGTTGTGAGGTCCTGGAGACCCAAGTTGCTATCAGGGTATGCCAAAAATCTGAGCATCAAGATATGACAGCAATCTGCCACTGTCATGCTCAAGGCAGCACCTGGGTTTCTCTTTGAAATGGTTTCTCCCTCGTTTGTGTAAAAAGGTTCACAAAGTTGTGGATGCCCCATCCCTGAAAAATATTCTAGGCATCTTCCATTTATAAAAAGAGTACATAGCCTGGATGTATGAGTAATTGATCCAGAAAACATCAAGTAGAGCTGAAGAGTGGCTAATACAGAGATTTATTTAAAGCTGAATAAGGTAGGACTTGATTTGAGTTAATAAAACTTTGGTGTTGATATGCAGTAGAGGCTTAAAAGATAATGTATAAGCCTGATTTTACTTTAAAAAACCCCGAAAAGTGGTGGGTTTTTTGATAGAATAACTTAAAATTAAAAAACAGCTAAAATGTCATGTTCATCATTGCCTTCTCAAGGTGTGTCTGCTGTGTCTGGTGTGTCAGGAGCAAGTGCTTGAGAGCAGCACTGCAAGTGTAGTGGAGAAGGAGGAGCTGCCCTTGGAAGACTGTCAAAATCAATGCATGTGTTGTGGGAGGCATTTTCTTTACATCTTTTGGATGGTTGCATCATGCAACACCTCTAATGCCTAGCTTCCTTCTTCACCATAAGACCTCATCCACAATTTGAGGCTGGACAGTGGTCTCAGGGGAAATCATGCTGTGCTGTGCAGAAGTTTTTGAAATCACCTTGATGAGTAGCTAAGGCTGGATTAAAATACAATGGCCCATTTTGGGAGCAAAATGGCTTCCTCCTCTGATTTCTGACAGAGTATTTTCTTCACAGGCATGTTCTGCCCTAGCCCAGAGAAATGCTGCTGCTCCTTTCCCCATCTTGCTCCATCCCATGTCAGGGATGGTTTCTTATCTCCTCTCACTCCCTCAGCAAACCTGCTCCTTTCTGTTTGCTCTTGTTCTTCCCAAGCTGGCTGTGGGATAGGCAGGAAATGGGCTCCCTGTGCCACAGGGGAGTCACAGGCTGTTTGCCAGTCACTCAGACATGTGCTTAATGAGGGTGGTGCTCTGGAGGTCTTGGTCTGGTGGTCACTGGAAGAACAGCCCATAGAGCTGCATACAGGGGTTGCATAAGGAGAAGGGTTGCATGAGAAGCTTGAGGCAGCACGTATTCCCATTGATTAATGGACATTTTGGGGTAGAGAGCAAAAGTAATGAAACATGAAATAAGGCTGTTATAAAAATGTGTTGTAGGATTCACTCTGTGATCATACTTTTGGGCTCTGAATATTATGTTGCTAATATTTTTGTACTGCTGTTGGCTAGGGTACTTCAGCTGGTACTGGGACCTCTCTAGGTATATCTTCAAGTATTGTACTCACGCTTTTCTGTAAGTCTATTTTTTTCCCCCTGAGACAGCCCATATTGCCTGTAATACATGCTATTACTTAAAGCTGTTCCTTACTTGGTGTGACCAAGAAGAGCTTCACTGAATAATGTAATGGGCAAAAATTATTTTGATTTCCTATGAACTGTGGAAAAGGATTTGGTGGTAGTGGTGAATGAAAAACAAGCCAGCAGTGCAGGCTCACAGCCAGCCATATCCTGGGCTGCATCAAAAGAAATGGGGCCAGCAGAGGATTCTGCCCCTCTGCTCCACTCTCATGAGACCTGGAGTGCTGTGTCCAGGTCTGGAGCCCCAATGCTGGATAAAGTCCAGAGGTAGGCCATAAAAATAATCAGGGGGCAGGAACACCTCTCATATGGGGAAAGGCTGAGAAAGTTGGGATTGTTCAGCCTGTGGTAGAGAAAGTTCAAGGTGACCTGATTGCAGCCTTTCAATGCTTAAAGGGGGCTTGTAAGAAAAATCAGGAGATACTTTCAATAGGGACTTTACCCATAGGAAAAGGAGTAATGGTTTAAAACTATAATAGGGCCGTTTCAGACTAGATATGAGGAAGAAATTGTTTACAATCAGGATGGTATAACACTGTCACAGGTTGCCCAGAGAGGTGGTGGATGTCCCACCCCTGAAAACTTTCAAGATAAGGCTTGACATGGCTCTGAGCAGCCTGGTCTAGTTGATGTCCCTGCTCATTGCAGGGGGACTGACTCTGTGGCCTTTAAATGTCCCTTCCAAGAAAAACTGCTCTATGATTCCACAGATTCTGTATCAGTAGTGTGGGAAATCCTTGTAAGAGTGATCTTGTATTACCCCACCATCACTCTTTAGGCAATCACTAAAGGCACTGAATGGAGTCTTATGGTGCAACCTGCACTTTTGGCAACCTCTGGAGAGTGATCCATCCCAGTCAGTACTAGAGCTGTGCCTCAGCTCTTTAAGAGCAGGCACAAACATTTGAGTCTGTGTCTGATCTACTTACCTTTTACAGTCAGTGGAGAGAAACAGGCACTTCTAGGTCAGGACTCACCTTGTCCAAATGCAGACATCAAGAATAATTCAATGAACCACACTCTAAGACCGCTTATTTCTTTCCATTATAATGGAAAATTATAAAATGAGGACAAGGTGCTATATGCACACACCCACCCTGTCAATGTCTCCAGGGAGGTGAGATGAACCTCTTACAGGCCTAAGACAGGTTTTGATCTCCAGAGGATCTTACCGGTCTCCATGACTTAGGAAGAAAGTGAGACAGATCTCTAGCTCAGACTACACTTATATTTTAAGTTAATAAAATTAATTTAGCATTACTCCCATCCTGAATCTCTATCTACCACTAATAGACTAGTATTTTTTTCCAGAACGGGCCATTCTCCAAAAGAGCTACCATGGATTCAGGAAGCAACTGCAGACACATTTCTCAGAAGTTTCACATTTTATTTATTAGTATTTTATTTAAAACTTTTTATTTTTAATCATAAATTTTCTCCTTTGATGATCAGTTTATAACCCACAACAGATTAACTCTCCTTTAGCACTGGCTGGGTTAACCTGAGTACTCTAATGGCAGGGAGATTGTGCTTGGCTGGTTGAGGGCAGGTTTCAATCCTTCCTCCATAAATGTTAAACTGCATCAATTTCTTCTACTTCAAACTCTTGTTTGTCCAAACCTTGAAGAGCGAGAGTATCACCTGCTGGAAGTTATCTCCTGACACTACATAGAACAGCAAATTTCCAAAAGTATTTAATGCTGATAAAGGTTTAGTTATAATAAACATTAAAAGGATAGCTTTCTTCAAGTGGCAGCTAACTGGCTGTACTCGGAGCTCCAGATGAATCCCCTTAATGACATGGAAGGGGAGGAAGCACACGTAGAAGACCAGCAAGAGGAGAACAGTGAGTCTGCGAGCCTTTTGTTTGTAGCTGGCCTGTGTGTGGAGCCCAGTGGCCAAGATGCCAAAGATGAGCATGTAGCACAGAGTCACTGTGAGCAAGGGCAAGAGGAAGGCAAACACAGTCAGTGCCCAGTTGTACCAGCGACTTGTGATGAAGTCATCAGCAGCAACCAGGTCTGGGCAGATGGTCTTGTTCTGCCTGTCACTTGGGACAATCAGGATGGCCAAGGGGCTGAGGGCCACCAGGGAAACCATCCAAATGACTGCGCAGGTCACCACTGCCCATCTCCGCTTCCGAAGAAAAATGGATTTCATTGGGCGCACAACTACCATAAAGCGGAAGATGCTGAAGCAGCTAAGGAAGAAAATACCACTGTACATGTTGAAGTAGAAACAAAACTGAATAAATCTGCACATGAAGTCTCCAAAAATCCAGTTGTTTCCATTAGCGTAGTAGTGTATAAAGAAAGGAAGTGTGACGACATAGAGTAGGTCAGTGATAGCCAGGTTCAACATAATGATGGTGCTGCTTTTCCAGGGCCTCATCTTGACACAGTAAACAAAAATTGTTGCAATGTTTCCTGGGAAGCACACCAGGAAGATTAGGCTGTAAAGGACAGAGACATACAATTTCGCCTGTAAGAAATCTTCATCCTTGCAGCTTGTCAATCGGTCTGCAGAGCTGGGTTGAGCAGTAAAATTGCTGGTGCATTCAGATGCCATGTTTGCAGAAGTCTCCTTAAGATAAAAATCAGATGTTTACTTTTAATTTGTTTGTTGGAATATATTTTGTTGGTTAAACCATTTGTTGGTGGAGAAAATGTACATTTGAGAAGGAACAGTAGTGAGAAGAAATGAGGATTTGCTAATGTACCCAGTCTGACCTAGATAACACCATTGAAATGCTTAACTTCACCCTTTCCTTTCTTTCACATTTAATTTTGATAATTATTAATTTTTCTCTTTCTTTGTTTTGCCTCCTTCATTGAAGAAGACAATTACTGCTTATCTGCAAATCTTCAGGAGTAGGAAGCACACATTTAGAGAGCTAGAGGGAGTTTGGGCTTAGATTTTGCAAGTGAACTAGTCTTAACCTTTCAGAAAGTAGAACCATATCCATATATTATCTTCACTAATCTGAGCTAATCAGTGTTTTGTGCTCATGGAACAGAGATGTCATTCTGCTTCCATGAAAGCCAAACGATGTTAGGTTTAGTTACAGATATCAGGACCTGATGCTCCTATAACCTGACAGATTTTTCCCTGAATATGATTTTATTCTCTTGGAGTCATCAGAGTATAAAACTAGTATAAAATTTTTGGTTTGGTTTTTTGGAGGGTTGTTTTTTGAGGGACAGGTGTTATTTTATTTTGGTTTGTTTTTTTTTTTTAATCAAGCTCCACAGTGGCATAAAATTGATTTACTTTATTAAAGACTGTTTCTCAAAGGCAGAGGGAAAATGGAAAGCACAGAGGGAAAGCTTACTTCCCACTCTATGCCAATTGGAGCTAGGTAGACTTGTCTCTGAAATGATTTCTTGTCTGACACAGCCGATTTTGATCTCTCCACAGAGCGTTAAAGACATAACATTTCTTGGTAGTGTTTTAACCTGAAAAAATGAAGATCATCTAACTTCAGGTATCAGAAAGTTAAATGCTTAAATTGGAGCCAGTCCTCCTAAGCCTCACTTTATCATCAAAGGACAGAAGTAAGTTCCTCCAAGACATAATGTATCTACCCAAAACTGAGGTTTCTAAGACAAATTATTTACTCTTTTGGCATACCTATTTCTTTCCACTGATACAAAGGGTAGCCCAAGGTGACTAGTTCAGCCTTGGATATCTCAAGTGAGGCAACAGCTGTGCCACTGTGTGTCTTCAGCACTTCAGGTGAGTACCACTCTTCCAGATTCGAACCAATTCCATGGGAGAAAATATTCTAAAGAAAGTTCATAAAGTGCTAGACAGGGTATTATCAAGCCTAGATCCTCTCTCTTGTCCCAGAAACAGCATCTTTAAACTTAACCAATGCTACATGAAACATCTAGGGTGAAATCAACACATTAGAAAAAACCAAACCAAACCAAAACAAAAACCCCCAAAAACCCACTATACCTGTAAAAAAGACAGAATTGTACCTTATTCAGTCTTGGAAAATGTGATTCAGTTCACAGCATTCAACATGTTACCTGAATGACTGACTGTTCCTTATCCCAATAACTGGTAGAACATGAAAAATTTGCTCTAACAAACCCATTCATTAAATCTGGGACACAACGGGCATTATTTGATCATAACAACTCAGCAAGATGATTATCTCTTTGTTACTCAGAAGCACTTCAGAGTGAAATCTGAACAGTTTCCCCACGATTTAGTTAAAATACTAATACTTTTTAACATGAGTATTGGATTTGGTATAGAAGGTTTGCAGTAAAAGATGTACTAGGGAAAGGCTGTCAAGCTTGTTTTAAACCAATCCAGATTTACAATGCAAGCTAGGGCTGTGCATGTTTTCTCTCTTTTCTGCTGCTCAGTGATACCACTGTCACCCACATTTATGCCTCTCCAGTATATTTCACATCATGTTAGACAAATTTACTAGAATATTTGATTTATCCCCAGTTTGGCTTTCTTGCACTGCTGATCGGTTCTTCACCACAATCTTGAACCCTCCAAATTGAAAATGGAGAAATACTGCTTACCTGAAAACCTGCAATTCTGCTTCTCCCTCTGATATTGCTTTGAGTAAAGAGCTGAAATGAAATGTATTTATGTCTTCCTTGCAGTGAAGCAGGTTTTAGTATGGCTTTGCAGCCATATACATTCACTCCCTGTCTGACTGAGGCTCCATGTGAATTAGGAAACTGGCAGAAAACCTCAGTTACTGGCTCAAGTGTCAGCTCTTAGAACTGGGTTGCTGAAGGACTCCTCTTTTGCCCTCTGTCATTCACTCTGTCTTGCCTTCAGTGGGCAGATGAGGCTTTGCTGGCAGCAGCTCTGTGTGCTGAGGCAGACCTGTAGTATTCAAATAGCAGCAAATCACATTTAAATTAGCATGTGTGTGTGAGTGCATGTGCTTAGGAAAGATGAAATTAAATTTATTCTCCATTTCCTGTGAAGTGAAACCTGAGCACCAAAGTGAATAAGGTATGTTGTCAATTCAAGGTCAGGTGAAAGGTGTTATGACACACTGTCTTCATTAAAATCAAACTTCTAATGGAGTACAAATTTCATCTCACGAAATAAATGAATGTTTCTTTTGGCAAGATGTGCTTTTTGGAAAATGTGGCATTCTTTCTGCTTATTTTTGGTGAATAAAATATTAACAGTGTGTTGGCTGGTTATTACTGGAGTAGCTGAAATTGCAAACTTGTTTTATTTTGAGCTTTTGCTTTTGGGCTTCATAATTCACAAAATCTGCAATTTTCTGTGCTTCTCGAGCCAAAAGACTGTTCTTGAATAAAAAATCTCATTATTATCCTTAGCTCGAGGAACAAGATCAAAAGAGATTATTATTATTTAAAAGCAGTCATTGCATCTTGAATTTTGAAACTGCAGTCTTCAGCCCTTGAGCTGGCAACCTGGTCGTTGCACAGAAGCTCCAGCTGCTCAGTGTGGCCAGCAGCCTTTCTGTCTTGGTACATTTGATGGGTCTTTTCTCACTGATGAGTTTACGGTGCAGTACTAAATGAGCAAGCTTTCATGCTGAACATTATGTATATATGTACATATAGGAGCATTTTTCAGAAGAGTGTCTTGGCTCTCCTGTACTGGGCAAAATTTGGGAGCTGGCTATCTGTTTTGTTAATCATACTGCAGGGAAGAGTGGTAACGGGGATGATCAGGACGGGGCAGCAGTAATGCCTGACACCTAGATCATTGTCTGTCTGTTACCATTAGGGAAAGGGCACCCTCTCTGCCCTCTTCTAACCAAGCTTTTCTCTAGGTCAATGCACAGAGCACTTTTAAAATATGTCCAAAGTTTCTCAATAATTGTAAAATACACTGTCATGTACCAGCTGAAGGATCAGCAACTGCTTAAATAGCTATTACCCTGTTCCTAGGCACTGCATGTGTCATTAGAAACCATTTGTATGAGGCTGTAGCGTTACAAGCACAGAGGGAGCTAATTATAGTTAGGGATCATTTAATGCATTCACTACTTAATCCATTATACCCCTGAGCAATGGGGAACCTGTGCAGCACTGCCTGGTTTTTATTCTTCCTTGGCACTGGCAGTGCCTGAGGTAAAACAGAAATGGGCTTTCCTGGTACTGTGACCTAGACCTGCCAGGAATTTGGTGTGCTGGGGTCTCAAGCAGACCCTGGGGTCACCTCTGCATTTCTAACTCTGGACAGGAGAAGAGAAGAAAACAAAACACAAGTTTTCAGACCAATTTTGGGAGATAGTGACTAATATAAGGTCAACTCAGACAGAGCTGCTCTGCATGGAGAAGGAGATATGCTCCTTAGCTTGCCCAAATCTTGTCCCATCATCAGCTAGAGAGACCTTGTGGCTACTGCACCCCTGCATCCCTGCATCCTCCCTGTATTTTTCACCAGGGCTACAGCAGCTCCTCATTGCACAGAGACCTTTGGAAACATTGATTTCTGTCACAGCCATGTGACTGGCCCTAGGACTCCTGTCAGGCACTAGGGAAATTGAGAATAAACTAACAAGGACCACATGTTTAAATGGCTTATCTGGCCTCATGTGGGATCTAGATGGATAAGGGATGATTCTACAGTGTGACTTTCAACTTTTCAGTTTGTGGACCTTTTCTCTTTACCAGCCATTTCTCCACTTCATGTCCATGGACATCTTAAGTCGTCTCACGGGTAGACCACTGTGATCCTTCACAAAAACAAGAGGCTTTTTGTACTTTAAGGCTGCCCTCACCCTTCTCCCCTCTATGAGCATTGGACAGAAATCAAAATACCCTGTAGTTCCACAGTCAGCTTAAGTGACTCTAATTGCACGCTGCAGTCAAAAGAGCTGGCAGCACCACCTTCCTCTTGTCATCCTAAACCACACATTTTCAACGACACCAGTGCTTGTGCAACCACGGGATGTGTTGGATAAGTGAGCTGGCTGAGGCCAAACCAGTTTTCTTAATCTTTTGTTGGCTTTATGGCCCTGTTGTGACAGGTGATGGCTTTTTCTGTGGGTGTGTGGGCTCCAGGGTTTATGGTGAGCAGCAGTGGGGACTGGCTGGGGGCAAGAGGACAACAGCAGGGGTAGATTGGCTGGGGCTGGCACTGAAGCTGTGCATGGGTTCCTGCTGTGAAGTTGTGTTTCACTCACTGTACCCAGCAATCAGTCACCAGCTGAAGCTGGTCTCCAGCAATATTTCCAAAGGGACAGCACTCACTTTTTGCTTCAACAGCCTTCCAGGTAGGCTGGATTAATTAGTCAGAGGGGCTGACATTTTCCCTGACATAATAAAATTCTATGGAGTTCATGTGAATGTATTAATGTGACTCTTAGTCGCTGTATAGAAAGGAAACTGGAATGAGTTGGTGGTAGGATTAATGTTTCCTCTTGAGACTTTGTTCTACAGGCAAAGCCAGTTATCAGAGAGTGATGTCACAAATAGGATCATCGTTTCATACTGTATTCTTCCTTCTGTGATGGCAGGTGAACAGGATGCAAAGGATGACTGACGGGTTTGCCCTCCTGGGCCACACAACCTCCT
This sequence comes from Passer domesticus, assembly GCF_036417665.1. Lineage (NCBI taxonomy): Eukaryota > Metazoa > Chordata > Aves > Passeriformes > Passeridae > Passer > Passer domesticus. The sequence goes on along the minus strand of NC_087475.1, from coordinate 41,485,663 downwards.
TCAAAAACTTCCAGTCTGAAATACAGAAGTGGAGAACAATGCCCAGTATTTTTATTTTGCTTTGTGGCTGGTTCCAGACAATGTCTCTCTCCTCCAGATGGGCTGGCTATTGCCTTTTGTGGGCATTGGGGTGGAAGAGGCCATAGCAGGGCTTTTTGTTGTGTCTCAGCATCACTGCTGAGCTTAACTGTAATTAGGCTTTGCAGGCATGAGGGTCCACAAACAGCACAGGGGCCATCCTCATTTCACAAAACCTGACCTAAAATCCACAGGCATGACTGAAAGACTCCTTTCAGAATTAGACCTTCAGGCATGACAGCACCCAGTGTGGTGCAGTAGAAATGGCTCTGATTAATAATTGTGCAGGAGAACAGGCATTTTTTTGGGTAAGGGTTAGGCTCCAGAGTCTTAAGAGCTTTCATTATATGTTTTACTTTTGGTTCAGCAAACACATAATCTTTGCATGGGTTATTTCCCTTAGCAGACATGCATTTGTTTGGCTGATCTTACTCTGTGTGTGATTGAATACCTAATTACCATTGTTATCAGACCACCCACTGGGAGATGCTCTGTTCTGTCGAGAATGATATCGTGTGTCTTCATCACATGGGGAAATCAACTCCAGTTCTCCCTTCGTATTTCTTCCCTGAGACAGAATGGTAAGGGCAGCGTTTTTTAATCCCTAAATGCACTGTAACTCTAAATTAATCACAGTTAAATGCTGTCATCTAATTATGTAGGAAATAGAGACTGTTAATGAAAACTCTTGAAAAGGGATATTTTACCTTAGGAAAATTACATATATAATCTGGAATATAAGCAGTGCTGCTGCCACATCAGCTGAGCAGAAGTAGTTCCATAGAGTTCCAAAAATAGCCCATATGGATCTGAGACACTCTTTTCTGCCTAATATTAGTCCTCAAAGTGAATTGGAGCTCATCAACTACAGGGCATAGAAGATAAAATCTACTGCAGCCCTTACATGATGGCTAAACTTTCAGAAGGTGTGTTGCCCCATGGGAAATAGGGAGAGGAAAGACAATGGGACAATTTATCTGCTCAAAGCCAGCATGTGCTCAGGTACTCCGGTGCAGCACTGCCAAGAGCATAAACCGGCGAATAAAAAGCCCCACAGGAGCACCCAGCTATGAAGTGGCTCTAAACACAGCAGCTGCACCAGTTAAAGTTTTCCCAGCAGACACTAAAAACCAAACTAAACCCATTGGAGATGTGACAACAGCCATAATTGTTTCAGGCAATAGGCTGTTTCCTGAAAATGACCCAGTTCAGTGGGACTGAAAACAGAGAGGACCGATTTGCTGCCTCATTATTTTGTTGGGTTCTTTTCAGTTCCAAGATGAAGCAGGTTCCTTGGTGTTCAGTAATGGGTCAGTAGAGGATTCAGCAAAGAATGCTGCTGGTGTGGCTTCCAGTGTACAAGCAAGTTTTCAGTCACTGAAGATATATTCTCTTGTGGTGCCGTTGCTCTTGTAATTTGTTTGCAGGATGCTGTGGCACATGAAGGAAAGTGTGCCCTTTGCCTCTGGTCACTCTAATAAGGCTTTGTCTTCAGAAAGTGATGCTGTAGCATCACAGCCCTCAACACACGAATTTCATGTACACAGCCAAAGATGAGCCTTCTTATTAGGCAGATACTGGCAAGTGTCCTTCACAAGCCCTGCCTGGCTCTTGGCAGGACCCTGGCTGGTCCTTCTGGGTGCTACCAGCACCACTCATGTCTGCTCCTACCTGCAGCCCTAACCCCTTCGGTTCCCACCTCTGGAAATTACACTTGTGCTCTGGAAATTAGCCTTTTCCAGTGGGGCTGGTGCCAAGAGGAGCACAAACAGGACAGGGAAGGGAACTCAGCCATTTCATATTTCAAAAGTGTAATTTATCTCCCAAGATCATCTAATTCTTTGCTTCATACTGAAATTACGTACCACTGAATTAGCTGTTGCAGTTGTTTAGCACTAGTTTCTGGTAAGGTAAACAGGTAGCTGAAATTATCAGGTAAAATTTTAATATTATAAAGCAGTAAGCAGAAGTAATTTTCACTCAAATTGAAAAAATTGACATAACAGAAGCAGAAATCCACAAGAAAATGCCTTGCAAATCATCACTTAACCACAGAGCCAAAGGTGTTGTATTTTTTGGAGCAAATTCTGTTTTTATCAGGCAGAGAGCTGTACAACAGAGAAGGTGTTCAGGCTCCTCAGCCCAAGCACTTCCCATTCCATCCCTCATGACAGAGAACCAACTCCCTCTGGTTCCTCCTGGCAGAAGCAGCTCTGCAAGCCTCACCCTGAGAGACATGCAGTTTCCCTGCATTTGAAAAAGTCTTGTGCTCTTTAAATGATGCTCATTATTATCCCCAGGCCATTAACTAGCTCTCCAACAATTCAGACAGGGTGGAGGTGCAGATTGCTAAAATAGCCTTCAAAGAGATAATTCATTCAAACTGAACCTGTGGAATTCATACTTTTCATTATTTTTAACTTTTTTTTTTTTTCCTGGCTATTTTGTTCTTATCTAAATCAAATACATGGAAGGGAGGTGCTATTCTCTGCAGAGACTTTCTCTTGCTTTGCCTTTCTATGCCACCTCTCACCAAATGCTTCAGGATCTCCCTCTGAGCTTTGCAGGACTTGAGTTACCAGAGCACTGGGCTTATTCACTACATCTGGGTCAGCTGGGGAGCTCTGCTGTAAGTTGAAGTATCATATTTTTCTCCATCAGAGCACGAGTTTCAGCTAAAACACCATCACTTTGTTAAATGTGAATGTCATTCTATTGTATTTATTGACGTTTTCAATAAAAGAGAAACTGAAGAAATCACATCACCATGGGACAGAAGATGACACAAGAAAAGACAGAAAAAGCTCCCTGTGCTTGACCTTGGATTTTGATTTTTTTAAAAGGCAACTGCTTAGTAGTTGCTGATAAAATGAGATTATACAGTGTGTTAAAGGACATAAAAATTTCAATGCTCTGCATGTTCAGGCTGTTTGGGGTAAGGCTTTTTACCCACTACTCTGCATTTTGCCAACATACAACTCTCCTGCTTCATATTGCCATGTCTGATGGCTTTCTGGGATCTGAGGAGAGGATTCTAACCAAACTTTTATCAGGTTTTGCACATCGTATTCTAAGGAGGTCTAAAGTGGTGCATTGCCACTGACTTCTTAACTCAGCTTAACCCACCTCAGCAGCATCTAATCCATTGTCTTTCATGGCACAGTCACTGCAAAGGCCTGAGCACAGACATCTCTCCTCTCTGAGGGGCTTTCTTGGTGCATGCAGCAGGATGATGGTCTCTCCTGAAATCCTGTCATGATTCAAAGGGGTATTTCCCATGGCATTTCAGGAGATGGGGTAGAAGGAAACCCAAGACATGCCCCAGGCGGGGTCATATTCTTGGTAGTCCCAGCAGGTGCTTTTCCAATGTTTTTTGAGCTTCTCTCTCTACCAAACTATTACTCTGCTTCTCTGTGTCCAACGGATGAGTTGTCTCATGCCTGTCACCTTCCTGATCTAGTCCTAGCTGGGGCCACTCTGTTTTCCAGACACAGGTCAGATGTGTGATCACCATCACTTCTCCTTCAGTGGCCCTTCTCCTAGATTGAACAACACTCAATCTCACAAAATTTTATCTTTATTTTTCTGAACCTCTGTTCTGCTCCTTATCCAGCAGGTCCCCGTCCTTCTCAAAGCACAGTATTGGAGCAGACATGCCACCCCAGGAGACACATAACAAAAGCAGTAGGGTTAATCATCCTACCTGGAAGCCTGTGCCTTATTTCTACACCCAATTCTGCTCTTTGCCCTTTTCACAACAGCAGAGGATATCTGACTGATGTTCAGCTTGTGTCCTGAGCAGATTCAGTACTGCAGCCTAAGCAGATAGTCCAGTTTGTAGAGTTTTGATTAATCTCCAAACATAAATTTGCATTTGTCCTCATTGTTTTGCATTCTATTTTTTTCTAGACCATTTCTCCATGTTCTGTAGATTGCTTTGAATCTAATGAATCTACCAGAAAGCCTGGAGTCCCCTCACTTGTCATCGGCATGCTTAAAGGGTATACTTTCTACTCCATTGCCCAAATTGCTAGTGAATATAATAAGGGTGAGCTCACTGCATAATCTGGACTTGGATGGAAAATTTTGTCATGGTAAATATCCTAGAGCTGAGCCTTGCACTTCTCTCCTAGAAACTCACATCAGTATTATCTGTGCCTGGAGTAGCAGCCTAGCCACAGCTCCCAGTAGTGCTGGTTTTTGTGCAAAAATCTGAGAAAAGGAGCAAATTTTGCTTCTCAAAATTACCAAGTTTTGTGTCTGTTCTGCCCTCTTACAGAGCATTTCAGATGGAAGCCTGCTCCATCCCAAGAAAGGAGCTGTATTCTGCTGAACTATCCTGATGGAGGAAGCAGCAGACCTGTCCATCATCAGCTCCCCTGCTCTCTGTCTGGGGCTGCTTGGTTAGCTGGGGGGCTTCCCTGTGTTCTGCCTGCCTGGTTTCTATCAACTTCTTTAATAGACTAAAGACATCCAGATGAAACTTTTTGATTCTGTTCATTCAACAGTTTTCAGGGAAGAAGCATTCTGTCAGAAATTACTTGATTAGCTGAGATCAACATGTCTGATTTCTTCCCAAATAAACTAGATACTGAGACAGTCAATCCTAATTCAGGGGTCAGATGAACCTCTCATCTCAGGCAGGGCAATTTCTTTCCTAAAACATTCCCTTAGTACACATGCACAGATAACTTTCAGCACTACCATGGCAGCACCTGGACTGAGCTGAAGTCTCCAGGACAGCAAGGAGTGATTGCTGATCACTTTGGTAAGTAGCATCAAAGTATTTTTTTGCCTCTACCAGCCCAGGTGAAGGACAATCTTAGAATCATTTAGGTTGGAAAAGACCTTTAAGATCATAAAATCCAACAGTTTACCAGGCATTGCCAAGTCCATCACTAAACCACATCCCTAAGTGACACCTATACACATCTTTTAAATACCTCCAAGAATGGTGATTCCACCACTTCCCTGGGCAGCCTGTTCTAGTGCTTGACAACCCTTTTGGAGAAGGAATTTTTCCCAGCATCCAGTCAAAGCCTCTCCTGGCACAACTTGAAGCCATTTCCTCTCCTTCTATCAGTTGTTACGTGAAACAACCCCATCTCCCTCAGCTGCTCCTTGCTGGTGACAAGGACTAGGCTGATACCCCCCCACACACCCCTTCTCCTCAAGGTGCAGTCTATGTCTGTGGAGAAACACTCAGGGATTTGCTGTATTTCCCTGTATTTTCCAAGGGAAAATTTGGATGGGTACTTTTACATGCACAGATATAGATGTCCCTTTGCCTGTGTGTATGTGTGTGTGAATTGATTGTGATACGGGTGTTGTGAATATTGTGAATCTATAATTAAGTCACTGTTATAACTGTAAAAAAATCCTATGGAATCACTTTATAAATGCTACTTGGTGTAGCATTTCACCCTCACATTTCTGCTTGGGAGCAATAGCGTGGAAACTTGTGTTGATGAGATGGTGCATTTCATGGACCCCAGGAAGACAGGAACAGAAGACTTTCTTTACAGCTGAGACCAGGTGTGTGGTTTTAGCTTTGTAAGCCAACTGAAGAGCCTTCAATATCTACAAAATCCTCACAAAAAAATGGAAAAGAGGGTCCCACAATAAAGGTCATCTCTCTCTCTCTCTCTTTTGATACCTTTAATACACACAAGAAAAGGAAATTTTGTAGAAAATTTAACATCAACTGCCACCCTGAGGCAACTGCTTGGTGAAAGAGCACAGCTGCTGAGATCCATCTGCTTTTTACTAAATCCAGCTCGTTGTCTCCCTGAAAGAGAGATTTTTTACTTTTCACCTCATATCACAGACTTTTGTATAGCATTAACACTTTCTTCAGTAAAATAGTCTGTTTTTTCAGAATTATGAAGACAGGAGATTTTTGCATGAGATGTGCATCTTTTGAAGTAATTCTTGCAGCTATCATGGCAAGGACAGGTGGTAGAGGTATTGATAACCACAGGGAATATGAAACAGTGTAGTAGACACCAAATGCAGTCCTGCTTCAGATTCCAGATACCTCTGGAATGCCCATGGAATGCCCATACCACAATCCCTCAGACCCATTATTCACACCTTACAGTACAAGTCAGATAGAGAATACATGACTGTATTTCAGGATTAATACTTCTTCCTTTGCTCCCGATACTGTGCTGTGAAAATCTTTGCCATGGATTCCTGTGTCTTATTGCAGGGAAAACCTGTCTGGCTGCCCAAAGGGCTCCTTTCTTTGGCTCTCTAGGGCCACAAATACAATCCTACTTCGGGCATATCTCCTGTTTAGCCCTTTGTTGTGACAAGTGATGAGACTGCTGCCTGTAGTGACACCCAGTTTCAGCAGCTCATGTAGACAGAGAGAATTGTTGCCACCCACCAGATTATGTGGGACCAGATGGGACACATCCAGAACAGAAGGGCAACAGTGGTTTTCCTTTCAAAAGCCCACCCCTATTTAGGGGGCAGATGAGATAAATGCAGTGCTTGTGACAGCAAACACTGGCATGCTGGTCTTGTGAAGTCCAGTTACTTCAGCCTTTACTTATCCTAGCTGTGGGAGGAGTTCCAGCTGCAGGAATGGCTCTGAGAGCCCTGCTGCTTTGCTGGGCCTCCTTCTTCTTCTTTGGTTCTTACCTCTGCCAGCACAAGCAAGTTATGTTTCAGAAGATTGAAGCAAATCTTTGCTTAGCATTCAAAAAAAGTCATTTAGCTCAGAGAGGTAATGCTTGGGGTCTTAGGACATCTTTGTTGATCTGGAACTAAATAAATAAACTCAGAAAATAAACTCTGAATTGCTTTAACTTCCCTAGAATTGGCTAGTTGAATCAGTGTGAAAACTTGCTTTGGAGTGGTCATATATGTGGTGAGAATACCTTTTCACAGTGCCCTTATCTGCAGTGCCAGGAGCTCCCTGAGACAGCTGATCTCACCTGGAAAGAAGCTGCTCTTTCAGGGAGAGCAGGAAGGGGAAGATGTGTTGATGCCTGCAGCCATACTTCCCCTCCCGCAGCAAGGTTCAGAGAAACCTGGCTGCATTTCAGCAGTGGAGAAATGTGTGAGGAGAAAACACACACCATCATTACCTGCAATAGTAGACTGTCAGTAATAAAAGAGAGAGAGATACACCATTTGATGTTTCTGGCTAGGCCATCAGGAGGGGGTGAATTCTCTCCCAAAGTGGGTAAACTCTAATTCCCTGTATTTATCCTTTCTAAATATTTGAAATTCTTAATTGGCCACTATCAATGTTTGTAAGACAACCTCTGCGGGGGTAAAACCAGCTGTATTTCTGAAAATCACAAATCTGTATTTTCTGTAAATCTGATTTACAGCTTACGTAAATCATATTTATATTTATATATTTATAACAACATAGCCACTCCAGCTGTATTTGATTTAAAAGTATAAAGCAGAGATTATGTTTCTTTAGAGAAATTTGAAACAATGCTCCCACCTTGCTCTTGCAGATGGTATAAACATATTCTTCCTTTCCTACTCTTGCTGCTTCTCAAGCACAGATTTGCCTTTCCAAATCAGACACTGCTTTCCTGCATACTCTATGCTTTTCCAGAGCGATCCTTTCACTGGAAAAGTTTTGTCTGCCCTCTAGTGGGAATTTGAGTTATTACACCCGCAGATCCCAGCTGCGGAAGTACAGAAGGGTGGAGTCCCTTGGGCACAGCCTGGAATTACTGCACAGCCAATCTTCATAGTGTTCCCAAAAAAGTCAACGCCCCATTCCTGTCTTTCTCTTCCCTCAGTGAGATGCAGGTTTGCATTTTGGCAAAAAGGATGGGGACTATGTTTGCTGGGATTTTGTTATGGCAGAGGGACAGATTCATTTTTCACTGGTGTTCATTGACAAGTATCTATCTCTGATAAGCAAGTGTGGCTGTATTTATCATGCTGAGTCAAAGTAGGGATGGAAATTTAGAAGATATATGATAAATCTACATCTTAATTCCATTTGCTCTTCTCCCAGTAGAAGAAAAGCTCTGAAGGCAGAACATGGGCTGCTGGATCTGGATTAGTGTCTCCAGGGAGAAGGCCTGGCCCAGCTCTGAGGAATGACAGCTGGATCCTGTGCTCTCCCAGAGCTGGCACACATGCATGGCCAGCAGTGCCTACCCTTCCCTTGGGTGAAGGCAGCTGGGTAGTGATGGAATCTATTTCTCACCTTAGCACTCCACAAAGAACAACCTCCCAACCCGTGGTGCCATGCACACATTTCAGCCAGAAAAGTTTCCCTGTATACTGCTAATATTTTGTGTTAACCTGCAAATTAGAAAATTCTTGATACAAACCTATAAAGGATGAATACAGCTATTAATCACTGGCTCTTGGCTAAGGTCATACACAGTGGTAGTCAATCAGCTTTAGTGAGCTGGTTCCCTGAAACCTTCTCTGAAAGAAAATAGGAGTGCTCTTTCCACAGATACAGAGTATGATGTTGGGGATGAAGCAGGGCCTGGGCAGTGCAGACACTGCTCTAACTCAGCTTCTATTACTGAAGTGCCACCACTGAGCAATCAAGACTCCCTTGAAAATCTTTCCCTAAGCCAAAAATGCACTTTGTAAAAGCTCTGGGCTGAGAACTGATCTCTTCCCCACTTGGCTGCTAATTTGCTTTGTGACTGGAGGCAAGTCACTTAACTCCCCTGTGCTTCAGTTTCATCACCTGTAAAATAGGGATGATATATAAATATCTCAGAGCAGCTTACTAGCAGAAAGGTAATGTGAGGAAACTCCTCTAGGCAGGTGCTGCTGCCTTGTCTGTTAAGATAACTTTCTGTTGATAAAAAACATCATGGATTGAAGGGAAAAGAGAATTTCCAAAAAGATTTATGCTTGAAATTGTTGCACAGTGCATTTATGTGCCTCTGTCTGCCAGGTCTTCTTCATTGCTGAGGCCATAAGTGATGGGCCAGCCTGGCTCACTCAGTAGAAAATTGTCCCTTTGGGATCATTTGGGGCTGGAAATAAATCCACCCATAATGCTTTCCTGCTTTGTGCCAAGCCACCTCCTTTTTTCTTTGCCCAGCTTTGCAGATCTGTAACCAGAGCAGAGCTGGAGTTTTTACCTTGGGTACCCTCTGAGGCACCTACAGAGAAGGTGTTTTCTATCTCTGCCAGCTGCAGGTCCAGGGCATCACTTTGCACAGTGGCTGGCACCATGAAAGTCCTTGAAAATTAGAGAAGTGTGAACATCACAGGGTGTTCTTGTAGTAGTACCAAAACACTTTGTCGTAGATCTGCCAAGAAAACACCAATTCTGCCAGATGCACAGGAGCTGTCTTGGAAAGGTCCTGGGTTTCAACCACTCATCTTGTGCCATTCAGGGGCAAAGGGGAACCACAAAGGTTTTAGCAGAACTTTTAAAAGGGACAAAATCAACTTCCTAATCACTCTTCCAGAAAGCTGATGGGTCTTAAGCAACTGAATGTGTCTTAAGCTGGATGTAGAAGGCAAAGATGGAGTAACCTGCTATCAGGTTTGCTGGTCTGGGTAGCAGGGATCATCCAGGAAATACAACTATGTTTTTAAAAAAAGGAAGATTTCTCAAGGAACTATATTTTCTTGCTTGCTTTATTAGCATTTAGTATGGCATTAGACATCTGTGTGCAAAATTGTATTTCTTTCTGCTTCATCTCATCTTCTTGCACTATTTTACAAAATAGAAGGGAATTAATAAAGTAATTTGAAACCACACTTTTCTCTTTTTTTTCAATAAAAAAACCCAGAAACTCAGAATTTTTTGTTTTCTTTTAAGAGTGGAAAGCATCACTGGTACCATAGCTTCCAGGCAGCTATCTCTCTTTTGGTTCAGAAATCAGTGATATCAACCATTTGGGGGAGTAGAGAAACCAAGGAGTAATCTTAGAAGATAACACACCTTATAATTCAAGTGCTTTTTAAAGTTCCAGCAAGGATGAATCAAACATTCTGAGCCTTATACTTGCCTGCAGCAGCTCTGAAAAATCCTTTTTCCTCTATGCATTTAAAAAATCAGCATTTCAGCTTTAAATTTTGTTTTGGAAAGATATGCAGCTTGGTTTACCAACTTTAATTATCTCATTCTCCTTTTCTCCAAAGCACAGTTCTGACTGAAGGTGGGAATGCAATTTTTTCTCTTGCTTTAGGAGGCATGCAACTCACTCTGGCCTCTACCACAGCACTCTGTGGGCTAGGGCAACAAGCCAGAAAAACACCTTAGTCAGAAATACTGCTCTTTTCCAGGTGCTATTTAAAAAACAGGCCTCGAAAGAGATTTTCTTCAGTATAAATGGATTTTCCCCCTTCTTGACTCAATTCTGGGGCACTTACATTGAAGTGGCATTAGCTGGCAGTATTGAATGCCTCTACTGCCACAAAACATAAGGGAACACACAAAGTATTTTCCTTTACATCTCTACTCCTTTTCTGCTGGCAGGGAAAAGCAAACTGAGTTCAGAGCTGGTAGGACTTGAACAGTGATGTGCTCAAAAAAAAGTCATTTGCTGCTTTAAAGTTTAGGTTCACTCAACCTGCTTTTTCACAGCAGAACCTCTTAGCAGATGGAAGCAGTCATTCAAAGTTCATTTTGCTCACTTAGCCTTATCAGCAAAATGGCAGCATCTATGTGAGGCCTAAATGACTCAGTGGTGAGCCTGGCACTGCCCTGCACTACTTGTGGTGGATCATGGCTCCGTGCACTGTTACACTGCACAGCTGCTGCAGCAACACCCCAGATATATAGATCTATAGTTATGTAGATATATAGATGATATATAGATATATACATATATAGATATATATAGATATAGATGATAGATATAGATATAGATAGATATAGATATAGATATAGATATAGATGTAAATATAGATATAGATGTAGATATATACACACATATATATGTATATATGTGTATATATATATATTAAAATATATAAAAATACATATATATATATATATATATATCATTACGTCAGGACAAAATTGAAGCCTTCTGTCACAGCAATATCCAACACAGACATTGTCAAAGTAGACCATTTCCAAGCCGTTTAAACCTTTCTCTCCACTAGCTCTTTACCCAGCTATTCATTTTGATGCTACATGCAGTCCTCTACACAACTCTCTCCGTAGGTGTTCTGCAGAGCAGACAGATTAGTACAGATTTTGTGAATTCTCTTTTATGCAGGACATTACTGTCAGTATTTTTGCTCTCTGGGAGGTTTGAATATGAGGAAGGCCTTTTTGCTTGCATTTCTTTTGAGAACACATGAATTGGGGAGAAAAGGAAAAAAAAAATGTTGATTGCCTAGCTGGACAAACAAAGGTAGAAAATATCTCTGCTGCAATCTGTGACAGTACATGAGTCACTGTGAGGAATAAGGTTTGTCTTGTCTACAGAAACAGTTGGCAGCTCGCAAGTTTCACCTTTAATGTCATCAGAGTTGACATTCCCTTGAGAGGTTTGCCTTGCAGAGTTATTCTCTTGGTCCCTCTGCAGTCCCAGGCAGAGAGCAGCTTGCTGGTAGGTGCTTGAGCTGGTGTCCTGTCCTTGCAGACAAACCTACCAGAGACTTCTGATAGAAGCTTGCTCACTGAAGCATAGCTATGGTGTGAATTATCCTGCGAGAGTGCAGTAATTTATGTAGCTATATTGTCACACTGTGTACAGAGCCTGAAAAGTGTCTCCTATTTACTGCAATTGAAGCACTTATCCTTGTTTCAGCAGTAAACTTAACAGCAGCTAAAAATAGAAGCTATCGAGCTTCACAGTAAGCAAAAGGAATGAGTTGCATGAGATAATGATCTCTCACTCCTACAGAGCACCTGAGCAGTCCTTGAATCCTTTAAAAGTGTCTATTAAGGTTGAACTTTTCTCCTTTTCCAGACTCAGCCATGATACTGGGGAACATGACTGCCCTTCCCCTGGTGGTTTTTTTCCCCACCAGTGAACTACAGCTCCAGGACCATCCCCTAACCTACTCTGGCACTTTAAAATCAGCTAGTTTAGCCCAAAATAAATTAGGAGACATGGTGGATGAGCAGGTGAGGTAGGAAGAGGGCAACCAAACAACATCCTTATTAAGGAGAGAGAGGAGGGGACAAAAGGGTAGCCCCTCTCCAAGTCACTGATACTGTGAGACTGTCACTCTTGCTGTTAGAGATGGAAAGCCTTGAACACTTCAATTTCACAATTTTTACCTTCAGCTGCTTCATTTTATATTGAACATGTAGTTATACTGAAGAGCTTCTGCTTGAGTGTGATAAGCTCATCTTGGGCTTGAGAGGGAAGAGCTTCTGAGAACAAGAATTAAAAATGCTCTGACAGAGCAAAAAAGATAATTTTAATCCACTCGTTCAGATGTAGACATGTAAGTGGTAGACACATCTTGTTTTTTCACTGATGTGGGAGAAGAGAATTTGTGCAGTGTGTTTGTACTTTTTACACCTGTTGGAGGGTTAGGATGTTATGAATCTATGGCAGAAAATATTTATTTTGTGTGAATCACCTTGTGTTGTGTAACTTTTGAGGTTGAATTAACCATGCATATGTGAAACCAGGTAGCTTGACCATGACTGATCACTACCTACTGGCAAGCTGTAAAATTTGGCCTTTGACAACAGTGCAGAAGAAGATAAATTAAACTGGAAAACATCTCAAAAGGTCTGTGGCAGTGCTTCTGAAAGACATATCTGATGGATGGTCCTTTAGTAAAGTATTTTAAATATCCACAAGGCATCATACGTACTATTTTTATTTATACATCAGCTCTTTTTGCCACAGCAGACACTGTCAGCCCACTGAAACAGTCAGCTCCTGTCCAGCCTATGATTCACAGTAACCACAAATATCTCTCTACAAAACTGCTACCTAAATAATGGTTTCCTTTTTTTTCCATTTGTGCTTGCACAATTCTTTATTTCTACTTAAACACAGAACTTTGCACCTGTCACTGTTTAGTAGCAGTCTGTGTCTAGGCAGATCATAGCTGTAATTTGTCAGCTTAATTTTGTCCTCTCAGCTTCAAGTAAATAGGTAAATAGAAGAACCAGACTTTATTTCACTATCCAATTTGATAATGAAAACACTAAATACTCCTGAACCCAGGACAGACTGGTAAAATCCCCACCCTGTGGCTCCCCCTACTCTGATAGTAAATTACTAATTTCTTGACTCTGAGCATGAACTCTGGAACAAGCTAGAGTAGTTTCCTTAGCTTACACACAAGAGAGTCATCTCAGATAGCCAAAACTTCTTCTGGAGTAAAGATATGTGACATCATCCTATCCTTCATGTACGAGCCTGTTAATTTATTGCAGTAGGAAATCAGAATGATCTGGGATCATACACAGTTGATAGACTCATACAGGCTGGTACTCATCTATAATTATCTTCTGTAGATTAATATGATTTCATTAATTTTTTCTCCATTTTTTCATACATATATATATACACATACACACTTATATAGCCTTGTAGTCGTCACCATGTATGTCCTCCTCTCCTTTTCTTATATATATATATATATAATATATATATATAAAAATACTTATAAGTATTTATATAAGAATATATAAATAATCTATTCCTATATATATAAGTATATATAAGAATTATATCTACTTTTATATATATATATATATATATATATATATATATATATATATGTACTTATATAGCCTTGTAGTTCCCATGTATGTCCTCCTCTCCTATTCTTCCCATCCTCCCCTAGGCCAAGAGATTTCTCCATTAAATTGCTCAGTGCCCTATGATGAAGTTCATTGAACTAACATCCAATCTGAAAACATCTGATTTATCTAGGAGCATTCTAGGTGTGCAATTCAGTGGTTTCAGCAACCCTAACAATATCTGCTGTGTTTTACTCAGGCTGTAATAAACAAAGCACTACATCAGTGACAACACTGAAATCAGTGGAAGTTGTTCTCATGTCCAGACTAAGCTCTCCATGTTTCTGCAATCAATAGCAAAGCCCAGAGCTAGAGAACCCTGTGTTTCCCAAATGTCTTTGGGAACACTCTGGCTGCATGGTTTTAAATTTTGCCCTTGAGGTGGCTTATAGTCTTGTCTTTTCCCTCCTCTTTCTGTGGTTGCTAGGAGAGGTGTATATAAACATGCTTCCAAGAAAGCTTTTTGACAAGTCCTCTGCTGCAGGGAGAGGGCAAAGTCAGATGCAATTCTACTGTCTTAGGAGCTTAGAGCACCAAAGCCATCCTAGTTTTTCTGGAATTTGCTTCAAGGTACTCCTTCATAACTTTAATGTGATGGTCATGTAGTTTTTGCTCCTGGACTACTTGCTTCTGGATGTATTTGTTTCACTCACACCTCGAAGGAGAGAGCATGGCTTGCTGGAAGTTGTCTCCCACCACGACATCAAGCAATAAGTTGCCACATGTGTTGAGTGGAGCCAGTGGCCGAGAGACACAGTGGGCAGAGTGGATTTATTCTCCATGTGACAGCTGACTAGACACAGCTGTAGTTAACCTGAGCTGTTGCCTAAGATTAGAAGAAAAACTTTCCAAACAATATTAGAATTGATAACATGGAGAGCAGTCTTTTAATGAAAGCTTTTTCTTCCAGTCTTAGGCAACAGAGCCACCCAAAAGACATGGAAGGGAAGGAAGTACCACCAAGAGAACAACAGCGAGTCTTAGAGCATCTGTTTGTAGCAAGCCCATGTGTGGGGCCAGTGGCCAAAGTGCAATGATGAGCACATAGCACAGAGTCACTGTCAGCAAGGACAAGAAGAAGGCCAGGCTGGTCAGCAGCCACCTGATTGTGCCCAGGTTTGCAGAGCTGGTAAGGTTGAAAAAAAAAAATCAAAACCCAAACCCAAACAAAAAAACTCCAAAAACTGAAACCAAAAAAAAAAAACCAACCAACCAAACAAACAAACAAAAACAAAAAAAAAAACCCAAAAAACAAAAACCAAGGCGGATGTCAACAGGTTTTCACATTCTTTTTGCTACTGAGGTTGGTTAATATTTTTACATTTTTCTTCTTGCTTTTTGGAAACCACTCATAGAGGAATATTTAATTATTTTAGTTCATTAACAAGATTGATTTGCCAAGAAATAAGTTATTTTTAAGCTTGTCGTTAGCTGCTATGTAAATTTCCATCCCTGTAAAAATTTTAAATGATGTTTTGCTTTGACATTAGTCTTAGATAGAAATTTTCTGAAATATCAAAATAAATTCATCCAGTTTTGTAAAGCAGCCAATTGCAAGATACAATATGGGACTTGAGCAGGATTCAAGGAATGTAAAGACAGCCTGATATACAGTCTCTACAGCAGAAAATAGATGGTCACTGTTGCACATAGCAAATAACTGTTAACATGGCATTCAGTAAATACATTTTCTGTGAAGAAGTGCCCTCTTCTAAAATGGAGCAAATGTTCTGCTGGAAGAAAATTAATACATCTAGCATATGTTTTTTCTAGAGAAATGCAGCTTCTTATAGGATAATGCCTGTCCTCAAATTACTGTGGCCTGGATCTGTTTAAATGGATCCTACTGAATCACTGCTTCTGTTTCTTGTTTCACTCTGAATTTTCTTGCTGTAGCTTCTACCCTCACTTGTGAGGTTGCATAGAAAAAAGGTTGCAGGATTTGGATTCAAATTTGTATTGAACATTCGGTTCAAACATATTTAAAATACTTTGAAAATTGAATCTGGAGCTTGAAAAGATGTATGCCAAACACTGGCAATGGTTTTTAAAGAGCAAAACAGTTTTAAACCTCTTGTCATTGCTAGGGATAGTGCAGGAGTAGTTTGGATAAATCCAGTGGTCCTACTTCACAGTTGTGCAGCAATGCCATCATTCCCAAACAAAACTGAAGCCTCTGCCGTGGCTAATGGTTAACCAGGCTGGCAGCAGCAGCTGCACCCTGCAGAAGCTGTGCGGTGCTCTCTCACACTGGGACACCAGGGCTGTGCCCATCCCACTGTTCACAGTGCACAGCTAGGGAGCCAGCATGGCTGGGAGCTGCTCCCCACACTGCTTTCTTTGTGGTTTTGGGAGAATTTCATCCTGTCAGCAGCTCGCTCACCACCAAGCACCATGCTGTTGTAGCAAACGATAGAGGCCAGAGGGGAAATGCCTGTAATCACCAAAAACACATCAGGGGCACTCAGCTGTATGGTTCCTACTGGTGGCCACTTGACTTCAGGGGCTTTTGGAGCCTTCACTGTCCATGTGCTCTGTGTCATGGCTGGATGCAGGTCAAGGAACTCCCCCAGAGGCCAGACCACACCCCAAGCCCTGCACTGGTTATGGAAACACAAAATGGGCACAAGCATTGCAAGACAAGCAAATGTGTGGGGTGTCAGTTCTGAACTGCCCTAAGGTTACAGCAGGTTACAACAGAGACCAAAGGAAGAAGACAGTGAGTCTTTGCTATTGGCCTTGTTATTTTGCTGTCTGAATTACAAATAGAATTTAGACAAAACTTAAATCTAATTAAGGAACAGTTTGTACTGTGGCAGATTTTATCACACTAAGTAATTGGCCATAATGGCACTTCTGCAGCCCAGGCTGAGGGCAAATGATATATGCTGTAGACACATAATGAACTTTAAATAAATTATCCAAAAGCAGAACTCGTACTAGAAGGGAACTAGATTATTGAAATAGAAACCCTCTTTCAGTCTTAATGGTGGAGTCACTGCTTTATTACATGGTATTCTTTACTGTAACCAAATGATTGGAGTCACTTTAAAAAATGTTGTGATTGCATGTCTTTAATTGCAGTCACGTATAAGGGAAACTTGTCTGCTCCTGCATTGCGATAATTTAATTACAGCCTGCTGGAAATAAAAGCCAAATGGCTGCAGCCATGGCAAAGTAACCTAGTGCCTGTAATTGGACTATATTTCACACAGATGTGTTGCTGCATAAATTAAATAGAATTTGGCTCGCAGTGTTCAACTCTTCAACTGACTTAGATTTAAAAGACACAAATTATATACTTAGGGATCAAGATGTGAGCCCTCCTTACCATTTATAACTCGGGAGATATTTTCATGCAGAAAGAGCATGTGGATTCAAGTGTTGGGCGCATCTCAGGTAAGTTTAATTTGTTTCATACTTCCATCATCTTGTAACCCTTTACTCATCTCTCCACTTTGCTCCTGCCTCCAAGTTCCTGCCTCTAAATCTAAATGTGTATTTTACTTATAAACCCTTAGTGTTGTCTTCTCTCCTCTTCACAGCTGGTTTCTTGAATATCTTACTCCAGCTGGCAGAGTTTGCCTTTAAATTCCATGGGTTTGTGCAGTGAGACTGGCTGAGAAAGACCGCATGGGCTATCAGGCAAGCTGTGGGAACGTTCTGACTCTGTTGCCAGGTTTCTGCCAGGTGAGGACAGCATGGGCTCCATGGTGCTAAGTGAGAACAGCACTGCCCCCTCTCACCTACCTGCAGACTAGCTGCCATGTCCCCAGTAGCAGGGCTCTCCTGGTGTCACCTGTCCTCCCTTCTGGCCTCCTTGTTTGGGACTTAAAGACCTACCCTGTCTCGCTCTCACAATCGGCTGGGACTGCCTGTGACCTGCCCAGTTTGGCTGGAGTGGTTTGCTAGGGCTGCTTCCAGCCCTCAGTGAGGGCGGCAGGCCAGCAGCACTCAGGCAGTGAGAGGCAGCACCAGCTCAGTGCCTGTCTGAAGGGATTCCCATTCTCTGAGTCCCAGAGCACAGCAGAGGTGGGAGATGGGGGAAGGATGTGGAAAGAGTGCGGTTTTGAACCGGCAGGAACTTCTCTGCAGAGAGCTTGGTGGATGCTGAGAGCTCAGACCAAATCCTTGCCTCTCAAGGACAGCAAAGCTCTCCAAACTGAGAGGCTGGTGGGATCTATTGTCCCTCTGCATAGATGGATCTGACACTGAGTGAGCAAGGACTGTGAAACCAGGGCTCAGATGGGTCTTGTGTCTTGGAGAGGTATTTAAGAACATGTGATTGTGAGGGCAACCCAGGTGGAGACAGGTTTTGATGGAGCAAAAGATTGCATGAATGACAGATAATAATGTTACTGTTCTGAATGACAGAAAGATGTTACATGACTCTTTCATTTACTGCTGACTTGTCCAGAGGCCAGAGGAAAGGTTTTGAAGAGAGATCAGGAGAGGCTAGATTGATGGACTGAAGTCAAATTTGGAAGGTTCAGTGAGGCCAAGTGCAAGACCTTGCACTTGGGTCACGACAATCCCACACAGCACTCCAGGTTTGGAGAAGAGTGGCTGGGAAACTGCCTAGCAGAAAAGGATTTGGGGGTGCTGGTCAAGAGGCAGCTGACCATGATCCAGAACGTGCCACTGGCCAAGAAGGTAAATGGCATTCTGGCCTGTGTCAGCAATAGTGTGGCAGCAGGAGCAGAGCAGTGATTGTTCCTTTGTACTCAGCGCTGCCGAGGCTGCACCTCAAGTGCTGCCTTCAGCTCTGGGCCACTCACTACAGGGATGACATTGAGGAGCTGGAGTGTCTCCAGAGAACAAACATGAATCTTACTCAGAGGGGTCTAAATATTAAATCATGTGAGGAGTACCTGAAGAAGCTTTAGTCTGGAGAAAAGGAAGCTGAGGGGAGACTTTATCACTCTCTACAACTTGTGCTTTACAAGTGCCTGTAGCAAGGTGGGGCTTGGCCTGTTCTCCAAGGCAACCAGTGGTGGGACAAGAGGAAATGGCTTCAAGTTGTGCAGGGAGGGTTCAGGTTGGACATTAGGAAGAATTTCTTCCCTGAAGGGGTGATTAGATGTTGGAGTGGGCTGCCCAGGAAGGAGCAGGAGTCACTGTCCCTGGAGATGTTCTATAAACAAGTGGACATGGTACTTAGTGTTAAGTTAGTCAACATGGTGGTGCTCAGTCAAAGGTTGGACTTGGTGATCTTGGAGGTCTTTTCCAATCTCAACTATTCCATGATTATATGAATGAAGAAACCTATGTCAACCTATGTGCTCCTTTTGATTATGGTTATAAAAACACCCAGCCTGCCCTGTGATCTGGAGCATTTTGCAGTCCCCACATAACTTGGCAATAAAGCAAGAGAAAGACCAGCACTTCTTGAATGTGATGACCAGCTCTCGAGAAGGGTCTGGCACAAATCTCCTCTTCCTTTGGAGATGGAAGTGCTTATTCTTGTGTGTCTTACAGCAGGGGTTTCACGTCCTGTGCAGAGTGAATTGGAGGGAGCACGGCCCACCTAGAGGTTCCTGTGTAACCACGGTGTGGACATTGAAGATTTCATGGGATGACTCCATTTTCCAGTGTGTAGTTCTTGCTACAATGACCCTGCTGTGACCCTATTATGACAGGTAGTGATAGCACAAGGAGAATGGCTTTTAACTGAAAGCAGGAGGGTTTAGATTAAATCTAAGGAAGAAATCCTTTACTGTGAGAGTAGTGAGACACTGGAACAAGTTGCCTAGAGAAGCTGTGGATGACCCATCCCTGGAGGTGGTCAAATCCAGGTTGAATGGAGATCTGGTTGAGTGGGAGGTGTCCTCATGACATGGTGTTTGGAACTATATGATCTCTAAAGGTACCTTCCAATACAAATAATTCTATAATCCTATGATTTTATGATTGCAGAGATCTCCTGTAGTGCCAGTATTTGCATGTTTTGCTTGATCTTCTCTTCAAAAGCTTTTGACTTGTGCTGACTGGTCTGCGTGGACTTCCACCTTGTTTCAGAGGACTGATCTTTAAGCTGGTTCCAGACTTCTCTTTTTTTGGAAAAAAAGCACTTTCAAAAGCATAAGCATTCCAGATTTGATTTCGATTAAATATTTGCAAACTTCTGTGAACAGGTAGGAAAGTTATTATCTTGAGAGAGAAATGTTTAGATGAGGCTGAAAAAAAACTTGAATGCTTTCCAACACTGAACTTCATCTCAGATCTCATTTGAAGGCATTATTTATTTTCTCATGATGATAAGAGATGTGAACCTGGAGATATGAGCAATTATGTACTGCATAATGTAATGATGAATCAGACTCAAACTATTTAATAAATATAACTTTTTAAATGGTTGCATAACTGTCCTGTTTACCTGATGCTTTCAGTATTTGCAATTTTCACATGCCATGTTCAGCTTATTTGTCTTAAACAATTTATTCTCCTTAACTCTTTCTGGTATAAATGATGTAACATCACCTTGAGAGTGAGCATTATTTTTGGATTTCTAAATTCCTGAGTAATAGCTGATATGAACCACCATTGTCTACAGAAAGGGTTGAAATCATTGTTTACCATGTGTTTGGGTGCCAGATGGTACTAATTTCAGTACTCTGCATCATGGAAATTGTACATGCTACAAAGGGCATATGGGGAGTCATAGAGAGACCAAGTGTGTGAAGTCAGGAGTCCCAGCTTACCCCTATGTACCTGGAGGAAGGACTTTCTGCATTTTATTTGTGAATTCTTGTCAATATATAAGAGATAGAGGGTTTTTTATTATTTTTCAATTAATTGTCTAAGAAACAGTTTTCTGCTCTTGTGTGATATTTTGGAATAAGACTGGATATTGTTCTGGCATTACAATTCAAATTATATTAAATGGCATCATTACTTGTATTCTTCATCTCAGATTTAGTGTTTGTAGTTCAGAAAAACATTTTGTAAAGTTGTGAATAGCTGGAAAAGAGCTTCAGGAATAAATGAA
The DNA here is from genome assembly GCF_036417665.1 of Passer domesticus. Lineage (NCBI taxonomy): Eukaryota > Metazoa > Chordata > Aves > Passeriformes > Passeridae > Passer > Passer domesticus. Next base: position 41,464,904 of record NC_087475.1, on the reverse strand, counting down.
GTACTGGGAGATGTTGTGACATGCCTTGCAAGACATTGAGGTTTTAGAGATTAATTAATTGAGAGCATATTTAAACAAAAACAGGCAATAGCCATGATCCTGTTCATTGGAGGAGATTTCTGGCATCCGCATAGCTTAAGATATGCCACTGCAGGGTGGCAGTGAAGAACAAGTAATTCTTTGTGGGGGTGGGTAGCTACTGAAACAATTGCCTGTAGTAATATGGTACTTCATCTTTGGAATTTTTGAACCAGTGTTGAGTTTCTTTTGCATAAGTATTAGTACAGTCACAGAGAAACATGAGATGATATTGTCAGACAACGCTGCAGGACAGATTCATAGGGTTTAAAGGCTCTGGAAAATACAATCGAAGAGGTTGTATCCCCAAGACCATGTACACTCAAGGCCATAGGATTTTAGCTCTGAATTCCTATAACTTGTATTAAGCATGGGGTTTTTTATTAGTTATTACTAGGAGGACCATTTTGATTTGAAGAGAGAGAGAGAGAGAGAAAATCCTCTTATTCCTTTGATAGTTTGTTCTAATGGCAAATCATGCCCACAGCAGAAATCACGTTTAGACTTTAGTATGACTCACTAGTTTGTACTTTCAGCCTTTTAAGTTCTTCATATGTGTCTCTGCTATAAGGAGAGAGAAGCCCATTTAGCAATTGCTGTTTTTTGTATGTGTAAATATTTAAATTTAATAATCCAATCTCTTTTCACACTTCTTTCCTATTGTTTTTCTCTTAGGCATTCTGGGATAGCATCTGGGCTTCTCTACCTATTCTTCATCCTGCCACTGGCTTTGTGAGGTGGAACTCTAGGTCCTCCAGCTTCCATGCTGGGTTTCTGCATTTCTGGCTGGAGCCATGTCTTTGCCTGCAGTACCAGACTCACAGACACCCCAGGCACCCCCAGTGTGCATGCACCAGCCAGCTCTGCCCAAGCTGCATCAGGATTCTGCTGAGGTGTCAAGGGTGGACTGTTCTGCACACTCCACCCTTCCAAGACATAACGTTCTCTTGCCGCAGTCAGTGAATCTTTACTGTTTCTGTCTCTTCATCCACTGATGACAAAGGTATTCCTTCTTTCTGTTTCTGGAGCACCAGGTGATGACGCTGGGCACTTTCTGCCCTGCCATGGGGGAGAGATGGGAGGAGAGATCCTTGTACCCCTATTCCCTTTAAAAATTGAGAAAATATTCTCCTCCGCCTCTTACGTGGAGAGATGGGAATATAAAGAGATGTGCTGGGCTAGGAAACCATCACCCAGAACAGGAAAAGCAGAAAGAAAAATTACAATTAGTAAAAAAACCCCATGCTGATGCTGCATCAGCAACAGCAAAGCAAAGAACGTGTTGTGCTGCCCACTTTTATCGTACAGAGCAGTGTTATACAGCAAAGAACTGTTATACAGCAAAGAACAGTTATAGAGCAAAGAAACTGCTGTCACACAAATTCAGGAAGGAAAGCCTCCATAGCATAGCCCTTGTCAGAGTGTCTCTCCTGTTTTTCAGATGTCACTGTGCTGGGCTATGTGGTCTCCAGCTTGCTGCCAAAATATAAATACTTTAAGGTGATTCAGTTGTTAGAGGTTGCCTCCTTCTGTCAGAAAATATGGGGATTCTCCTGCTGTCATTCCCAGCAAAACCTGGTTGTTTTTTCTCCTTGGGAAGAGGTTTTCTTAAATAATTTAGTTTTTTCAAAATTCTTTGCTGACATTGAGATGTTCCTTGACATGTATTTTTACACAAATCCCACGTGATCCATTGTGTAATCTCCCTATAAAGAGTTTTGAACAATTTTCATACTGTGCAAAGAATGACTTTGAAATTACTCTGTCATTATGTTTTGGGTGCCTTATAACTGAAGACTTCAAAGATGTTATCTGTCGGATTGCCAGATTTCACATTGACTGATACGAGGTTCTCAAAAGTGTTATGGGTATCAGTGGGGATCAGATGCTAATTGCCCTTGATGCCCCCAATAAATTTAATCTGATTTCATTGGCCACAGTCTTCCTTCCTGCTGTGTTGCCCCCCTCTTTTCCCAACAGAGAGATTTTACACTTGCAGTTGAGATATTTTAAGGGCATTCCATTGAAATGCATTCACCAGTTGTCATCAAGACAATTTAAAACATGCACAAAACACACACATGTATTTTCATTCACACCCACAGTTTTTCCTTTGGCAAAAGCTTTCCTTTTCCTTTGATTCTGCATAAAATTCCCAGGGTGCAGACGTCCTGTGAGCATTGGCAGCTTAGCAGTTTCCACCACTGAGGCACCTACACCATGTGTTCTTCCGGCTATTCATTCCCCTTCCTGCACCGAACACTTCCTTCCTGCACTCAGTGGGAAACTCTGACTGCTAAAACGTGGTGGATGCCAGCACCTCGATTTCTCCCTCTTGGTGTAGCATCTTTGTCCCCATGGAAGTATCACTGTAACTGCAGGACAGGGTAGGTGGGTGCATGCTGGATGGATCCACACCCTTCCTGTGCATGGCAGCTCTGCAAGTCAGATGTTGGTATTCCAGAGACATGAGTTTGTTCCCAATTTATTTTTCCCACATGTTTTAAAATGTTTCTTGGAGTGAAACAACAAAATCATTGAAGGATGCCAAAAATATTTGTGAGGCCTTGTACAACAAGATAGGAAATGTTAGTCTTTGGTGTGTTTTGTTTTTCTTTCTTGAAGTTCTTATGCTGTGGGAAGATTAGCTCAGGCAAAAAGCTAAAATTTCCATGGACCGCCTTTGCCTTTGTGTCCTTTCACTGGAAGACAAGAATAAAAGTCTTGCATATGACATCCTCATCCAGCACAGTTAGAAACACTGAGCATGTTTAATGGAAGTGTAGATGAGGGTGCAGATCTAGGCATAATAATCACCTCTTGTGAAACATTTCTTAGTCCCAAGCAGTGTTTGGCCAGTCTGCCAGTGTCTGCATGTTCTTGGTGTCTGTGTAGTCTTCACCTGCATGCTCAGCAGGCCCACAGGCCTGATGATGTTTCAAAATGCCTGTGTCTTCCCTTATTACCTCTATCTCTGCCTTTTTGTGGCCCAAAACCAAAAATGCCATTCAGTCAAATATTCTTGGAAGCATTTGGAGATCACGGTAAGAGAAACCTTTTTCCCTCAAGACATCCAAGGAGTAGAACAGGCCACCCACAGAGGTTGTGCAGGTGCCATCCCTGGAGATTTACAAATCCCATCTGGACACAGTCCTGAGAAACCTGGTCTGAAATTAGTGCTGACCCTGTTTGGAGCAGGCAGTTGCACTGGAGGCCGCCTGATGCCCCTGCCAATCTGCTTGACTCCAGGATCTTTTGCTCCTATGAAGTCTGCAAGCTGTAAAAGTCAAGAGTAAGACTAAACCATCATTTCAAGAATGAGAAGTATATGTGTCCTACTGCTTCAGGAAAAACAGACCTTATAGAAAAACTACCCTGTGTTACATCTAATCCTTTCCACAGCTAGAGAGTTCTGTTTACCAGACAGGCTTGTCTGTTCACTCCTTATTTTTCATGAGGTTGCCAAACTAAAATTTTCAGCTGAAAGAGCTTAATTTTTCTATTTTATTAGTCCTCAATATTATGCAGTCCTTTCTATTCTTTCTTAATGCCTAAGAGCTGAATATGTATGGCTGTGTACATGTCTGTGTGCTTGGTTATGCTGAGCATTCACATGCAGAAAGTAGCATGTATTTAGACAGAAAATTGTATCCTGAAATTACACATTTGACTTGACTTGGTGTCTGAAAAATATTTCTACTGTTTAATCTTATTTCTGATAAGCAAATTGTCAGGTTTGTTTTTAATTGGATTTTTTTTCAGGTCTGCACTGTGGTATTTCAGTGTAGGACAGGGCAAAGGTCACACACAAGTCCATAGGGAGAGGCCTTGGGATCTGTTCACAGATTAGATTGTATCTGTTGTCCGTATCAAAATGCTTCAATGTATTTAATTTAAGTTTGGTTTCACAGCCCAGATTCTCATGCCTTGCAGATTCCTCTTCAAAAAGAAAGAGGATTTGACTCTCTGGTTACACACCCTCAATTACTGAGAGCTTCCACTTTCTTGATCAATCAGTTTTGAGTTGCTAGTCATACTGTTTTGGTCATGTGTGCCTTGGGAATTACAGCTCCAAATTCCATTTTTGTTCATCAACCAGAAGTTTGTGTGATTGAATAATATTTACTAAAACACTGCCTCTCATTCATTTTAACTGATAACACAATCTGAAAATCTGAGGGTGGAAATGAGCTAAGACATTCCATCGGTCCCTCTCTGAGGATTTTGGCCAGTGGGACAGCGCTGCATCCGTTCTGGGCTGCTGGTGCTGATGGACAGTAGATGTCACTCTTGCCTAACATATGGAATCACGGAACAGTTTGGATTAGAAGGGACCTTTAAAGGTCACCTAATCCAAGCCCCTGCAATGAGCAGGGACATCTTCAACTAGATCGGGTTACTTAAAGCCCCATTCAAACTGACCTTGAATGTTTCCAGGGATGGGGCATCCACAGCTTCCCTGGGCAACCTCTTGGTTTTTCTACCGAAATGCTGTATCCTTAGTTAAATGTGTATAGCTGTGAGGGAAGAGTGACTGCTGATCATAATTGCTACTCAGTGGAAACTTTATTTTGAGATTTTAAAATGCCTACATAGCAAATTATGACTTTTTTAGAATCACAGAATGGACTTGGATTGGAAAGGACTCACGGAGATCAGCTAGTTCCACCCCTGGCCCTGCTGTGGGCAGGGACACTTTGAACCAGACCAGGTTGCTCAGAGCCCCATTCAGCCTGGCCTTGAATACCTGAGGGATGGGACAGCCACAGTTTCTTCGGGCAGCCTGTTCCAGTGACTCATCACCCTCACAGTAAAGAATTTATTTCATATATCTAACTTAAACTGCCCTCCTTCAGTTTAAAGCCGTTGCCCCTTGTCCTATCACTGCATGCTCTTGTAAAAGTCCCCCTACAGCCTTCTTATAAGCCCTCTGTAAGTATTCAAAGGCTGCAATAAAGTATGCTCAGAGCCTTCTCTTCCCTAGACAAGATATTTTACCTACACCTTGTTCCTAGTCCCTAAAGAAAGGTGTATGGAATCCCTAATGAAGTGTGTATTTCTGGTGTGGTTTTTGTTACAGTTTATTTTTTTGTTTCATTGGTTTGTTTTAGCTCAGTCTTTGAAATGTGTTTTGGGACCCTGCTAAATTATGCCAACCAAAAAGTCACCATTTTGATACATTAATCCATGGAAACTTAATAGTAAATTTGGGTACTGAGGGGCTAAAGGAGAATTTCTTGGCCATCCATCTTGTGTGAAGAACAAATTCTGTGACAGTGCCTGACAGTGGAAGGCTGCCAGCCCAAGCCATGCAGGCAAAGCCTGCTTTCCTTTCTGCTCAGCAGCTCTCTAGAAGCTGTGCAAACACTTCATCACAGTTGTCCCCCAAGCACTGAGGGCTGGAGCTTTCAAAAGGCTGCAGACAAGTTGTACAATCAAGAGTGTCAGTACACCTCACTCATGTTTTAATAACATATTCAGAGTCTCTTTGAGACCAGTCCATTGGAAGAACAGACCAGTGCCCAGGCACAGGAAAAATGCCTGCAAAATGGCAACCTGTGGGAGTACCTGTATTATTTGCCTTTTTGTCCCAGTAAGTTAAGAAACAGGTTCCCTGAAAAGAAATATTAGTTGCTTTCATGGTGAGGACAACTCTCACTGTACATCACAGTAAACTTAATTTTTTAACAATGTGGGGAAATCACAGTAATTTCTGACTTCCTCTAAAGATCTGGCTGTGATCTATAAAAATCAGTTCCTCTCTCAAATAGTAGACTTTCGAAAGGTTTTTCACATAAGATAATTTTCCTCGCAGAAAAAAAAAAATCCCTTGTTTTGATATAATAATTACACAATTGCTTCAATTTGTGTCTGGATCCCAAGAGTTTTGCTGCTAGAACCAGAAGGTGTTTCCAAAAAGAGACACCAATTTTCTTTATAATTAATGTCTTCTGTGGATATACAATTTCAAGAGAAAAGCAGGATGGAAGAATTACAACTGGGACATCATTTGAGAGAGATGCTGAAGGCGAGGTATTTCACAAATACACATCTGCCATACATTGCATTCCTTCCAAATCCCACTCTATACCCACTCCAACAGAGATATCAGTCAAGCATTAAATGCTTGTTTACAGAAGAATGTTTGAAAAATGCCAGATTTATCAAATTAGCAGTGCTATTAATAACCCTGTCAGGATTGCATGTCAGCCTGGCAGTTCTTGAATTTGTCCAGAGGAAGTCAATGTACACCTTCTTTCAGTGAGTTGCATACACCTGATCACAGATTGTCCAAAATGGTGGGAATATGCAAAAAAAAAAAAAAAAAAAAAAAAAAAAAAAAAAAATGTTGGCACGTGTATAAGTCTAATTAAACAAAGGGCTTAGATAATATAAGGGGAAAGCTCATAAATTCAACCATACATAGTAATTGGCAATAGTAGTTTGTTGAAAGGATAATTTGGAAATAGGGTGCACTCATGGGTGAGACACATTGAACAACAACCTGCAGTGGCTCTGGATTAACTGGGGCTTATTTAAGAAACAAGAGATTTACTCTACTTTCTGAGCCACCTGCTCCCTGGCTGACCCCAGCACTGTGGTCACCAAGTGTCACCATCCGTCTCAGCAGGGACGAGGCGCTGACTGAGGACAGCCCAGCAGAAAGCCAGGTTGGTTCTGCTGTGCTGCTGCTCTTCATTAACAGCCTCAGGCATTACGGGCTGCAAGCTATCCATGGTGTCCTCCATCCTCCCCACTGCTGGGTTATGCCTTCAGGCCAGATACATGCTGCTGTTTTTCCAGACTCACTTCTTCTTTCTGAGATTGCTACTTCACGTTGGGAGCTCCTCTCACCAGCACCAGCTCTTCTTTATATCACCTGTAGGCTAATTTGCCTGCTCTGAATAGTCCATCTGCAAAAGCGCAATGTGTGGTCAGCTTCCTAATTGTAGGGTTCATCTCACATTTATTTGTCCATTGCATGATGTGCTGTGTTTATCCAGTTCAGATGAGATGAAATTTTACAACCAGCATATACCAGTTGCTGCTGTCAAGCCACAGGATTCAACTTGAGGATTTCAGAAATTCACCCCTATGCTGACATATTTACACCCAGTTTTCTGCTGCCTGTTTTAATTCATAATTACTTTTCATCTTGTTCTTTTTCTGTTGAGCACAGAATCTCAGGATATGTGGTTTTTGATCCAAGATTTCACATTAGATTTGCTATGTTCTGAAGCCTTGCCACTAGGTGGTAATGTTTTCATCCTTTAAAAAAAACCCAACCAAACAAACAAGAACCTAAAAATCCAAAACACCCACAAGCCTCCTTTGGAAGCACAGACTCAAACTTGAATTATTTCTATAAGGCTTATATGTTTTATGAAGAGATCAGAAAAATTATGGCTGTTCTTATGTAAAGCCTTTGATTATCAGCTCATTGCACAGCCACATGCCTGTCAGGCAAACAAAAGATGTGGGAGACTTATGCTGGCCTCATGCTTTTCCTTACTGGGAGCAGAAGTTTGGTAGGACAGGAAAATTGGGCTTTATAGACATATTTTGAATGAAATATGTGATTATGAAACATTATGTAAGGGTTTCCTTCTTTTATGTCTCTTGAAATGGAACTATTATGCAGGACTGCAATGCCTCTATGGATGCCATACAGTAGCTATTCACATATTTACCATGCTGAAAGGCAATATTCCTGAGCTTTGTGCCTCTCTTTTAGGACATAGCAGTGAAGACTAATGAAAACAGCTGGGCTGTGCCATCTCCCACTTACTGTAATTTTCCATTCAACAGCAGCTCACAGCAAGAGTGTCAGTGAAGTTTATCCTCAAGTGCTGGGCTCAGTTACTCAAGGTCTTGTGCCATGAACAAGGTTTGAGGGTGTTTCCCCCACTTCATCCTCTGTTTCTTATAACATGGAGGGTACACTATGCTCATAAGAAGCAGGATATTTAGGTTTAAAATCTTGGTGACCATACCAGAAGTTAAACCCCATTACCCCATTTCCCAAGTGAGCACTGCAGTTTGCTGGCCACCCACTCAGGGGGTGGCAGAAACTTGTCTGCAATGCTTATGACCACAGCTACCCACTCCAGCCTGATTCTAATGTCAGATAAAAAACCTGGGAAAAGTAGTTTTGGCATGGGGAAAAAATAAACCCAGCATTTTTTCCATGTTAACCGCTTTCTCTAAAAAAATATTACCCAGAACTAACAATAATAGTTCCCACAATAAAATTCATTACTAGAAGCTCAAAAGGAAAACTCCCATAGCAATACATATGGACAGTAAAATAATTGCTGGAAAGGGCTTTTTCCTCTCTCTTTGCAACTGTTTGTGCTCCCAGTGATATGAATGCAAGAACTTTTTCTTATATTTGCAGTCAGCCTTGCTTTACCTGCTGTCATCTACCAAAGTCTGCTCCATACCTTGCTGAGAGTGTGACAGCTGAAGGAAAAATAAGTTATACAGTGAGCCTCATGCACATATGCACTGCAGCCTTAGGGCTACACAAAGCAAAATGTATTATGGTGTTGAAAAAAAAATCTTTTTTTTCAAAGGTTCATCACTGTGAAGTAAAAAAAAAAAAATAAAAAAAAAAAAATATATATATATATACACCAAAATGTCAAAAGACTTCTTGGCTATACTCTGGTCAAATTTCAGTATGTTTCCCCTCTGACTTTACCTAAATAATTGTTTAGAAAATAAATATGTTTATATTTATTTATAAATATAAATGTATGTTTATTTTATAAATAGATATGTATATACAATATATGTGTATATTTTTGTCAGAAGACAGGATTTTTTCCCAGTATGTTCCCTGTTCAAGGGCCAAGTAACATTTCTGATTAAACAGAAATGGGTTGCCTTTTAACAGGGACCAAGACTGGCATTGTCAATGAAAGTCAATAAAATGTTACAAAATTTGAGAACAATTACAAAGGTGCAGCTAGAAGGGAATTAACTCTTTGGTTATTTGCTGTCTTCAAAGGAGTGAGTATATGACCTTTTAATGCTGACAACTGGGTATTTTCAGTCAGTGCTTTAAAATAACTTTTTGAGCAGTTGACCATAATCTTCAGTGTCAACTGGCATTCCCAATATTATTGTTTAATACCATTCTTACACCGTGAGAACCTTCTGTGTCATGGTTTAAAACACTTTTCAGCAGGCTGCTGATACTGCACTATTTTGAAGGTTAAAAAACTGTTTACCAAAAAGATGTGCTTATCAGGTTTTGATTGTCAACCTCATTTACCAAGCCTAGATGGAAACCACTGACAATTTTTCCACCAAGGCCTTATGGTGAAAAACTGCCCTGGTGCTACTTAGACTTTGCTTCTGTTAAAAGAAATAATTAGACACTGGACTTGGAGTTGCAAGTATGACACAAATAATTTATCTGTTAAAAACTTAGTCTAACGTTCCAGACAGGAAAGCGAAAAACTGGAGTTGGTGCCACTAAAGATTTCTGAAAGTGAGACAAGGAGTGAAATGAGTTCTAAGACTGGAAAGACAATTGCAAAAGAGCTACCAAAAAAAGCAGAGGGTGGGAAGAAAAGCTTGTTGCATCCGATGCTCCGCATGTCATTAAGTGCTGTGGCACAGGAAAAGCTGCACAGCTGCCAAGGGCGCGCATTTGTTTCCCCCTGCAGTCACGAGCGAGTGAGTTGGCAGGAGGGAAAGGTTTGGTGGATACTGTGCAGTTTAAAGGATATTCTGACCTTCCCTGTAGGACTTCACACTCAGCAGGCGCAGCGGAGGCATGGGCAGCAAGGCCAGCTGGAAGCGTTTCCCAGGGAAGCGCTGCTGCAGGGTGCAGGATTTTTAAACAATGTGTCCGAATCAAGGCAGGACATCTCTGAGCTCACACGGCTCCGTGACAGCACACAGCGAAGGTCTGGGGAGCTGCTGGTGTCACCCACTTTGTCAGAGAACAGCAATAACGAGCACTGGTCTCATTTGGGAGATCTCCAAGGATCCTCCACTTTCCTGGGCAAACATCTTCAGTGCTTAGCCACCTTTATGTGGTGCTTCACGAGGAAAATTCTGTTTCATTACTTGGCAGTGACATTTTCCTTACTGTCCCCAGTGACTGTGTCTCTGCTTGCCCTTTGATGGACACCTGGGAATAGGGTTAGGTTTCCTCCATCTCTCACCAGCCAAATTCTGCCTCTTCTCTCAGCACTGCCTGGATGCCCCCACCCCAACCATGAGCATCCCTCCTGTGGGGCCTGGATGACTTTTTCCAGGGGTTCTGCCTAATGCTTCACTCCTGGCCCTGTGAGGAGGAGGCAATGGGAAGCCCAGGAAGGCTCTTACCCCAGGAAGGGCTCTTCCCCTGGCCTTTAAAAAAATACTCCTCTGATGCCCTGCTCAGAATTTTTCTGTTGCTACATTTTCATTTATGGTTTTAATAAAAAATTCATTGTGATGCCATTCATTATTTGTATCTCAATCTAATAAACTTACTACCCTTCCACCTTGACATTTATATTTATTAATGCATGGGTCAGAATTTTTGCAGTGTATTTGGCCCAGGTGAAGGCTATTTTCTTGTGAGCAGGAAGCAGACCTAAGTTTTTGTGTAATATAAGTTATTATAACATATGTATGTGAAGTGCTGTAGCTGAATTTGCTTTAAGACTCTACATTGCTTAACTGGACAAAAGGAGCACTGCTGTGTGTTGTTTCCATGTTCTGTGTACAGTGCTTGCTCAATTTGTGTACACTTCAAACCATGAAAAACTCTGTTTAGGGAGTCAGTTGCTACCTCTTCCTAATGGAGAGACAAAAAAGAAAAAAAAAAAAAGGAGAAGCAATCATGCAAATCCCCTTAACAGCAATAAAAGAAGTACAAAAGTAAAGATGACAGTTTAATGGAGATTTGTTTGAACAGTGTGTTTTCCTTTTAACCAGTTATTGTGGTGCATTACTAAAGGTTTTCAACAGCCTGAAATGGAGCTGCTGGTAACATTACGAGGCTTGCAAGCATCTTACATGTTGGGCCACTGGTTAGGCATGTTAAAGGTCTGTCTGAGCTTTCAGAGCAGCAATAAATGCACTAAACCTTGGAAACCAAATCATCTTCCATATATCAACTGTTATGCTTTAGTTGTCAGCCTGAATTTTTTTAATATACAAAATAGCTTTTTCAAACAAAGAAGAGTTTGTCTATTACCACAAGATAATGCTATCACTTGATAAGACTTAATTTTTCTCGTTGTTATAAATAACTTTGTTGTAATCATTTTGGCCTGATTTCTTGGCAAAGTCCTTGGCTTGTACAGCAAAGGAAAGTCTGCAGAGCAATCACACACAGGACCAACTATAACAGACACTCTCCACAAAATTCATCAGAAGACTGGGATTTCCTTTCGAAAGCTTGTAAGACCTTATGGATTTTATAGTAAGTGCTTCCAGAAAAATACTACAACTTTGAAATGAGAAAGTAATGTCACAGACAAACCCCAGAAAGGGTTTCTGGTTTCTCTGTGCCTGAAGAAACCTAAGAGTAAGATACTTAAAACACAGACATATATTTTTATAAAGTAGATATATAACTCTTGGTTTTCCTACTGTTTCTTCTGCTTCTATTGTTTCTCTTATAAACTACCAAAAGAAATTAAAGGAACTTGATGGCCTGATTTGGGCATTACAACCTCTCATGCAGATTTCATTGTTCACTCTTCTCTCACAAGCCATGCTGGACTTCCCTCAGTGACTGTCAGAGCACAGAACCAGCTGTTCAGCTGTGTAACAGTGGCAGCACAAAAATAGCCATTCTGCTCAGCACTTCTAGCCACATCCACCTCCATAACAGGCACTGGGCTCTGTGCATGCCACCCCTTTGCAAAATTGCTGCATGATGTGATGGCTGGCACCCAGTGCCGTGTCCGAGCCCTGGCTGCCATGGAGAAACCCCATTAGTCATTAGTGCCCTGTCTGCAGGACAGCAGGGCTTCTGGTGTGACAGCTCTCCACTGGTTCCTGGTGGAAAAGGGGGCTGTGGTGGAAGCTGGCTCACTTGTGCCTCCTTGCCCAACCTCCTTTAGCTGCCACAACTTTTTTCACCTAAACTCTAGAGCAAGAACGTCTCACACAGACCTGCAGGATAGCCTGGCTCATGGGTACACCTCCCTCCTCATCAGCCTCTTCCCCACAGCCATACACACATGGAAAGTCTCCCACAACAGCTGCCTCCATGCTTTCCCATGAGGAAACTTGGGTTCCTGCAGAAGCTTCCATTCCCTACATTTGCACCAACAGCAGTACGAGGCAATACATTAGAAGAGGAATGTTTCCAGCAGAGAAAGATCATTTTACCAAGGTCTATTTGTGTCTCCTGCTGGGTCATGTTGCCTCTTTCTCCTCTCTGCAATTGCCTTTCCTCTGGGTCAGGCCCTACAGAAACCAGTGAACTGTCTTTGTTTTGTTGGGCACACAACAAGGGGAACATCTGCACCTCCAGAAAGCCTAAGGGAAACTTTTATTTATACCTACTCAGCAGTGGTGCAGCCTCACCTTGAGTACTGTGAGCAGTTTTGGGCACCACAATATAAAACAAATATTACGTTATTTCACTTGATCTTGAAACACCAGTGACTTTACCAACTGATGAAACCATTTTGGGGTATAGTTGGAGACAAGTTAACAGCTTAGGTGTGGATCCCCTCACTACCGGCACCTAAATTGAATCCAGAGGAATTTGGAGGGAGTTTTAGTAGCTGACCTTGGAGGGCTCCTGAAAAGTGATCACAGGCACATGAAAAACTTTTTTTTTTCCTCGTCCTCTGACAATAGTACAAATTCATGTGGTTTGGCTGATGGTCAGCTTAAAGGACAGCTTCAACCTGTTCAGAAAAATGGTGCTGAGACTAGGTATTTCTGCAGTGGATTTTAGATCAAATAGATTAGAAAAACCTCTGAAGTGTGTGTTCTAAATTTAATACTGTGAAACCTAAGCCACAGTAAATAATCTGCAGTAAAACTGTGAGAGCTGATAAGGACAGAAAAGGAGCATGATTTCCTGATAATCTGAAAAATGCACATGTGTGCACAAGATGGGCAAACCTGATACTTATTAAATATTATGACAGACTTGAAGGATCCAAATGGAGTATTAGACCTCCAATGCATTGGACTTTCCACAAATATACAAAAAAAGAGTTCTACATCTTATGGAATTCAAATGTTCATAATGGCTGAATGAACTGCAACAGAGGCATGGAAAAATGATACTGATATTACTTAAACTAATATTTTTTGTGTTGATCACATCTGAAATGAACTGTATAGGATTCTCAGAACATTTTCCCAGTTTATATATGTGTCTATACCAATGTATTCACTTACAGGTGAATGGAAGACTGTATCTGGATTTGGTACAGAGAGCCAAAACTGCCACCTCTGTCACCTCAACATACTCTGCATGGTTTTGCCACAGGGCTGTAAGTTCTTATTTTTCTGCTTTCTTTTTCCCATTTATTTCTTGGTCTCATCCTGGACATACTCCTTTTTCTATTACTTCTCTAACTATTTGATGAGAAAGCTGTCAAATGGAAAACTGGCAGCAACTCCTTCTCACACATTTCGAAATAATGCAGTACTGACATTTTTAGGTGTTGTTACTTGGGAGGGCAAAGTCTGAGGCTCCCTCACAGTGTTGGGGCCCAGAGGGGAAAAGAGATGCTACTTCTTGCATCTCTTTTGGGCTGAGACATGACATTGGTACCAAATGGTTTAGAGAGAAATGCTTTCTGTGACCAGAAATGTAAACTGAGGCATTTGGGAAAAACGTTAAATGAAAAGAGCAAAGCAGCTGTAGACCACAGGCTTCAGCCAGAGGAACACTGATGGCTCAGCAGGGGAATGCAGGATCTTTTGTGCTGGGCAACTAAATTCTACCCAGGTCTTTATAGGTTGTGCCTGGACCTTAGAAATTTCAATCTACATTTGTTCCAGGACCCATTTATATAACAGACTAATGACCTGTAAAATTTCAGTTTAAAATGCCTTTGGAGAGTCATAGTAAACATTTCAAAATGTAACTGAAGATACATTTCCAGTCTGCTTTTATTCTTACAGCCCATAAAGTAGAAAGCATTTCATGTTAAAAAAAAAACCAAAACACAAAACCACTAAACCAAATGCCCCCTTCTCGTTTTAATTTTACTCATATAATCTATAAACAGTTTTATATCAGAACACTGTAAAATCTATGCCTTTTTCTTCTTGAATTTCCAGAGTGGTATGAATTTCTAAGTCTAAGCTTCTGGAGAGAAGGGCTTGTAAGAAAATGTTGATGGTCTCTTCACTATTGTGCTCTGACCAACGCTGCAGTAACAGAGAACACCAATAAAGTACTGCAGTGCTGTATAATTGTCTTATTAATTGGAACATTATTTACAGAGAGGGCTGCCTTCACAGCATGTACCTACTTTCTGAAATGCTCACAGCACTCAGGACACAGCAGGCAGCCAGCATAAAAGTTCAGTTAAAGTAACAGTAAAATAGCCATCCATATAAGTGCAAGTTAATGAATTGAGTCCTCCTGGCAGGAAGACTTGAATGTGAGCAAGCATTTTCAAATTTAAAGAGAGGTGACCTTAAAAGCCTGCCAAACCTCAAAGGTAATGAATCATTTATGATGATGATGGTGGGGCCCTTTAATTTTTAGACGAAGAACAACCCAGCTCAGCTGTTCTTTTAAAATATGTTATATGTATATTTTGACAAAGACTGTCTTTGGAAATCAGAAGGTAAGAAGGCAAACAACCCTTTTGAGTGTGTAGAGATCTACCTTACATTTAAATTAGCTTTTTAATAGCGTTGCACATACCAAACCCCATGTAAGGCAGTTGTTTATGAAGTCCTTCTTTGACTAAAGTTCTCCACAAACAATGAAAAGGAGCTGCCACACTCTTTCTAAGCTCCTAAAAAAAAAAAAAGACATTAGTGCCAGCTATTCAACAAAGCATTTCATATTTCCAATGTCCCCATAAAATCCTTTCAACTGGCAGAAGGGAAATTACGATGTCTGGCCTTCTGCCTTTGCAGTGTCCAACAGACTTCTCAGCAAATTCAATGGAAAAAAACCCCGAACCAATACAAAGCATCTAGGACCAAGGCTTACTGCTTTGAAGGACAGTTTATTGTGTAAGATGAATGTTTCATTATCATATATAAAATAAAGCACAGCTACTATGTCACTATTTATATTTATGACTTCACTGCTACGTTCATAAATTACTATGTGGCTTACTCAGCACAGATACACAACATGGGATTTTAAGAAGTTTTAGGGAAGCCAATACTGTCACCAAATATCTTGCAAAATCCTTTTTATAATTCACTTACTCAAATATCTGATGATTACAGACTTTTGGACACATTACCCATATTGCTTAGGGCTTTCCAACCTATCTGAATGCCAAGCAGGAAGATGATTTCTGTTGTTAACACTGAGTTGCCATAAATCAGGCTTTCACTGCGGGCTCTTTTGATGCGTCATTCATGATGCTACAACTTGCACTCATTTCTCAGAAGCTGAAGCCAGTTTCTTCCTTGGCAGTTCTATGGTATAATAGCAGCCTGGATCCCAGTTCATCTACAATGAATGTTAAAGCATTTTATGTTAGCTATTCAGTGGAAAACAGAGCACTCCAGTACCTAATTTCCTCTGTGGAGGTAGTAATTCCTTTTTTGCTCTGAAAACACTGAAAATCAACATTGTATATTTCTAAAATGTTTTCTCTTTGTGCTTTGAACAAAATTGACTATTTTGTGGTTTACAAAAAGCACCTGTGAATGTAACACATCCCACCCACGTCTAGGTGCCTGAGACAGACACTTCTGCTTTCACTGCTGGAAATCTGACTTCCACTGCTCTGCAGATCATGCTTGGTCATGGCAGAGTCTGCCACCACCCACCATCACCAAAGTCCTACCAGCCTGAAGGGAGGAAATGCCCCCTGATTCAGACAGCACCGAGATGATGGTAGGTTGTAGTTCTGCCAGTTCTTGTGTCCTCTGTGTTCATTTGAGGAAGGTTACAGTGTTCCTGAAAAGCAGACAGCTGGAAAGCAAGGAAATACAGATTCCTCACTTATCTTTATTTCAAATACCATTTTTTAAATGTTTTTTCCTCTACAGAGTATCTTTATTAACTTCAGAATTCTGGATCACATTGGGTTAAAGACAGGCAATAGGTAAATTCAAACACTGGTGGCATTTCCTTGGCTGTCTGCCAAATATAAAACTATTACATATTGTTGCTAGATTTGTGTAAATAATCACCAGCCTTCCTCTGAAAAAGAATTGCACTCCAGCAATGTTTGGGATAGCATTTCTAGGATTCTATGATTTTGCAATAACTAAAGTTTTGAAGAGTATCACCTTCCAATAGAATCTGCCTTCCGAAAATTACACACCGCCATTATTTTTTTCTAACCAAATATACCTTAAGAAAGTTTTTCCATGTCTCTATTTGGCAAAACAAGCTATAAAAGACTTAAGAAAAATCAATTTAACCTACTTCAGTGAGGTAAGCACAGAGATTTAAGCTGGCATATAAATTAAACTAGTGTTCCCATAACATAGATCACACCAATATAGATTTGATTCATGGCTGAATCAAGTCAGTATATGCTTACATTCCAAATGCAAACAACTGTGGTGAAAGAAATGGTTTTTTATGCCCCAGTGCTACTGTCCAGTCCCAAGCAACAGAGATGACCCAGACCCAGGGCAGCCCATAGGAGGCTGGATCCATATCAGAGCTGCCTGTTGTGCTGCATTCTGGCTCTGAGCCTCTTGTAGGCACCTTCTCCTGTTTCTTTCCTTAATCCTTGTCAATGACAAAGACATTTGCTGGCTGCTGCAAAGATAGTCTTACTTCTTGTTCCTGTCATAAAGTCATGGAACAAAGTTTGAGTTACAAGCATGAAATGTGAGTTGCTGAAAACTGTGAATTCATAGTCTTTTATGATTTCTGGAAGGTTCATCAGATCGAGTTTTGCTTCTGAGTCCAAATGTATCAAAAGCTGTTTATGTTACCAAATGCCAGAATACACAGATGGCATCCATTTAACTGAGTCGGTTTTCCTATTGGTTATGGACATTTCATGATATCAATCTGCCTTCTTCTTCAAGCAACATTAATCTATATTTTAGCTCTTTCTTAAAGTAAATAGGTGTTTAGCCAAGTCCTTCTGCCCTTTTTTTATTAATTACCTTCACTCTGACTGTTAACATATAACTTTTGGATCTATGATGTTTCATTTATTATTTCAGATTAAGAGCTCTTGAAAAGCCTAATAAATTAATTTTATCATTTTGGTAATTCCAAATGCAGTACCCCAGCCATATGCATGCCACACTGTACTTTTGAGAGAAGAAATAAAAAAAGGCAACCTGCAATCATTTCAAATATAAAAGATAATGGAATAAATACCACACCTCTATAAATGTGTTATTTGGCATAGACTGTATTTGTTGATGCATGGTATGGATCTAAACCAACCTGAAATTATTCTTCAGAAAGGCTGAACCCAACCATCTTTTCCTTCAGATGGTCTGGAAGTATACCTATGAAAGATGGCTGAATTTCACAGTGATCCCTGGAGCTTGAGCTATATTTAGAATAATAGGATTATGTTATTACAACTCTAGCTGTGATAGGACTGAAGAAGGTTACTTAGGCCCTGTGGCTACACTGCTAAATAGAAGAGAGCCAGGAGTTAATCCTCAGTACTGAGGCTGAGTGGGTAAGCACAGACTGATCCGTGCTGCACAGCTCTTGTCCCTGTGACTTATCTCATCCCATGTGGTGCCTACGTGGTCCAATGGAAAATGCTTCTTTTGGTGTGATTTTGACCAGTTCAAGATGTGTGCAGGAATTTATATCCCGTGTTGCAGCGTGCTGAGGTGGTGGCTGTGTGACATAAAGCTGCTTGTGTGTATGGCACATGTGGGGCTATAAAACCTTCTGGGATAGCGTTGGGAGCTTGAGTAGGATGGAAGAAGTCACGCTTTGTGCCCTGGAGTGTGTTAGTTTGCACAGGTGAGCCCAGGCCCTGGTGAGAGCCAGGAGCTCAGCAGCCCAATCCATCTCCCATGGACCTCAGCTGGGAGTACAGTGCAGCTTACAGAGGTCTACAACCCTCCACAGCTCAGACCCAGATTTAGTGTCTGTTTTGGTGCCCAGAAAGCTGAAGAAGTGGCCAAACATTGGCCTTCCAGGTGCTGTTCTGGTTAGAGGTTGGCACGTGTAGGACAGGATTCTGAAGAAACAGGTTTGACTGAGGAGATTCTTGGATGCTATCTGGGACAAAAAAGGCACTGCTCCCTTCTTGAGGCAGGCAAAACACCAAGACTGGGGAGAAACCTTTTATACCAGCTCTGGGCAGAGCTACCTGGAATTTCAGAATCCTGCAGGAACATTGTGATTCCCTCCTGCCAATGGCAGTCACTTGTGTTAGGAGAATGAAGTAAACTACTTGTGCAGGACATTCTGCAGCCATTTCCAGACCAGTAAAGGCAATTCCCAGGGAGCAAAGGGGTTTTGGTAGCATTCCCAGATATTTCCAATGAACAGGACATTGCCATCAAGTTCCTCAGCAAACCAAGCCAAAGCTCTATTATTGATCTTGAATGTCGTCTCCTTTTCCCAGCAAGACACTGGAAATAGCACAAGGCTTTCCATTCACTTGGCAGTGCAGCCTACAGACACAGCAGGGAAGTACCATGGGACTCATCACATGGCAGAGACAGATGGGCTCTTCCTGCTTTTTACCTCTCTTCCCTCTGCCTGTGCTGACTTGAACACCCTGCTCTCTTTCAGTGTCAGTCTTAGCCTCAGGGATATTGCAGGGCTGCAGTTGGTAGCATTGATGCCATGGCCATGCCAGCTCCTCTAGGCTAAAGTTTTGCAGAGAAACCAGTATAGCTGAATCCCATAATCATAAAATCATAGAATCATAGAATATTCTGAGTTGGACCTAGTAGGATCTTCTCACACAAAGTCCACATTTTAGGTGTGAGATGTACAACAAGCCTTTTAGGTAACCACACTAGGGTTTTAGCATCTCCATGCACAACCCAGAGTACAGGGAATGTTGACTTGGGCTGGTCCCTCAGTGTCTTCCAGTACAGAGGTGGATGCCAAAGGCTCCTCCATGATGCTGAAGGAGGTGGAGGCTGAGCTACAGTTCTCTGAGGGATTGCTGTAGGTGTCAGGTAGGGCTGCCTGTCTCAGTGGCAGGAGTGTGGGCCATTGCTATGGACATAACACTCTCATATCTTTGGGAGAATCACATGGGAAAGACCTTCTACTGCATCTCCTGATGAAAGCGTGAGGTACTCAAGTTTGATTCCAAAATATCTTGGACCTATCAGGCTAAACATAACCATGCTACAGGTAGGGAAATTATACACTTTCATTTCCAATGTTTACCTATTTTTGTCTTATTGACCTGTTCTTTCCATTGAATGTTATTCTTACTTGTGCAGAGCTCTGCCCTGCTGCAATGAGATGTGGGACTTGACTCTTCTAGTGCTCTTTCTGTTTTCTTTTGCTTGTTTGTTTCTTTACTTTCTAAAAATTTTAATTTAATCTTTAGGAACCAAATGGATGGGTGGAAGGAAATAAGAAGGAGAAGGTAAACAGAGGGCTGATGGGACACTGAGAAGGAAGATTAGGGAAAGCAGAGTCAGATTAGCAGCCAGCAGCCAGAAGTCAGCTGATGCATGCATAGGCTGTTTACTTCACTGCTGCCCAGGTTGTGAATGAGGTCATGAGGTGCATCCTCCAGGCTCTTCAGTACTTTTGCTTTGCTTGTGCCACCTCTAAGTTAGTTTAATCTCTGGAAGGGCTTTCTCTGTTGTCTAGGGGTCATTGAAAACAGGAAGAGGGTGAGTAGGAGACCATTCAAGTCTCTACATTACATGTTTAATTATTGTTTCCTCTAATGCAAGGCTTACAGCCACAGGCACACTTTCCATTTTGTGCCCTTGGGCCACATATAATCCTTCACATTGCAGATGACATTCGGGCATTTAAATTACAGCTCTCTATTCTGCCTTGCAGACAGCAATGACTTTCTTGGCTTTAGAGTGTTTGCTGTCCAGATGGTTCCTGTCAAATAAGAAGCAGGTGGTATCACTGACATGTTGTTTGCCTTTAGATTTCTTCAGAAAAACAGGGTATAATTTCAAAATATTCTTAAGCTTGATGGTCTGTATTATTTAAAGGTGTTTCAGTCCCAGATAATTTACTAATCTCTATGGGAGCTGGGAAGAGAGAGCCTTGAAAAAGTCTCTTCACAGCTTGAAGACGACTATTTCTCATCTTCTTTCCCCCACGAACTGTCACGGCCCTGATGAGCTTAGCTTCCATCTCAAATAATTGCCATTATTTCTTCTCCTTCGATTTACATCTCTCTCCAGCACTCCCTCCACTAGATGGTACTAGGGCAATACATTTTTCTTCACAGGCTTTCCCAGCCGTGATAACCATAATAATAATGTCCCTGCATATAGAAGGAGAAAAGGGACGGACTTCTTGTAGCGCAAGAAACTTCTATTGAAGACCATTAAACTTTAGAGATTATATACTCAAAATTTAACAAAGAAAACAGGTGGCCTGAGCAAGTATAGCTTGTTTTGCATCTATTACAAGAACCTTCAAGGGCACATATCACTATTCCATGTTTTTTGTTTTCATCTGTCCTCTAAGGGCTTATATAACTGAGAATATTGATACTGCAAACAAATTGTAAGCATTATGCCAAAATTAGATCATACCACTATCTTTGGCCAAAAGTTACTATTTAACAAAAAAAAAGATTGTTTTGCTTGTCCTTGCCAACACATATATTATTTGCTGCTGTTTATGACAAAGCCAGGCAAACCTAACACCTGCAGCTTACCTAGCTGAGTCCAGTATCTCATTGGTGTCACTGGTAGCCAGCAGCCCAGTAAATGGCAGTGCCTGTGCACTTCAAAATATCCATGTGAATTACATGTTTTAATATCAGGACTTTTCACTTTTGGGACTTTTTTCAATTGGAAAGGCTAAGTGAGAGTGCAAAGAGATGAGTGAATCTACATATTCACTGTTCTATCAGGATTTTTGTGTCCTGTGCTGAGCGTGGTGCCTTCTTCCATAGGCCATGGTTAAAATCAACGTCTATTTGATTTGTAAGACCATGAGAGGTGGTGGATTGCGTTTTGCCATTTCTGGTCCAACAAAAACAGAATTGCAATAAGGTTTGTACAACTTGTGCAGCAATAAAGGAGCAGGATTCCCAGGCTGTGCTGGAGATTCTGACAGCTCATATGATGAGCACAAAGCTGTTGGAAAGGAAAAAATGAAATCAACTCCTAGCTGCCACGGTATGCTGGTATGTCTCTTGGACTTTTAAACTCAAGAATCACTGAATTTATTTTTTTTAATGAAAAATTTGCAGCCTCTATTTTCTGTGTGTGACTGGAGGATTTAAAGCATTTTATATACTTTCTCCTCACATCCCCTGGCTGCAAGAACTCCCTGATCTTCAAAAGAAAAAAAAATTAGAAGAAACAAATGGAAAATATAATGTACTTTTCACATTATTTATTTCTTGTAAATCTAGAAGCTTTTGTTGGTCATTAGTGTTATAATAATCTATGACATTCCCCAGAAAACTTCAGGATGACAGTACCCTTCTCTGGACAAAGTATATACAAGAAAAGAAAAAAAAGGGATTTTCACTGATTGTTGGATTTCCCATATAGATGTACAAGACTGTGTGAACTTTCTATTAAGTTTTTAAAATTCTTTACAAATCCATTTCCCACAACTGGTCTTGTTATTTTAGTGTACACATTTCAGAATTCTATTAACAAAGGTTAATTTATTAATTCTTAATAGAATTCTTAATTCTATTTAAAAAGTTCCCTGCTTCTTGAGGGAAGATAGTTTGAGTCAGTTCCTCCACTACCATTAAAGCAAGATTAATTTTTCCTTTACTTCCCTTTTTCAAAACCGGTACCATTTTCATGCATGTAAAGAGCTTTTCTGCATGCTAACAACTCTTTACTTTCTAATGAACCTATGACTGACAGAAAGTTGAGCTTTTCTTTCCTCCCACTAATACCACCATTGTATGTGTCTTGTTAACCAGTATTGTGTATCAGTCACAAGCTGACTCCTTTGTGCCTTTGTAAAGTATCAATTTAGTCAGCATTATCTGCTGGGGAGACAATGCAGCCGGTAAACGCGAACACAGAAATGCTGTAGCATTATGAGCCTAAAAGCACTGGTTCAGGAGCCCTGGAGCCCGGGAGGTGGCAGGGCTGCAGCCAGAGAGGGCCGAGGCAGCAGACGGGCAGCCAGCAGTGGACAGGCTGCAGGGACAGGCCAGGGCGCAGGAGTGGCCAGGAGCTCGGGCAGAGGCTTCGTGCTGGCTGCTGGTTGGGTTACTTGGCTGGGAAAACACCTCTGCCATCCAGATCTGCCTGCCAACCCGCCTGTGGCTTGACCACGCTGATATTTGACCGGACTGACACATTCGCAGCGTCTATTTTGATTTTTTGCCTGATCAGGTTTTTCCGATGGTGAACTGGTTTCTCTGCATTAACAAAACAACGCCAAATGTCGCAGCTCAGCCGCTGGGCCCCGCGCTCCTGGAGGAGTCTGTGGCTCTGCTTACCTGCAGATGTGATTTGGCTTCCCATTGGCCTCCAGGTAGACTTTAAAGGGAAAGGTTAGACCGAGGCAGCCTCTCCTTTTATGTTTTCCTGCCTGGCCAATTCTGGTCAGCAGAAACACCCAACCCAACCCCCATTGCACTGGAGAGGGGGAGGGCAGTAGCTCTGTGGGGTTTCTGTGTCTTTGGATGAAATTGTCCCTTTGTTAGTCCAAAATAGCTCAAATTGGGCAGCTTTCCAAGCATGCAGTGAAAGACTTCTGTTTGAGACAGTGCTTAGAGAAGGCTGAGGATGGAGGGCTGAAAAAGAGGTGCCTGACTGGCTGGGTTCCCACCGGGGTGATTAATGTAATGTTGCTGGGATTTTACTGCATTATTAATGAAGTGCCAGGGTGCCTGGAGCACTGGAAAAACATCTCAGAAAAAATTATTACTAAAAATCTGAATTGGTGCATTGGATAACCTCTCATATTACTTTTTTTTTTCTTGAACGTAGAGCCCTTATCATGCCAGAGGAAGCCTATAAATAACAAGCAGAGAGGGTAAGACTAGACAGGCTGCTGCTCCCTCCACCTCCCCAAGTAGTGGTGGCCCCACTGGCAGTGGGCTGGGTGTGCCAGGAGTCCACGGGAGCCATGCCCGGGGGCTATACCCAGGCTTAGGGATGCACCCAGCCCCTCTGCATGCTCGGCCAAAGCCTGAGGGGCCAGGGAAGTGATGCCTGTGGAGTTCTGCTTTGCAGAAGAATATAAACATCTGACAGCCTGTGCTGGTTTAGGGCTGTTGTTTGCATTGATGAAGCTTGTATCTAGGATGATCGGTGTGAAATATCTCTGCTTCCCCCCCTCACCACCACCCTCCAAGCTGTTATCTCCTTTTTTGTTGGCTTTGTCATGCACTTTTTTCTTTTATTTTCTTCTAAATTCTGAACTCGCCAGATCTGTATTTTAGTCATCTCTAGTAGCAACTGCGGGTTTGTTTTGAGGAGAGGATTTTTTGTGGCTTTTTTTTTTTTTTTAACTGCTGTGCTTTAAACCAGCCTCGCCTGCCTAAAGCTTCCAGTTGCTAAGCGACTTTTCCCCTCCGCCCTTCCCGCAGCCCGGTTGCCATAGCGCTGCCAGCCTTGGCTATCAAGTAGCAGAGAGCAGTCATTACTCAACGGAAAGAAATAAAAAAAAAAAAAAAAAAAAAAAAGAAAAACAAACCCCAACCCCACCAAAATCCAGGGCTGCACGAGCCAATCAACATTTTCTTCCCTTTTTAATTCACGCAGCCAGCCTGCGGGAGCATCCCTGCGCGCATCCCAGCCCGGCCGGCCGCTGCGCTGTTTCCTTGCGGGAGTTTTCGGCTCAGCCTCTCCCTGCGCTGAGCAGGACGGACTGCAGTGCTGACTCACGGACACCTGTGACGCTGGCCGTGGCAGCGGCAGATGGCGGGGGATGTGGCTCCCGGGAAGCTTTTTGGCGTACCTGTGCGGCTGGAGCCGCCCCCACCCGCGACTGCGACTCCAGGTGCTCTGCGGATCGCAGCGCCGTGCCTTAGCAACCAGGTGACGCTTTTATCTCCTGGCAGTTTTTAGTAACAAGAACATCTTAGGTACATGAAGTGTGGGGGATACCATCAAGGACTAGAAGAATGCACACTGGTTAAAAATTAGCTTTTCAAATCCGCTCAAAATTGCGTGAGGGATCGTATCCAAAGAAATAGTCTTCCATTTTTTAAAGTAAAATCATATCCCTAGTGGCTTGGGTAAGAGAAAATTTAATGTCGGCGCTAAAACATAATAAAAAAGGTGAAAAACCTGACATCTCTCTGCTCTAAAATCGTGAGCTGTCTTGTCATCAGTTTACTGATTATCAGACTTTACCAGCTGGATGCTATAGGGCAATATGGTGATCTGGTGTCTCTAGTGAGCCATGCCATCCATCACAACCAGTCAAAAAAAAAAAAAAAAAAAGGTATTTGGCTTTTGTATAACAACAAAAGTGTGCAGAATAAAAATACCTGTTAATAAGGAATTTGGTGGTATAGAATTACCTGTGCGAAGACATAAATTACATGAGTTACATTTGAATTGATAGCAGGGGGAAAGTGTCTTTTCTACCAGTAAGTGTTGCAAGCAGTGGTTGAGTTGGACTTGGAATAATTTCAGTTGCTCTGTGACTCTAGTGTCCATTAATCACAGCACCAGCCTCCACCTCAGGTTGTCAGTGTAAAGCCTCTCTTAACATCCAGGGAACTTTCTTCCCACATTCTGTAGTCGGTGAGTTATTGTGATAATAAATGCAGCAAGGAGCTAGACTCCCTGTCCTTACATGCCCTTCCATTTATCCAATCCAGCATCTGCCTATTTGAACAAGTGCATCAGATACAGGCAGCGTGCCAGCTATTAAAATGTTAAACCTACTGCCATGGAGCTGCATTGTACATTTTGTTTTTCCCTTGTCCTTGAAAAGGACTCACTCCTGAACTAATAGGAGTGTGCTTAATGGTTCCTTGTCTTAAATTCCCTATTTACTTAACTATCTCCTCCCTGATTCGGTATTTTGTATTCCCTTCTCTTCATGCTATTCATGGGAACATTAAATACCATTCTGCAAGGAAAGTCATTTAAGACACAACCTTTGCCAACTATATGGAAAACTGATTTCAAAATCCATTTCTACTCTGATGAAGCATGCAAATCAAATATTTTGAGGGGCAGGAAAATGATTAATTTTTAAAGTTATTTTTTTAAAAAAATAAAGATGTTTTTGTTCTTCTTAGGAGTATACATTACATACCTTTCAGCTGGGGGCCCTGTGGCTGTGGTTAGATATAGCTTAGGTTGGAACAAATTCACTGGTTTTTACTGAAGTAATAGTGGTTCTCAGCTTTTTATCCATTGTTCTAAGGGAGCTCAGGACTTGAGAATTGCTATGTTCAATAAATTAGGAATTGAAGGTCTACCACAGACCTTTTTGTCCTGGAAATATTGATTTAAGGGAAAGTATTGCCAGATTTATTATGTGAAGATGCTTGCATAATCACGGAACTTAGGTGACAAACCTTGTTCTCAATTAGATTGCTTTAGCTCTAGGCTTCATTTCATCCAGAATAGAAATTACTGGAATAAAGGTTAAATATCCAAATCAGAAATATTATTGCCTGTGTTACTTTATGTTTGAAATGGTAATAAAACAAATTGAACATTAACCTAGTAGGACCAAGGCATTTCTATTTGCATAGTTTTGACATCTGAATTGGGCAATAACTTCTCCATGTTGAAATTATGCAGTGGTTGTTAGTCAGTCTTTCATTTCCTCAAGCATTTGTGCACAGATTACATCCGCATATTATATTTTATTATGAGTCATTAAAATGCTAATCAACAAAAGTACACTACCACAGTTCCAGGAGAGATCTACATTGTTAAATGAGTCTCCATTTTGATACCTTTCTCATAGAAAACACAAGACATCCACTGAAATCCACATCAACAGATTCCTTTTGAAGTCTACAGTGTTCACATTCTGCACTGCCAGTCTCCTTGTACCTGCTTTGCACTTCTGATTTCTTTCTGGTTTCCTAACCTTCTCTCCCTACACCCACCAACCTATTCTCAAGGTAAAATCACTGTGTCATGGTTAAGGTGTTTCCATGAAGCTGCCTCCTCTGCTGTCTGACTCCTGTACTTCACCTCCCTGTCACACTCCCCCAGCTTTTTTCTCTGCTCACATAAACCTTTTGATTTCTGCTTTTTCTCTGTCAAGTCCAGATTTGTTTTTCTTGTTCTGGTATTTTCTCTTCCTATCTAACTCTTCTCTCTGATCCTGTGCTAATTCGTCTTCACTACAAAATACCTCCACACATTTAATTTTTCAACAATTGCTTTCACCATCCATAAATTTGGAAAGTCAAGTTATCAATTTGACCAAATAGTACATTGTCCTTACAGCTATAAGACAGGACATTTACTTTCTCCCTTCAAACTTTTAGTAATGATAACTTTACAACAGCAGAATTTCTACTTGGTTGACTCTTATTTAGTCTGATACTAGAATTACATTCTGGAAAACTGCTGTTTATCACCAAATCTGTGCTTATTCTGTTCCCCTCCTTTCTACCATTGCCCATACTTAGATATCATATGGATGATGACATTACAATGAAGGAGGGTAGGTTTAGATTAGCTGTTAGGGAGAAATTCTTTATATAAGGGCAGTGAGGCCCTTATATAAACTGTTCCCAACTGGAACAGGTTGCCCAGAGAGGTTGTGGACTCCCCATCCTTGGCAGTGTTCAAGGCCAGGCTGGATGGTGCTCTGAGTAGTCTGGTCTGATGAAGGGTGGCCTGCCTTTGGCAGGCGGGTTGGAATACATGGTCTTTAAGGCCCCTTCCAACTCAAACCATTCTATGATTCTAGGATTCTATAATTCTCGTTTTTTGGTTTTGTTTTGTTTTGTTTTTTTTTTTAATTTTACTACCCAGATTATTTATTTTAAAAAATATTAATATCTCACTGATAAGTTAAAATTACTCTATCTTTCTACATCTCAAACATTTAAAATAAAATCTAAAATTTTAATACAAGTATTCAAAGATATTTTCCCTTGCTTAGGAAAAGTTAGTGAGAAAGAATGTCCAGTTTTAATTCACAGTAGAGTCTACCTCATTCAAAGACAGTTCTGCATTAGCAGGAGGTGTAATTCCTTTCTTTCAGCCCTACCAGAGCAATTATGTCCCCTTACCCTGGACTTTGTATGAACTCACTTCTTTGTGTCACTGGCCTATTTCCCTGTATTTGTGGAGCTTGGGCTATTGGGGCTGTATTTGTTTACTTCTCTGTGTTTTTATTTGGACATTGAATTATATGAACTTAGATCATGACTTCAAGAAGCCTCATGTTTATCTGACCATGGGCAGTAAAAGTAAACAATCGTAAGAGTAATGAGAAATGAGAAAGCTGGCCGGAGTAAAAGAATTACTCTTACTCTCACCTGATAACAGAGTCATAACAGGGATTAGCTGAATCTGGGACTGCCATGACTTAGTTCAGATAGTTGTGACTGAGGAAGGTTGAGGCATTCTGGCTGCTTTCAAAATAAATATGTTGATCATCTGCTCTCATTGGCTCCCACTCCAGTTGGCTTACTTGAGTTTTTTAAAAGTAGCATGTCTGTTTGTTGTGCACCTGGTGCAATTCTATTTTTGGGCTACTATGAGACATTTTATCAAGTACATAAATCATGCTGAGTACTGCAGTATTTTGAGCATGTGTATGTGCATGTAATTCTAACACATAGCCTCAAAGAAAAACCTTTGTCATAATTATAGATGGCTAGATATTCATTATTCACCATTGTTTGTATTTCTGTCCAAAACATTTTATTATCTTTTTAGTCTGATAGCAGTTTTCTAGACCACTGTGCAAGCTTTTATGTTATGTAGCAGTTAATCTCACCCAAAAATGGAACAACAGGTCCTTCGTCTACCCAAATTCACACTGTTTGCTGTTTGATCTAATCAAAGAAAAATAAACACCATTAATTTTTATCCTACCACTTTTCCTTCCAGTGCACTCTCCAGATACTAATATAGTCCACAGTGGAAAGTGAAAAAAAGAACTCATGTGGAAGAGGCTAAATTCCAGTCTGAAACAATTTGTGATAAGAAATAATAGTGTCCTCTAAGAGTAAATAAGAGAAACTCTAGCATCTTCTATGGGTATTTTGAAGGTCTGGCTGCCATGCATGAATGCTCAGGTGTTGGTTGACAGAGATCTTCAGAAAAGAGTGGTTAGATAAAAATCAGGGTCTATCCTTTGCTCTTTTTTCTAGTTTTGTTTAAACTTTTTCTACATTTTTTTCCTCAAGGAACAAACATGTAATGAGGTTCCTTTTAAAATGATGGTGACTTTAGGTAAGAAGTTTTCTGAGGGCATTACAGGATGAACTTTCTAATCCCTGCCTTGAAAAGTGAATATTTAGATCCATCAGTATCTGTTTTCAATCCCTTACTTCCATGCCTTTCCATTGTATTTACCTAAGTAGAATTTTAATTTTTTCTTCCCTCTACAGAGAATAAATGTAATAGCTTATGACTTCAGAGGTAAACGTGTTTTTGTTTCTGTTGCCATGTTTTCATCTCTTGTATAATTCTTTTGTTTTCTTTTCTGTTTTGTGTGGTTTTCTTAGCCTAATTCCCTATTCTCTTGTAGATTTGTACTTCAGATTTTAGCCAGAGGCATAAAGTGCTTCTCAGAAGCTCACTTGAAACTTCTCAGTCCATTCCATGAAATCAGCATGAATGTTCTTGTCTCATGGGACTCCTAGAATAGATAAAAGCTTGCAAGGGCATCTCCAAAGTGAAAAACCACAAAAGGGAAAAACTCAGCCTGCCTTTTTACTGTGGGTGAGAAAGACCATCCTTTTATCACAAAATCAAGACCTGAGTCCAGTTTTCACTGACGACAGTGGAATGTTTTCCATGAACTTGGCTCAGAGCTGCATCAGAGCAGCTCCTCTGCAGTACTCGGCACTGAAGCGAGCACTCCTGTACAGTCAGGCCATGGCAATACCCCAAATCACGCTTTCCTTCCCAGACCAAGCAACTCTGTGGCAATTTTTTGTGCTCATATGATTCTTCAGGGCTTTTATTACTTTATCAAAGGTTTAAGAATACAGGTTATATTTTTCAGGATGCCATATGCACCATGCAGCCTAACTCTCAGTAAAAATTATTTGTGCTTTCAAGTCACGTTGACACAGAAGGGGAAAACTTACACAGTTTTGAGGTATGATTTACAAGCAGCATTATTTCTCTTCTTTTTCAGTCTCTCTGCAGTTCTAAGACACAGTATTGCCATCTTTTACAACTCCCTTAGGACAAGATGAACCTCAAATTAACTTGGCCTTTTAGGATCTATTTTGCTCTGTATTGCACCAGCAATACTAAACATCAGCCACTTACTGTTAATACAGGATGCAGAACTAAAATTTATTGTTGTTATTAAATAAAATTTATCTGCATTATTTACAAGCCTGTAACCATGGCCTTTCATAAATAGATAATAAGCTTTTCATGTCCCTGAACATAGTGTCATTAGGCCATGATGTACAGAGATAACCAAGCTTCTAACTCTAAGTTAAGTTTTGGTAGAAGTTCAGGTACTTCAGCATCAACTGGGAGCCTTTGAGCATCTGCTCACAGAGAGTATGGAATACACAAAAGCATTCCAGAACAATATACCTTTTAATATCACTGTTCCCCTCCCCTTGCCCTGGAAAACCTTGCAAAGAGCCTTGGTTGCTTTGTTCACACATCACCCTGACCTGGGCATGAAAGCTTCTGCATTGTGCTCACTTCAGGAGTCCTTGAGGTGCAGGTAAGAATGGGGTGTTAGGGAAGGTGTGTGTACATCCTCCACCTGCACTAAGTTCTAAAAGGATCCTGAGCAGTGACTGAAGACATCTGACAACAATAGTTCAAAGTCTTGGATAACAGAAATCTCAGGAAGGGATTTTCTCTTTGGGAAAATTCATGCCATCTCATTTTAGCTACTTTACTGAAATACTTTAATGGCAATGCTGATTGTTACTGTTTTCCATAATGGTATTTCCAGAAAGGAATTCATATCTTAATAGGGCAAAACAGACACCTCTAGAGGGCTGTCTCCCTCCACTTTCCCTACGGGGACCATGGGGAGCTAAGCTTTCAGTGGAGGTGCTTCATTTAGATGCCTTCAAGCGGACACTAAACTGCTTTGAGTTTGGTACATGGAGGAAATTACTTAGGTGTTGAGCTCAATAATTTGCAGGAGATCTAGGAGAAACTTCTGCTCTCTTTCAGCAAACCAAAGTGCATCTTCAAACAGAGGGGAGAATGAGGATTCCTTCACCCCTTCCCTATAGTAAGTGATGAAGAAACATATTTTTGCTCCACACTGAAGCAAATCAATATCTGGTCTGGCATGGTTTACTTCAAATCTTTTTCTCTTTAGAACTTGTGCAACAACTGCCACGCTGTACGCTCAGAAGAATAGAAAAACGTGGAGAGAACGTGCCTGTGGAGAGGAGACGGGGATTGTTTATGCACTTGAGTACACTGTACGCACAATTACGTACATCACCACTGACTGCTGCTCCTGTAGGAAAAGTGAATCACCATTTGTGCTCAGCAACACAGAGCCTCAGAAGAAAAACCCAAAGTTTTTATTTGCTTTTTTTTCATTCCATTGGCCAAAGGAACTACATAATATACTATAGTATTGTCTAGTGTACAATACTATCATTTTTCTGTCTTGTACAGTTACATTTTTTTGTCATCCATTCACTGAGTTCTGTTGGAAATCTCTCTGACAGAAGCTTCCCTGTTGCCCTACCCTTGCTCCCAGTTGGCCAGATACAATTTTTTTTTCAAAATAACATCTCTCTCCACCTCCACTGCCCACAAAATCTCTTTCTGTGACACCATAATTATAAAAATGAATGCATAGAAAAGGAACTGACCTCAGGTGTCTTTCACTCAGTAAAACTAAGTAGGCAACATGTTAGTTTTTGCCATGTCCAGGACTTCCAGAACAGTCCCAGCAATCATGAATCTGTTTAAACTCCTTTAAATATATCTCTTTAACTCTTGAAGACCTCCTCCTAGCAATTGATAACTACTTTCAGTAGCAAATTAACTGTACTTGCAGCTCTTTACTGGCTTTTGGTTCAGAGGTTAGTAAACACTTTTGTGTCCTATGCAGGATCACTCATTTAGATACTGTAAGACAGTTTTCAAAGGAATTGCATTGAATGGAGTTAAATGTATTCATTACAGGATGTTTCTGAAATCATAAGAATTCACAGTTGTGAGGTTTGGAAGGCCTGGTGCTGCTGTACTTTAGCTTTGGTTCAATATCCTGCTGCTAACATTGCTACCCCGCCAGATGCTGCATGGTGAACACCAAGCCAGGGCTGAAGTCCTGTCTCATCTTCAACCCAACCCCAGGAAGGTGCCTGATGCTCAGGGGCTGGTCCTGGCGTCCCTGGCTGCCCTGCTCCTGGCTGGGGTTGTGGGACAGCCCTGGCTCACAAGGCCCTGCCCTGCCACCCACCCAGCTCAGGGAGCCATCTCTCCCCCACCGTGCCAGCCCCAGGGAGCAGCCAGTCTTTCCCTTCTGGAGAGAGGCATAATCTCTGAGTGGAAGGGGCTGAAAATAAACCTGATTTTCTTGGGAACATAAAATCAAAACAAACTTTATTTGTAAGGACATTTGAGGATTTCCCTCCACAAATTCCTTTCTGCAAGGCTACTGCATGCTATAACCAGTCATCAGCTATCATTGCTCCAAAAGAGGTCAAAACAATGAAAATCAGTATCACAGCACAACTGGTACTGAGAATTAGGGTAATTTATATGCAGTAAAGTTTAGCAGGAGTGTTGAGATTACTGCCAAGCAGGGCTATTCCATCCATGAGTACCCATGATCTCTGTTAAATTATGGCCATTTCACATGGTTAAATGGGCACAGAAAATCAGCTGTTTTGAAGATGACAGTGCTCTGGTAATCTGCGAGTTTTCAATGGATTCTGTTGTTCAAAAGTCCGAAAGTAAAATGTCACGAAAGGGTATTGCTATCAGGAGTGGTGCCAAGTGGCACACTCATGAACCCACTCACTCGCCCACAGGTGAGAAAACACAACTGGCAAAGGAGTGTCAGAAGAACAGCAAGAGGGAAGGAAAGATATGTGAATATTTTGGTTGGCAAATGTCATTTTGCTGAGTATGAGTTCTTGTCAGACTTACTATTTTGTATCAAAAGTGCTTTGGATCTTGATGAGCTGCACAGCTGGAACGAGTAGATGCACAGAATTACCACATTGTTAATAGCTCAAGATCTCCTTCCTCTCTATTGCTCTCACAATGGGTCACCGATAAGAGCTGAGATGTTTGTTTTGGTTAGTGGGTTTGTGTTTTTACCCCCAGTTGTAGCCATTTGATAAAACCACAGCACTATCTCCCTCCTCCTGTATCCCTGACACACTACAAAACAACGACAAGGGAGAAGGCAGAACAAAATAGCAGATGATAAAAATGTGAGATGGCCACAGTGGTGCAGTGGGAGCACGGAAGTTCAGAGGTAGAGAAGAGCAGTGCAATACTCTGGGAGAAGAGAAGACATTAATTATAGGGACAGTTTTATTTATCCAGTCTCGTGTTTTCAAACAGTTTTATTGATCACAGAACAGTTTAGCATACCATGCTTTTTTGTATCCCACTGTGCACTAGTAAAAACCCAGAGATATTTTACATCCATTGGGGTCAACAAAATTTATTTCTTACATGTATTGCCATTGTAATACTCAATTTTTAGCTGTTCTAGTTGCCATAAATGTTTCTACTGATGAATGCATATAAACAGCAGTTCACAAAACTCCAGTGGATTAATTTGAACCTCATCTTAAGTTCAATAAACCAAGGATATAGATATATCTAGACATTTTTAATGTCTCATCAAAAGTATTGATCATACTACTGGCTTTTTTTACAAAGTTTTCAGTGAGACCAAAACCTCTTTCTCTTTTTTTTCTTTTTTCCCTGTCCAAAGGAGCAGATAGAGGGGGTCTTAATTATACTGCAGAAAATACAGTCTTACAGTTTACTATGACAGTCTCATAGTAAATATCAGGAAAGAAGTTAATCTCTGCTTTTTGCTTAACAGAGATATGTGTCTGTATAAGATTTTGGTCCTGACTTCTGTCACACAGTCATGACTCAAAACATTGGGAATTGCACTTCTTGGTTAAAACATTTATTACCTGAGAAAATGATCTTATTTCTAATCACTGCACTAGTATTAG